>NC_065541.1:20239468-20566968 GCF_932294415.1 Quercus robur
TTGCAAATCAGTACACAAGGCTAACTCCTCATTCTCTTTCTTAAGATGCTTATTAATGGCAACTTCCATTCCATCTTTTCCATCAAGTTCAAAAACTTCCTGTGTTAAAGAATCAATCACATCAATTGAATAAACAGGATTATCATCATCAGTGACATCATAAATATTAAACTTAACAATTTCACCATCAAATTCCATGGTACGTGTGCCACTATGAACATCTATCTTAGTCTTGGATGTCTTTAAAAATGGTATTCCTAACAAAATAGGAGTAGTTTGATCACCATTCTCCATATCAAGTACATAGAAATCAGCAAGGGAAATCAAATCATTAACTTGCACAAGAACATCCTTAACTACACCCTTAGGATAGGCAATAGATCTATAAGCCAGTTGAATCACAACACCAGTTTTATTCAAAGGTCCAAGTTTCAAAGAAACATATATAGAATATGGCATGACATTGATAGAAGCTCCTAAATCTAGCATGGCCTTCTCAAGTTGAGTGTTACTTATTGCACAAGGGATAGTAAACATACCTGGATCTTTGCACTTTGTAGGGAGTTTTCTTTGAATAACTGCAAAAACATTCTCCCCTACTCTCACCTTCTCACATCCTTTAAGTTTCTGTTTCCTCTTAATTGTACACAGTTCTTTCAGGAATTTAGCATAACGAGGTACTTGTTTAATGGCATCTAAAAGTGGAATATTTACCTCGCATCTACGAACAGTCTCATATAAATCTTTAATTTTCTCACCTTCTCTTGAGTCTGCTAAAGCCTAAGGAAAAGGAGGTACTGGTTTATACCCAGAAAGAGGTGGAAACTTACGCTTAGGTACCTCATCGTCATTGGGAACATTCTTGTCTGCAACGACATTTTACTCCTTTTCTTGCTTCAACGATGCAGGGGTTGCCTTTATTGGAATCTCAACCTCTTTACCACTTCTCAAAATGATTGCACTTGCATTTCTCTTGGATTTACTATCGTTTGAGAGGGTAATTTCCCTAAACTTTGCACCTCTAGCCGACTAATTGCAGTTGCCATCTGGCCCATCTGATTTTCCAAACTTTGAATATTGGCCCTCGCCTTTTGTTGAAATTGTTTCGTCTCCTGTTGAAATTGCAAAGTATTAGTGGCAAGAGACTTAACAATATCTTCTAAAGACATACTAGAATTAGAAGTTTGGCTCAGTTGTTGTCTAGGGGGGTATGGCTACTTATATTGCTGGCAAATTGGGCAGTTTTGAGTCGTGGGTTGATTTACTTGTGGATTCCCGTAGCTAAGATTGGGGTGATCCTTCCATCACGAGTTATACGTGCTTGAATAAGGATCATACTTCCTTTGCGGTTGTCTAGGAAAACCACCTGCCATATTCACTTGCTCAATGGGCTCCTCTTGAAGAGTTGGGCACATATCGGTTGGATGTCTTACTATCGAACAAATCCCACAAGCCTTCACCATTTGCATATTACCAACAACCATTTGTCAAACAAGAGAAGTTAGGCTTGCAATTTGTTGTTCAAGGGAGGAAATATTTACCTCATTAACATGCTTAGATGGAGGGTCAAGCCTAGTGCTAAATTGTTGAGAATTGGCTGCCATATTTGCAATCAAGTTTCTTGCAGCCTCGAGAGTTTTATCCACCAAAGCTCCTCCACTAGCTGCATCAATCATGCTCCTATCAATGGGTAGAAGGCCCTCATAGAAATATTGGATAAGTAGCTGCTCACTAATTTGATGATGGGGGCAACTTGTATATAATTTCTTGAAACGTTCCCAATATTCATGTAGGGACTCTTCGTTGTGCTGCCTTACACCACAAATTTATTTTCGAATGTTGGCTGCCCTTGAAGCTAGGAAATATTTTTCCAAAAACAACTTCTTCATCTCATTCCATGTTTTAATACCCCTGGAGGGTAGATAATAGAGTCAATCCTTAGCTGAATCCTTCAAAGAAAACGGAAAGGCTCTTAATTTAATTTGATCTTCAGTCACCCCCGTGGGCTTCATACTTGTGCACACCACATGCAACTTCTTTAGATGCTTGTGAGGATCTTCACTTGCAAGGCCATGAAAAGTGGGCAAGAGATGTATTAGTACAAATTTTAATTCAAAAGTAGTAGTAGCATCTAAAGTAGGGAATGTTATGCATAAAGGTTGTTGATTCAAATTAGGGGCAGCAAGCTCTTTCAAAGTTTGATTTCTAGCCATGACTTCCTCCTCTTCTAAATCAGAGTCACTAGCAGACAAGGAATCAAGAGATAGATCATGCTTTTCAGAACTTCTCCTAACTTTCCTCTTTAACCTGCGCAAAGTTCTCATTATTTCTGGGTCATATTGCAAAACACCTTGATTAGAAGATCCAGTTACAGTCATAAACAATTAGGGAAACTCTAATAAACCATGAAAAAAATCAGGAAAAATCTAGAGTAATGAAAACAAATAAAAATTCTACGCTAAAACATAAAAAACGCCCAAAAACCCTAGAAAACAGTGGAATTTGGCCTCGAGAGGGTGGGCTAGTAATCTAAGGGATTAACTAGTCTTGCTCAAAACATCATTTACCTTCAAAAAACTATACTATTAAGACCTAGTTCTACCGTAATTTGAATTCTGCCAAAACCGTAACTATCAAAAACTAACGATTTTTTTTTTCTTTGAAAATTTCAAGAACAAAATACGGTTCACAAGAAGCAAAAAAAAAAAAAAAAAAAAAAAAAGACAACTAGAATCACTCCCCGACAACAGCGCCAAAATTTGGTGTGCTGTCCCAGGCAACCAAAAATAAAACCTATACTCCTAAAAATATATGTAGTAGTGCGAGTAAGGATTGTTCCCACAGAGAGTATCTAGCATAGTTTTATGCTATGTGAACAAGGAGGAGGTGGGGGGGGGGGGGGGGGGGTGGGGGGGGGGGGAGGGTTGAGTATAATGAAAACAATTTTAAGAAAAACAATTAAGGAACAATTCAAATTAAAATATCAAAATCAATCAAGAAAACAAACCTTGGTCCAAGTCAACATCCACCATTGGAATTTTACAACTAATCATCGATGCAAGTATATATCAATTCACACTTTGAATATTCACCGTCGGAACTATTTTTCCTATCTCTCCTTAGTCATAGTTAATTAGAAAACAAGCGATCTAATAAACCCTAACTACTAAACAACCCAAGACAAGCGCTAAAGGTTTAATCTAGTAGCAGCCTTAAGAATTAGAGAGATCGATGAAACTAAACAACAAAAACACAAGCGGTTGCATTTAATTTAGTCGAGCATTCTTCCTAAGATCTAATAATTTTTGACACAGCAAATCATTAAATCTTGGTTGCTTCACAAGTGAGAGAGATCAAACAATTACAGATTTGATATCTAACCTAGCAGTAGATTGCAACAAATAATAAAGTAGGCCTCCTAGTAATTAAACGAGACAATCATAAAAATAAGCACAAAAGAACATCTGATATTCAAAGCATAAATCAAACAATAAAAACAAATTAGATCTTACAGTTTTATTGATTCCGCGGCTTCAGTTTCCTTCGACCAAGTATAAAAATTTAGCCATGCAAGGCCATGATGAAAACTCAAAGAAAATCAGAGAAAAGGGGAGAGAGAGGTGTGTATGTGCCTAATTCTGATTTCTTCTCCCCCTTTTACACGTTAATTCCCCCTTTCCCAAGCCTACAAAATCTCCTAAAAATATTCTCAATAATAATATCCAAATCTAACTAATTAAGGAAAAATATTAAAAATAAAACATGTAAGGTTGAATTTATTCAACCATCTAATTGGCTTTATTCCGTGCCAAATTTGCTTGTAATTCAGCATTTAGTAACCCTGTATTTAGGTGGGTTTGTTGTAAGGGTAGTGAGTGAGATAGAGTGAAGTTTGCTCAAGAGTGTGCAAGAAAACAGAGTGTCGCGGCTGGGACTCGCGGGTGGACTCGCGGCTGCAAGCCGCCAGAAGATGCACACGTGCCAAGCATGCTGGAAGATGAACAGTCATGCTAGCTGGAGCACTACAGGACAAAACAGGACAACTGGCCATACGGTTAACTCGCGACTGGATCTCGCGACTTAGTCAAGCCGCGAGGTCAAGCCGCGAGCCACCCCTGTTTTGTAAAATCCTGACGTTTCACATTCCTCTCCAATCTAGTATAAATACCCCTTTAACCCACGATTGAAAGAGAGCTTCCAGAGAGAATTTTGAGAGAGAAACCCTAAAGAAAAACCAGATTGCTTCATCCACAATCTATACCTTAGAGTCTCTTCAAATTCCCTTACTCTCTTCCTCTCCATTGTCAAATCCTTGAGAGGTATTATACCAAACCTGGTTCTCACCATTATCATCTCTGTGAGACAGTCGTTTGGAGTTCTGGGAAGCAGTTAGGAAGGAGCCAATCTTCATTGGTTGATGCTACGGTCTAGTAGCGGAATCCGGGAAGCTAGAAAAGAAAAAGGTTCGGCGCAACCTCGTTGGAGCAAGAAGCTTGGAAGGCTTAGGTGCACTGGGTAGATTAGGCTTGGAGGGTCTATTGCTGTCCTTGTATCCCAACTGTATTTTCTAGTGGATTGATTACCGCTTGGAGGGCGGCGGAGAGGTTTTTCGCCGAGGTCTTCGGTTTCCTCTTCGATAACACATCGGGTGTTATCTTTGTGTTTGCATCTTCCTTCCTCTCTATCTTTGCCTTTATTTTATCTGCTGTGGTTTCATGTTGTTATGGCTTAGATAGTTGTTTAACCAATTTCATATTATAGCATGTGTTAAGTTTCCGCACACTAGTTGTTTGACATATTGCTTGAGTTGGTTAAGTTGTTTTTGGGGGTCTAAACGTTCAAAGGTGTTTTTGTACACGTTTTTGAACTTTCAAAACAAAGTCCTAATATAATTAGGAAAGTGGTGTATTTCAGCTGGAAAATTCATGCATCAGATCTAGAGGCTTCCAAAAATAAACCACATCAAATATGCGTATTAGAATTTCAGGGAGAGGAACATTCCACAACGTTAGTAGTGCAGGTGCAGCAAATTCAAGCCCGATTTCGACCTTGATGCGACTCGTATCTCTCAAAACTCAAAACATGAAAGTTGTAGAGCTTTGTCTTGGCATTCCATATCATCTCAATCGGAGCTTGGATGAGAGAGTTATGCCCAAATTACGAATCGATGTCAAAGTTGTCCAGAATCTCCCAATTAGCTACGTTTTGCACTTAACGCCTCCATTTGCATCCTAAATCAAATATAAGAATAATGAGTACATTTAGGCACCAAATAAATAAAAAGACTAAACATTAAGGGAGAAAAATATGACAATTTGCATTCTTATCAACTTCACCTTATGGGTAGGTTTACTCACCTAGTAGATTTTCCCACTGGTATGGAAGGGTTTAGGGCCTTGTATCACATTCCCAGGGACGTTTCCTAGCGTTACTACTCTTCGGGTGAGTGGCTTACCCACAGAAACGAAGGGGAGGTTGTCATTCCCATGATTTCCTTCATAGAAGGGAATGAGGCTTCTCATGGTTAGTGTAATTAGGGACTTCTGATCGCCTATAAGCTATACCCCCACCAATTCGTGCCCAACCTGTTTAGGGTCCTAGGTAGTGTAGACGCTCTTAACAAGCAAATAGGGTTGAACCTTACCTGGCACGACGTCATTTGGATGTACAAGTGCCATTTTCTTGCAGACTTGAGCTATTACCTTAAGTCTAGGTCTTCTGTCGTTAGGGTCGTCTTGTGTCTCTCCAAATCCAACAAGGGCATGAAAGATGACTTTCTAATTGCCTTAGGTGAATGGCATGACAGTCTTCATTGCCCAACCTGAGAGGGAGTACTAGGGACTTAGTTTTATGGTCCCCTCCCCCCCACCTTTTTTTGTTCCTTTAGCACTTTGTTTTCTTTTGACCGAGGGTTCATCTTTCTAACCATGATTTTGCTTCTTGGTTGTTATTGCAAATAAAAGACACGTGTCTCCCAACCTCATCAACCTCGTCAATGTTGTAGATCTCAACAGGGTGCTGAAAGCAGAGGTGTTTGTGAGCGAGGATAGACAACTAAGAGCTATCTACCTCATCTTCAACTTCAAGCCCTTGTCTGACAAGTTTTAGGACTTGGGCCATGCAATCAGAGTAGGTGATCCTCAGCTGGCTCGGATAGACATCTCGGTGCCTGGGTTCCTAGCCCGAGAAGACATTGTGCAAGTTGAACTGCCTTCTCGTCGTTCTCCCCGTGAAGCAATGGTTCTAAGAGAAGAGACATCCTCTTTGCACCTGTCATTCGATGCAGAGATAGACCAGTTCCATCTTGAGGAAGAGAGAGAGGAGCAAGGAGATCCTGTGATCCAGGTCTTGAATTCAGAAGACAAGCCTGACAAGTCTTCGGGCGTTTGTACTCCCAGGTTCGTGTTATGCACATAAACACAGTTTAGAAGAAGAAGAAGAGGAAATGTTTTTGGATAGGAAGAGAGGTTTGCATGAGCTCCTCGCGGATAGGGCCAAGGGGTCGTGCTCAAGGACACCTCGAGGTCTCAGCCTCCTCTTCCTCTTCCCCCTCCCCCTTCTCCAATTAACCCATTTGCTCCCACCAACCTAAAGAAGATGAAGAAGAAGAAGGAGGTGGCTAAGGAGGGGAGTTGGTCCCTTAAAAGGAAGGGGTTCCCCCAAAGTAGCAAAAAATGGTCAAAGGCAAGGGGAGGGCCTCCTCAATTGAAAGTAAGGAGGATCAGAGCGTGGTCGAGGTACGCCCTTAGAATCCAGTATGGGACCCTCAACTGGAGCTGGATGGGGCAGCCATACCATGAAACTCCACCATCAGGGAGTTCCAGAAAGGGCATGCTCATTACCTTGCCGAAGCCCTGGAGCAGCCCCTCCTGTTGCTGAAGGATATGGCTACATTAAGAAATGTGAAGTAGCTAGACCTCTTTCTGTCCCTAAAGAGGGACCTGGCCTTGGTTAGTTTCTCGACATGCCTTATTAACATCATGTTAGGTCACCTTTCTCTTATTTAATAACGTACTTGACTATTGTTTCTGTGCAGGCCATCCAGGAGGTATTCATAGCCGGGGAGTGAATGAAGGATGCCTGGAATGAGGCTAGGGTCGAGGCCAACTTTCATGCCGAGACCAGTAAGGCCTTTGGTGCAACTAAGCAGAAGTACCAGAAGCTTATTATGAAGCTGACCGCTGAGGAGAGAGGGTGGAAGAGTGTTGAGGCCGGCCTGAAGAATGCCTAGGACCAAGCTGAGAAGCAGCACAAAAAGATCCATTATGCTGAGATAGAGTTGGCCACAGCCAAACAGAAGGTCTTGGATCTGAAGGCAGAATTGGAGAAGGCCAAGGAGGCTGCTCGGGCGACTAAGGAAGTTGCGGAGGGCTCGAAGCAAAAATCCTACATCCTTGGGGTGCAGGAGACTGAGGTTCGTCTAGCAGAGGAGTTGGCTGAGGTCTGCAGGGATTACTACCAGGAGGTGTAGATAGAGGCAATCAACCTTGCTGGAGTTCCTGCTGCTTCAAAGTAGAGGAAGGCTGAAAATATCTACTACCCCCCAGACATCCGTGAAGCTCCAACAGCACTTCTGGCCCTAGAGCAGATGCTACCCCTAAGCCAACCGCATTTGAGTGGCCCTCTACCACCCAGGTTTCTCTTCCTCCTCCTGAGGTCTCCAAAGGGCCTGGCAAAGCTAATGACCAAGGCTAGGGGGCAGAGGTGACCAAGGGTAAGGGGGTTGGCCAGGGTGGTTCTTGGCTAGAGGATAAGGACAAAGGTAAGGAGGCCAACCCCTTGCCAAAGATATTGACTTTTGTTCTATGGAAAGTGAACCTTTGTTTCTCTCCTTTTCGCAATATTTATTTCTAATTGGCTGTGTTAGTTGTTCTGTCTTTTGCTAAGAGGTCAGATTAATGAAGCTTCTAAGGGTGAAAACCCATGTGTTGACAAAAAGCTAACAGTAATGGGTTGTTATTAAATCAAGTAAACTAAGCCCAAATAAATAGTGAGAAAAATAACTAAGTGTTGGTACTAAAATTTGTATAATAGAACACTTAGTAGAGACAAGCATGTTTGAGGTCTCTCATTTTAAGAGTACCTTATAAATGTGCCTTCAGAATCCTTTACCCAAAACCCAAGGTGAGTCCTCGTTTTCTCATGATGATGAATATGCTGATGAATCACCTTCCATGCATGTATTCCACAAAAAATATGCTAATGTAGATTCACTCCCCTCCTAGCGAATGCATCAACAAATCTAATAACTTCCTAGAAGCAGTGCTCATTTTATGATGAGGGATTTGCTTTAACTAGGGTTAGATTGATGTATTTTGTGGTCCAAAGCTAAAAATTTAAGTAGGACATTTTTCTTATAGTATTTAAATATCAATTAAATAAAATCTGTTAATTTTTAATATAATTTTTCAATTTAAAATCTATTATTCTTGCTTTTTAAGATACAAAATTACTACCTATACTTTTGTATTTAAATTTCATAACATTTTATTTTTAATTGATAATATGGCTAATTCACTTATTCTTTCTTGTGATATAGTAGATTTTAAATAAGATTTTATCAATTTTAATTTTGAAAAACTTATTTCGATACTATAACAAGTATTGTTAGTAATATTCAGTGAGCAATATGTGCATTTGTAAAAGAATCCAATTTTCTTTAAAGTATAATTACCAAAAAAAAAAAAAAAAAAATCAATTTCATACCCTAAACCAGCACAAGTAAAAACTAATCTACAAAGTTTAATCTAATTTTATATTATACAGATATTTAGGTTTGATTAAAATCTTTATATATTGGGAAAGAAAAACTATCAATAAAAATAAATGAAGATACTTATAAATAGAGAATAAAAATAAATGAAGACTAAAGAAAATAAAGGTAAACTTATATAAAGTTTCTTATGTGCAATACACTAGATTCTCCTATTGAATTTAAACACAAGGTTGCATTGACCGATAAGACACAAATAATGTTATTTTTTAAGCATAATTTTTTTTTTCATGATTAAATTCGAACACTTGGTTATGTTTGAATTCAATTGCATAGTTTTCAAATCCGGACCATTCAATGAACCGTAAAAGAGAGACGTTTAAGATTTTTTAAGTTAGACCGAGGTCGAACTGTAATGACATCATAATTAATTTAATAATTATTTAAAATATAAATAAATATATTAAATTAGTACAAAATAGAAAAATAAACTAAAATAGTCCAATTAAAACTATAAATCCATATTTTAGCTATGTTTAATATACCCATCTCAAGCCCAAATATGAAATATCTACCCAATAATAATAATAACCATTTTTTTATAAAAAGAAAATTAAAAGCAACAATTTGTACCAGCACAAGTGGACATAAAAGGATGATACGATGTATCATCATATCATTTGGGTCTCAAAACTTTGTAAGAAATAATGTAATTGTCTTTCCAATTTTCATATTCCAATGCCCACATGACTAGCTTACAAACCTAAAAAAGCACTACAAACAAAAGTGAATTAAATTATAGGAAGAGAGAGAAAAAAACAATACACACAAAAGCAAATGAAATTAAAGGCCCACCGCAATAGGTAATGGTGCACTGCACTACATGGTGAAGTGAAGTTTGCAGTTTTTATTTTTAAATTTTTTTTTATTATTATTTTTAATTTTTTACATTTAAAAAAGAAGAAGTTTTTCAAAATAAAATTAAATCTTATCTATGATCTATTATGTTTAAAAAAAAAAAAAAAACTTGAGTAGATTAGTCATGTTATTAAATGAAAATAAGATGTAGCAAAACATAAATATAAAAAATTAATTTATAATTTTGCATTTCAAATATTAAAGAAAAATATATTTTAAATAAAAAATATAATATATAAAATTAATAAATATTATTTAATTAGTATAAATATATAAAATATATCATTTAAATTTTTTTTTTTTAAGAAGAAACTTGTAACTTTATTCAATAGAAGAAGAAGAAATTAAATTATGAGATAAAGTGTGCTTTAAGAAGTACTAACTTTTCTCAATCTAAGTTACAAAATTATCAATGCCTTGAACATGTTTTACCAGTAGGTGTGAGCTAGGTATTTTCCATCTCGTGCAACATGAGAAATTTGTGCTTGTCTGAACTTGTGCAATATTGACTGAATACCATATACAGCAGCTGCTATAGAAACAAGGGCAGGTGAATTAAGTAAGGGAATTAACCACAATCAGTGAATCACGCCTCATGCATGTATTCCACAAAATTTTGTCGATGCAAATTCACTCCCCTCCTAACTAATGCATCAACACATCTATTGGCTTCCCATTTATGATGAGGGATTTGCCTTATTTAATATTAATTAAATAAATTTTGTTAAATTTTAATATAAGAGATATGGAATTATTAACTAAAATTTTGTATTCAAGTTTCGTAACATTTTCTTTTCAATTCATAACAATATAGTTAATCCACTTAATTTTTCTTGTGATATTGTTGATCTTAAATAGAATTTTATCAATTTAATTTTGAAAAACTTATTTTGACACTATAACAAGTATTATTAGTAATATTTAGGAAGCAATACTTATATTTGTAAAAGAATCCAACTTTTTATAAAGTACAATTACAATTGTATTAAATAATAGAATCATCTTGTCAAGAGTCTTGTAGCATAATTAGTTGGTACATTCTAGTATTTCCAAGATATTTATGGTTCAAATCCTTCATCTTCCACCTATCAATGTATGAAAGAGAAAAAAGGAAAAAAAAAATCTCCATACCCCAAACCTACACAAGTAAAAACTAATCTAGCTACAAAATATAACCTAATTTTATATTTTAGATTTCTATTTTTTTGGTAATATATTTTAAATTATACAAATATTTAGGTTTGATACTAAAATATTTATTATTTGAAAAAAAAATCAATAAAAATAAATGAAGATATTTATAATATAGAGAAAATTTTTTGATAACATAATATAGAGAATAAAAACAAATGAAGACTAAACTCAATCAATTAAAAAAAAAAAAAGAAGAAGATAAAACTTATAAACAGTATTCTTTTTTGCAGTACAGTAGGTTCTCCAATTGAATTTAAACACTCGGTTGAATTGATCGATATAATAAAAATAATTTTATTTAATGGAAATATTAGATCAATTTTAACTAGTAAGGTGGTATTTATTTTTCCCACTATATTTTACACATTTTTATATACACTCTTAAAATTCATTGAAATTTTTATATAAAATTATGATTTTATTGCATCTTGTTTAAGAGAGTTTCAATTTATGACGTTCGCTTTTAATGATAATTTTTTATCATTAAACCAAAACACCAATCAGTTTTTGGTGTAGATAAAGATTGAACCCCATATTTCTTATTCAACTATCAGAAATTTTACCAATTAAACTAACTGAATCCCACTTAATACATTTTAAGAGTGTGTGAACGTGTAGAATATGGTGTTTCTAGTATTTTCACTATTTTGACTATTATCCCCAACTGGACACGTGCTTTGGAAAATATGCCTTGGAAAATTGTTAGCCTTGACTGATTTTAAATAAGTGAGATTTATGGACGTGCTTTGGAAAATTAGAAACGTACTCATTTTCTTGTATAAATAGGCCCTTAACACTCCCTTTCTTTCTGTATTGTATCAAATCATTCATCTCATTTATGAGCAATTGTTGAGACTTCAGATTGTCATTCTTCTCTTTGTTTGCCTTTCCTTTTCTCTACTCTCTCTTAGAAATCTCTTCAAACACCTACAGTTTCTCACAGTCATCACACAGTTCCAACGCCTCTCTCTCTCTCTCCTCTTGCCACAATTCTCCCCAAACCGTGGTGAGGACTAATCCTCTCTAATGAATCCGGTCCGCCTCAATCTGATCTAAAGAGCACCATGATGACTGCTGTTCATACGCTAAAGCCTAACTCTTTGGCCCATTCTCTACAAATTCATTGTATCAGACTCTCAGGTCTAAGGTCTCATTCATTTTGGGCTTGGCCTGAAAACATGACCCTACAGTTCACATCTTCAAAAAGAGATAGATCTTAAAACAAACAAAACAAGTAAGCCAACAAAGTAGCAAGTTTTATTGATTTTCTTAAGTGCACATGTTCATGTTGCATTTAAAATAATAGTAAGACAAGTACAAGTCTTCTCCTGATGATTGCTCTTTACCTTTAAGCTAAGATACCGATCAATTTTTTGAGTTGACAAGAATCAATCTCTAAATCTCTTTATCATTAATAGATGAAGTTTAAAGATTAATCTTCCAACAAAGAAATTTAGACCTTAGATTACTGCTATAAAAAATAATCTTATTTTTTAAGCTGGTGCGATTAGAAATTTCTTCCTCTTAACCCCTAACATCATCCATAGTCCATTGTCTATTTCTATTAATTTTATATAATCGCCCCTCTTCATATTAGAAAGAAAAATAAAATAAACACCCATTCAAGTATTAATGCCTTTTTTTTCTTTTAGTATTTAATTTTTCCTCATATTATAATTCATTAATTTAATATTTTCTTTGTCTAATTAAATTTAGAACATCTAATGACTACTTTAAATATTATAAAATTTGTTGTCAAAATATTTTTTTATAATATTTTTTTTCAAAAAATATTAGCATTAATTTAAATAAAGAAAAAAAGAAAAGGAACCTAGCATCACTAAAAGGAAGGGAAAGATGTTAAAACCAAAAATCTATAAGTTAGAGGACTCAAGACTCAGGGTAATTTGACAGCCTTGGCCCTTGTCTTGTGTAACGTGTTGTAGGCAATTGGCAAGCATAGGAGCTAGGCTAGCTAGCTCTTATTGGTACTTTTGATGATTTTTTTTTTTTTTTCGCTTGGTGGTACGTTTGATGAATTAAATAGTCATTCCTTATAGTATATTAATTATTAGTTTTGATACTTTATGCTTTATGCACCTAGTATCAGAACGTAATTAAAATATTTTTTTAGCGAATTTTTTTAACGGGTCGGGTCGGGTTGACCCACACAAAAAAACTGGGTCAGGTCACGGGTCAACTCATTTTTGTTATGAGTAAAAAAAAAGGTTCGTGTCAGGTATTTTTCGGGTCGGGTTAGGTCAGAAAATTTTGACTCGTATTGCCATGTCTACGGTGACCATTTGGATTGTGTCTCTACCTGTGCGTTTGCGTTTTCCTTCATTTTATTATTATTATTATTATTATTATTATTAAGAAGCGTTCCATCATGTGAGATGTTGTTTGTTAGTGGGTCCCGTACATTGTGCATAGGGCCCACTAAAATTTCCACTGAAATGTGTTTGCCAGTGGGTCCTATACACTGTTTATGGGACCTACAAACCTCTTTTTTCAACAAAACTTTCATTAAAAATGGATCCCACGACATTATTCACACATTTAAAAATTATTTTGCTACATTGTTTTCAATTTTTCGTTTTCAATTTTCAACAAAATAAGCAGTATCCAAACGGACCCTAAGTATGCGTTTGGATTGGAGTTTCACCAGCTGTGTTTGCGTTTGCGTTTCTTTTTTCTTTTTTATGCATGCATTTCAACTTTTAGGAGACAATATACACTGTTCAGTAAGTCTCGTACACTGTTCACAAGACTCACAAGTACTTTATTCAGGAAAAAAAAAATTAAAAATGGGTCTCACGACACTATTCATATATTTAAAAACTATTTTATTACGGTGTTTTTAGTTTTCAGTAAAATAAACGGTATCCAAATGGATCCTGAATTTACAATATTTTAATAGTTTAAGCTTTTTGAAACAATTGGTAATATAAGATAAACAGCTTGTGTGCAACCAATATAAATATAAATAACAGCTTGTGTGCAACAAATATAAATATAAATTGGTACAAAGGCTTGAGAAAGGGAACACGGTATTTATAGAATGGTTAATAAAATAAAGTTGGGCCTAATCTCATAAGTTTAACATTTTGAGTTAAGTAATATTCTTATATGTTATATTAAGTGCTTAATTGGAGGCTCCTCGAGGTGTTCCTCTCCCCAAAAATTTGAAAGGATTAATCCTATGGAATTTGGTGCAATTCAATCCTTTGCTATTGGATGCAAGTTGCATGAGGAAGTTTTTCAAATCTTCAAATTTTGATAAATTCTAAATATTCATAAGTCAAGTTGCTTAGAGGTCTTATTTGCTTTTGTTTTGCTCATTATGCTTAAATGGTTCGATTATTTACCATTAAGTGTTCTTAACCTGTCGCTTTGTTAAGAACCATTTTCAATATGATTTTTCATTTTTTTTGCAATCAAGATTTTTCTTACATAAACTGTATAAAGCTTTTGTTTAAATTTTGATCTCTCTCTCTCTCTCTCTCTCCTACAATTATTAATTAGAACTTTCGTACAACCTACACTTGTGCTTATAATCAACTCTTTTGTCTTCTATAGTATCTGGTATTTTTGGAACTACAGAAACTGCTCAAAGACAAATCTCTATTGGAATGGGAATGGTAGCTGGATCAACTGTTTTACTTCTTACAATAATATGGGGATCGTGTGTTGTTGCTGGGAAGTGCGACCTCGTTGGTTCAGTTGCACAAGATGCACAGGATACAAAAGGGTTTAATTTAACTGGTACGTACTTGAAATGTTTTTTTTTTCATTAATTATTAATCTCTCAAACTACTTATTGTTTATGTGTGTATAAAGTTCAAAGAGTTGGCCTTGTTAGTCTTCTTTCTTTTTCTCTTTTTCTTTTTTTCTTTTTGGTACTTGAAACATTAAAAAAAAAAAAAATAGTATTTCTTTTTATTCGGTATCGAGTGGGAATGAGAATCCCACACCTAGCCTTTTAATTGATATGAAACTGTGAGAAATATAAGGAAATGTTTGATAAACCATCCAAAACATCAGGACTCTCTCTCTCTCTCTCTCATGAAGACATTGTGTAATCATTTGCCATAGAAGAAGTCAAGATATTTAGTTAGAGCATCCACATTCATAGATGCTATAATTTTAGATATTTGACTTCATTAAAAGCTATTTGATATTTTTCACCTTCTTACTTTATAAAACATTTATAGTCAATGCTTTTATTTTAATTTTCAACATAATAAAATAACATAAATAACACAATAAAATAATATATCTACTATAATGAACAATTCATTTATTCATTATTTATTTATCTATTCTTTTGTGTCTCTCTTTTTCCCTCTTTTTCAATCCATAGCCAATCCTCACATCAGATCAGAAAACACTGCCCACAACCAGTAAGCTTCAAGGACAGAGAAAGCATAATCAATGGTTTGACAAACAAAATCAATTATGAACACAACTATTCCCAATCAATACTTTACTTAAACGCCATAAACACATACATAAAACACCAAAAACGCAAGAACCCACAGCTCTTGAAGTAACCTTGTAAACAAAATACCCCCAAAAATTTCATCAATTGCACCAAAATACCCACAAATTGGAAAACACAAGCCCACTGCCACAGACATAAACACAAGCCCACTACGCACAACGATGGTTGATCGTACAGAGAGCTTCGATGAGGATGATGGATGAATTAGTAAGTCGGTAGGTGATGGTGCGTGGGTTGACAATGATGAATTGGGTTGGCAGTGAGAAGAATGATGGATGAGGGACGAGCGGACTGGGCTTTGAAGTTGGGTGATGGTGCGTGGGTTGGCGATGGATGAACAGTGCGTGAGTTTCGGCGATGGTGCGTGAACTTCGATGGCGGTGGTAAGGAGAATGATGAATCAACAGAGATGAGAGTCTGATGAGAAGGATGAGAGAGAGGTGAGAGTTTGATTTGTTTTGAGAAAGGGAAGGAGTGAAACGGCGAAGGAAAAAAGATAAAGAAAAAAAGAAATAATATTTCAATGTGAGGAGGAAATAAAATAGGGGGTTGTGCATAGAGGTGTCAATGTTCGATCCAACCCGCAAACACGACACGAACCCATTACAGGTTTTTTTGGGTTAGGGTTAGGCCTTAATGGGTTTGGGTCATAAATGGGTCAACTCGAAAACGATACGATAAGAAATGTGTTATAAGCGGGTCAACCCGCGTAACCCGCAATAAACACGTTTGACATGCCAATTTAATTGTGTCAACCCGAAATAACCCACTTAACACAATCCGTTTAACTCGTATAACAAATAAATATTTATTTTATTTTAGATTTGTCAAATACCTTTTATATCCAACATATATTTTAAATTTAAAAAGAAAAGTAAGTGATTACAAAATTTACAAGGGATATAATTGGAAATTGAAACTTTACAGACCCTAGAACTACTAATACTTTTTTCTTTTCTTTTTTTGGCATAGAACTTGTACAAATGAAATTGGATGAGCTTGTGGAAGATGTTATGAATTTGGACATCAACAAAGAATCTATGGATGATAATCATGGTTATAGTCAGGATTAGTCTATTGTTTGCTCAAATTCTTTCAATATTGATACTTAGCATTTGGCGAGTTCCAAGTATATTATATTTTTGTTGAACTATGTTATTTTATTTTTGTTAAACTTTGTTATTTTGAATTTGGGTTGAAGTGTATGCACTTCTTTTGGAGTGTAAAGAACTTATTTCTAGATGAATTTTATATTTTTGTTGAACTATATTATTTTGAATGAGGGTTGAAGACTTGAAGTGTATACACTGCTTTTTGGGGTATAAAAAAAAATTATTTCTAGACGGATGTTATATTTAATATTATACAGGTTAAAATGGGTTGTGTTACATTCGTGTCAACTCAACACGACTCGTTTATTAAGCGTGTTAAATGGGTTGGGTCAGGTCAACCCGCCTTATTAACAGGTCGAGTTAGGGTTGAAGGATCATGACACGATTATTAAATGGGTCGGGTTAGGGTTGAGCCATATAGTCGAATACCCCTACCTCGACACGACACGAACCCGACACGCTAACCCGAATTGACACCCCTAGTTGTGCACTGTAATTGAGTAATTAAAAATTTTACGTATACCACCGCTAATGTTGCACTCTTTTTGTATATAGTGGTGTTAAAAATAGTAATTTAACTTTTTAACACAACCAATACTAATGTTCTTAAGGGGGCAAAATCTAAGCAAAAAACATACACATAATAATTTTTTGTTAAATTTGTTGGGCTAATGATTTATGGATGGTGGTTGTTGGGTTGATTTATGGAGTTGTTTGGGTTGACATGTGAAGGGAGGACCAAGTTTTATTTTCCTTAGGTTTAATTCAAATTTGACCCTAATATATCTACAAGATTAGGGTGGCCATGATTTGTGCCCTTTGTTATGTAAACTTTTTTTTCTTTGGCGTAATAACACCTTAAGAATAGTGGTTTTCATATTAATGTCATTTCCTTCAAGATTGAGTTATTAATTTTAAAGATTAAATTCTGTAAGGATGTAATCCAATTTCAATATGTCATATCATCATATTAATTATTAAAGAAAAAACACAATCACTCTAATATTAGCCTCTAAGCACGCACGTTTCTCGTGCTTAGAGGCTCTTCTATTTTTTGGGATAAATGTTAATAATTTCCAATAGTAATTGTAATTTCTTTTTTGAAAGTGTGTTTGAAAGTGGTGTAGTGATATAAAAAAATGACAAAGTTTAGTTACAAAATTGGTTGTATCCTTAGGTTATAACGTATTTAATATCTTTTTATTGAAGGTGAATTTTGACAAATTCACCACTGGATTACATATTCTTCTTATATCTTTTATACTAGCAAAATTTCTAGGAAATTAAAGATCAATAGCTATGTCATCAATAAATTGTTTAAATTGCAACTTTTTTGTAATTTGAAATTATGCATAAAATATAAGCTTATAGATTATATATTAAATAATATCTGATTGACATAAAATTTGACATGTTTATTAAAAATGTAAAGAACATAGAATTTAACGGTTAAATTTTCAAAATATGTAGATATATTTATTTTATTGAGTAAGATTGTAGTCTTAGGTTACAACTAATTTTGTAGTCTTAGGCTACAATTAATTTTGTAGCTAAATTTTGTCCATAAAAAAAGTTTGGTAAGAAAAATGAGATAAACTTAAGGGGAAAGAATGCTAAATTTTAGGAGTTTTTTTAGTTTTTTTTTTATATAAATTTTAAATTAGGAGTGTTTTACTGTTATTTGGATAAAAAGGGAATTAAAAATTTTTCCATAAAAAAAATGCTAAATTTTAGGGAATAAAAAATGAAAGTGATGCAAAAAAAAAAATCCTAAAATTTAAGAATTCTCTTCTTGAATTCAAAATAAAGTTTGTTATTTGACAGTTATGACTCTATTTTTAAGAGAAGTTATTTTTCATTAATGAGAATATTTTTGAATCATATATAGGTCCAATTCAAAGAGAAAAATCTTCTTATAGATAGTATAGTATAGATCATTATCAAATTTTGATTTATAATTTTAATGATTCGTATATTTCTTAACAAAAATTCGAAAAGTACATCTAGGCATGCATGCCTTGTGCTCTGCAAAATGAAACAAAAAGGCATGCTTGAGGTTGTGCTTCATTATTGAAGCTTTGTTTTAACAAAGGAAAGTGCTTAGACCTTAGGACTTGACCTTTGACCCTTAAGCGCACTTAAGCACACTTGCATATTTTTATTTGAACAATTAACCATTTCGACATATGATTGATTACAAATCAACTATTCTGTTAAGAGTTTTTCCGCAAAGTCTAACATATGATTCATCGCATGACATTAGCATGAGTTTTGCTATATTATCTATAATTTTAAAATGACGCTATTACTTTTCTTTCTTCTGTATAACAAAAAAGTTAGAAATAAAGCATAGTTTTGAAGCATTCAAAAGTTTGTTTATTCCTGCTAGTTTGCCTGCATTTCAGCTGTGAAGATTCTCTCTCTCTCATCTTTGCCAAACACTTGTTTGGTTTTTAATTTATTATTTTTATTTATTTATAATTTGTTATGTTTATTAACTTAGATCATGTTGGGTAACAATGTCATTTTCTAATCATTGACGATACCACAAAAATAACGTTATGATATGATTATATTTGTTAGGATTTTTTTTTTTTTAAAGTTTTATAAGGGTACTATATATTAGGATGGATGGTATCATACGTGGGACCCATTTAACATGTCATCTTCTAAGTGTGTTCCATTCTGATTTTTGAGATAAGTTAGTCGTGGTAGGTTAACTTACTATGCTAGACCACTGAATCATTTGCATATATGTCCTGCAGTGTGAAATGTTTTGTAACTGTATAATTAAATGGTTCACAAGGATTCATAACCGAATTAAATCTCACATTTTTGCAGAATCTGGCATTAATACTGATATCTGGACTAGCTATGCTGCAAGGCTGATGTTCATATCTGTCATCCGACTTTTAATTGTTCATATACCACAAATTCTCAATTCAATTTTATGGAGGCACATAGCAGTCATGATTGGGCTTATTGCCTCTCTTCTTCTATTGGTTTCTTATAGCACTTACCAGGTAAGTGTGCCTATAATTATGTTGTCTTCGCTGGTTGGTTAATGGTAATCCAGTTCTATTTCTCTCACCAACATTTTTTTATTCTCTTGAGTGATCTTGAGTGATCAAATTTTTCTAATCATGTGGAAATTTGGGAAAAAATTTTCAACTTGATTTTTCAGATTTTGTTATTAAATCTGTATTGTAGCTGGTTCCAGTTCATGTTGTGTAATATCCCTGATAAGCAAGTTATTCTACCAATGTTTGGATTGTTAAAGTTAGACATATTATGTCTCAAGTGAACCAAATCAATTGTAGACCCATAGACTTGTAGAATAAGTATATTAACATTGGATTAGTCAATGATTAGTCTAGGGTCCTCTAGTATATAAACACAATATTAGATTCATTAAATAGAAGAGCTAGTAGACTCTATCTAAGACTTTTTACTGTAGATGTAAGCTAATAGGCTAAACTATGTCAACCTTTATATTTGCTCTCTCCTTCATACTTCCACTCATCACTCAATCACCAACAATCACCCAATTTTAATAGTTAAAAATTACTGGTTTTTCTATTGATACTAGTGTGTGTTTGGTAACTGATTAAAAGCTAGTTTTTTGTTTAAATTATCTACTGTTTGTAAATCTCACACTATTTCTTTTCAAATTTATTTCAAATAATTTAAATTTCAGCATTTGGAAATAAGTTAGCTTTTAACTTTGTCTTGCAAATAAACTATGAAAAATAAGAAATTCCCAAACAAACAATATTTGATCAGTAATGTGAAATAAATCAAATGATTGGGGTAGGCAGGAGTTGAACTTAGGCCTTTCAAGAGGCATAAGGACATTCTCGATCATTAAGATATTTTCCTTTCTTAGCCAAAAAGATGAATTTTTTTTAGATTATTGGCTCAGTTTACTAAATAAAATATATTTCTTTCTGGTGGAGGGAATTGAACACTGGCTTCTTAAGAGGCTTAGGGCCCGTTTGGTTATAGAGTTCAAAAATTGTTGTTTAAAAAGATGTGAAAATTGTAGTTTAAAAAGTATTATTGAAATATATGTTTTTAGTGTTTATAAAACAAAAAAATGTGTTTGGTATCATGGTTTAAATAACATGTTTCAGTGTTCAAAAATATAAAATATGTGTTTGGTATGTATGTGTTAGATGGTAAAAAAAAGCTGAGCAAAGTACAAAATAAATATTTTTTAAATCAGCAAAGTACAAAATAAATATAAAATATTTTTTAAATGCTGCTGGGTTGCTGTCTTTGTGGGTGAGAGAGTAGACAATTCTTTCAAAAAGCTGACCGGTGCATGGGCCCATAATATTGTTCAACCTAATTACAAAAGTGCTACTCAACACTAGTTTTTGTTGTTAAAAATCAGTCCGAAGGTGATTTCAAAAACCATTGTTTTAAACATATGTTTTGAACAATATTTTTCAAACACCCCTGTTCCGGAATGGTCCACCAAATGTTTTTTTTTTTTTTTTTTGAAAAATAGTGTTCAGTGTTTAAACACTGAACACTATGTATTGAAATCAGTGACCAAACACCCTCTTCAAAATGCCAAAAGGTAGTTGTACTCTAACCTTTTAAGACGCTTAACAATGCTAAACCTCTTAGGAGAAAAGCTCACAAAACTAATAATTTAAGACTATTTGTGTTTTAATATTTTTTTTAAAACATAATTATAGCGGCCGATCAACAGTCAGACTAATGACTTTAACAAGTACCGATTCAACATCAGTGCAGATTTAATGACTAAGATTTTAAAAGCTAAGATTTGGCAGCCCCTAAACATAGATTCTGATTGTGAAGTTTTGACAATTTACTTTATGTCTTATAATTGTTTGGTTAAGTAAATTTGAAGGAGAGGAGAGGATAGGGCTTTTATTAAGAATAATTCCAGGTCTACCTCAAACGAAGTATTTTTAATTTCCGAGGTAGCTTAGGCATCTTTTGCGGTTTGAATGTCAGAAATTCTTTCCATATTGATCGTTTACTTTCTGATAGAGAAAGTTAAAAATATTGTGCAGGTCCTTCAGCCTCTGATCCAAAGAAGAAAAATTGAGTATGTGAAGTACAAACATGTTATTTTAGGATCATCTAAGAAAACATTCCCTGGGAAGGCTGCTCAGGAAGAATGGCGAACCTGATACAGAGATCATTCAAAAGTAAGTTTTTATTATTATTTTTTTTAAATTAACAAAAAATTGTTCTTTGATTTTTATGTTTCCGTATTTGATGAAATTTTTGTTGGATATTATGGCAGGGTGTTTCATATAATTGACACAAATCATGATAGACATATTTCAGATAGTGAATTGAGAGCATTCATTATTGGAATTCAGTTTGAAGAGTTCGACCTGGATCACAATGCTGTTGTAAATAAAATAAGGAATTATTTTGATACATCGGGTAATTCTTGTATTGATGAGGTCGAGTTTGTCACTGGCATTTCAAGATGGCTAAATCAGGCTGCTGCTCGTGATGCCGGTCCTTACTTAATGACTTATACAAGGTAAAAATTGTGCTGTTTCATATTCATATTTTCAAATCAACAGATGCTTATATGAATTCTTGGAAAATCTTAAACAGGAAATAAAGAGAGAGCATGATCTGTTGGATGTGGGTGGGACTGGGAGTGTTAAAGTAGAGGCTGTTGAGAAATCCAAATGGGCCTCCATCGAGGCAGTGCTATTGTTGTTGCTGGGAACTATAATTGCTGCTGCTTTTGCTGATCCCTTGGTAGATACTATTGATAACTTCGCTGATGCCACTAGTATTCCTGATTTTTTCGTCTCTTTCATTGTGTTGCCTTTGACTACTAGCTCTAGGGACACTGTGTCAGCAATTAGATTAGTTAGCCAGTACAAGCGAAAAACAGCCTCATTGTCATTTTCTGAGGTTTGTTTCTCATTCCCAACTCTTTGTATCTATGTTATATTTAGTGCTTACTCCCTAGAGTTGATCATGCACAGATAAAATACAAAATGGCAAGATATGTACGTATTAAATTGTGATATTGGTGTGTCGTAGCTATAGTCCCGAGATTTTAAATTGCTCTTGCGAAACAATAGTTAGGATAGTATTGGATCATTTTTTGATATATGGATTTTTAAATTTAAATTAATTTGGGCACTTCTTTCTCTTACAAGAATAGTAGGGTGAGGTCGTGGATTCTAAATCTGTTGGTGCATGTGTAGCTTCCAACTAAAAAAAAAAGTGTCAATTACCTCTGGTGGCTTTAAGATTTCACTGGTGGGTAGAACCAGTGATGGAGGCCCCCTACCTATCCTTGGTATTCAAGTAACACCAAGCACTTGAATTTAGACCATTAGCCTTATTTTACAACATTTTTATAAATAGTTGATATGTCAAATTTTTATTGGTTCTTATTTGGGTTGACTACTAACATTATGTTTTTAAATTATCACTTACCCCATCAGCATTTTTTTTAAAAACTTGTATAATAATTGGTAACTTTAGCATTTTTCATGTGATATTATACCTCCGTTGTAGCTTCACTTCAATAAAATTTGTGTTTATTACTTGCCCAAAGCATGGAAACAATGATGTGTATTAGTTATGCTTTATGCATTATAACAGAACTTGAGAGAAAAGAGATTTAGAAAATATCTATATTTCTGATTAATTAACCAAAAGATTACAAGTTTACAACTTTTTATATATAGTTATACGCTATATTAATAGAGGCTACCAAACTAAGCGAGAAATTAGCTACAGTCATACTGACCAACCAACATAAGAACTAACCAATCGCAGCCATACACCTGTACACTTTTTCACGTGACTGGCACATGCTTACATCATAGATTCATTTATTAAGTTATACGACATGCAGCAGAAACTTTAACAGCTTCTTAAGCTACAGTCGTTTATGCAGTAATACTAACTTCTTAACTCTTATGCAGTTCTTGTTTCTTGTTTGATTCTTCCTTCTTCTTTCTTTTTCTTTTTTTCTTTTTTTTTTTTTTTAATCTTTGATACATTAATTTGAAATTATTGATTTTTCTAGAGAAATTCAACTGCAAGTGTCATAAATCATTTATTTCTTGCTGCAGATATATGCGACGGTAACGATCCATAATGTCCTCTCTATCCCAGTCTTCTTGGCCCTGGTTTACATCAGGGGATTGACAAGGGATTTCTCATCTGAAGTGCTGGTTATTCTTATTGTTAGCATTGTGATGGGTTTATTGGGCAGCTTCCGCACCCATTTCCCTCTGTGGACATCTATACCAGCTATCCTACTTTACCCATTCTCCCTGGCCCTGATTTACGTTCTTCATTACTATTATGGCTGGTCATAGACTCACGGAGATCCCAAAATTGTGATTGGTGAGTACTTACATTTACTGTACGTAGAATCGGAGTTGTTTCTTTAAATCCGGTGTGCTTGTTTAGTTTGCTTAAAATAATGGATTATGTAATACAACTTGCATCCCCTTCTCTTAAAAGTTACCTTAACTTTTAAGTAGAGTTTGTGGTAAGGTTGTCCAAACCTCATTTTCTTTCCTGTGTGATTGTTTCTTAAAAATAAAAGGTGTGCTTGTTTAATGTAAAATACATTTCAATTTTGGTAAGACATCTAATTTATTATTTCAAGCATTTTTGACTTTTGAGCTCGCATACTATGGGCAATTTTTGTAGTTGTATAATTATTTTTTTCAAAATCTAGTATTTTTTTTTGGGGGGGGGGGGGGGGGGGGGGGGTGGGTGTTGGCAAAAAATGTATATTAAGTCCTTTAAGTTCTAAAATATATTTCAAGCTTCCAACTTTACTTTCATTCAATTGATTACTTTTAGTTCAAATATATTCAGTCCAAACTAATATTTTTATAATTAGAAATATTTTAAAAAATCTAAACTAATAATAGAGGTTTTTGGTAGAGACTAACAAAAGGTTTTGTTTGAGGTTTTTGGTAGAGACTAACAAAATGTTTTGTTTGAATAAAAATTTAAAATTTAAAGTAATCAATTAAATGACAAAAAGTTAGAAGCCTAAAATGAATTTTGGTTAAATTTAGAGGGTGCAATTAACATTTCTACCTTTTCTTCCTCCTCTTTTTCTTAGATATATATATATATATATATATATATATAATATACATATATATATATATATAACTATATATATATGTATATATACAATATATATACATATATATACATATAATATATATATATATACATATAATATTGTACGGCACCGAGCTCCCAAAGCCCATACTGGCCTTGGGCCCAGACCCATCTAGGCCCCGGGCCCAAGCCCATACCGGCCTTGGGCGCAGGCCCAGCAGAAAGTTCCAGTTACCTTATGCCCTTCTTGAAACTGCCTTAGAGTAAAAACAAGTTTTGGGTATTAAGTTCCCGGTAGAGCGCACGAGTCATATCCGGGAAGGTCATGATATGCACGGGAACGTGAGTTGCCGAACATAATCGGTGAAAATGGAACCAAGTTCCAAGATCATAAATGTTGCACCACCCTTTCACCTAAACAACCACTTTAACCAGATAATACTGGACCTTCAATAGCACTAACGGTGACTGTAATCATGATCTCCCCACTAACCTTGGCTATAAATAGAGGAAAGTTGGGAGAAGAAGGAGTTCAGAAAAATTGAGAGAAAATAGTCAAGGAGAGAGTATCAACTGAGTGTTGCTTTGAGTCCCTCTGCCGAGAACGACCCATTGTAGGAAATCCTTAAACCCACTACAAATAAATTGTGAGCCCAAGTAATCTAAGGCTCAGAATTCTTATACTTGGTTCTTACAATTGGCGCCCACCGTGGGGCTATCCTACGAAGCTGTGGTTCGAGTGAGACTCAAGCAAAAAAGATGTCTGAAGAGCGTTCAGGAGGGCACGTTCCGAGCAATTCCGCAGGATCTTCTCGGGGATCGACGTGGAGGGAGAGAAGGCAGAAGCGGCTGGAGGATAGGGAGCATCCAAGAGGAGAGGAAAGGTCCGGATTGGGAGAAGGATCGGCCCAGACACACCGGACGATTTCAAACGTTTCAGCACATCGGCAACATGATGATAGAGACCGGACGATTTCAAACGTTTCAGCACATCGGCAACATGATGATAGAGACCGGGAGCTGGAGCGGTTGCGCAGATTGGTAATGGACTTGGAGCTGGAAGCAAGGGGTCGGCGCCACGAAAGGAACCACAACCCCCAACCCAGGAGGAACCGTGGCGAGGAAGGTTCCAGCCGATCTGTTACACAACAACACCGAGACCGATCACGTTCTCAAGAGTCACGTCGTCACTCCCGGGAGACGCGTCGTAGACAGGACCGTTCCCGGTCGCATGGATATGATAACCAAGGGTCAGAGTCGCCAGAGGAGCGGCGGCCCCACAACGCCGCGATGGATGCCATGAGCAGGGCCTTGCGGATGGCAGCCCGGTCTCCATTCTCTGATGAGATTGAACGGGCACCCATGCCGAGCAGATTCACGCGTCCACCATTCAATTCCTATGAGGGGAGGACAGACCCCGTGGAGCATGTCAGTCATTACATCCACATGATGTCGTTGCATGCGCACAACGATGCATTGATGTGTAAAGTATTCCCCTCTAGTCTCGGCTCTACCGCACTGAGATGGTTCAATGGGTTGCGGAAAGGTTCTATACACAGCTTCGCCGAGCTGATTCAGGATTTCGGCAGCAGGTTCGTAACATGCAGCCGAGTGCAACAACCGGTCGACGCGTTGCTTTCCATGAAAATGAGGGTCGGGGAAACCCTTCGGAGTTATGCCAGCCGATACTGGGAACTCTACAATGAGATTGGTGGGGGAAACGAGAAAATCGCGGCTAGCACCTTCAGGATGGGGCTCCCCGAGGATTCTGAACTGCGGGAGTCGCTGACAAGAAGACCCCCGGAGGATATGAGGCAACTGATGAGACGCATAGAGGAGTACAAACGCCTGGAGGATGACCGGCTGCAAAGCAGGGGGAAAGCCCCTTTTACGGGGAGATCTCGGCAAAGCATCTTGCCGCCAAAGCCGAAAAGGGACTTCAGAATGCAGGAACCAGAGGTGCAGATCGAAAGGGTTAATGTGTTGTTTAAAGAGCCCGTGCACAAGATACTGGAACGGATAAGGAACGAGCCATTCTTCAGATGGCCGAACAAAATGGGGGGCGACCCATCTCGGAGGAACCAAAGCCTATACTGCACTTATCACAGAGACAAGGGGCACACCACCGAGCAGTGTAGGGTATTGAAAGATCATCTTGGGCAGTTAGTGAAGGCAGGGCACCTGAAAGAGTTTGTAGCAGATTCCACTGACCGGGAGACTGAGCAGGGCGCCCAACAGAAAAGGAATCCCCTTCCACCACCCCGGGGGGTAATCAACGTCATTCATGCCGCACCGAGAGGGGCCGCAGCGGCAAGGATGGTGATGACAGTGGCTTGCGCGGAGGGAGAATCATCCAAGAAGCAAAGGAGAGTTGGACGGCTAGACATCTCGTTCGGAGAAGATGATTTCGAAGGAACCATCCAACCTCACGACGACGCTTTGGTGATGACAGCCCGGATAGGCGGATTCCTGGTGAAGAGGGTGATGATTGATCAGGGTAGCGGAGCTGATGTCATGTACCCGGATCTCTTCCAAGGGCTCGGGTTAAAAACCCAGGATTTGGCGAAGTATAACACGCCATTGGTCTCGTTTGACGGGAGAATTGTGATTCTCGAGGGGCAAATCTCTCTCCCAGTGGACATGGAAGGCAAGGAAGTTGTAGTTACATTCATAGTAGTCCGATCATTCGCACTTTACACCGCAATCCTGGGGAGGCCGTGGATTCACTCCATGGGGGCTGTTCCGTCCACCCTTCACGTGAAAGTAAAATTTCCTACTGAGTACGGAGTTGTAGAGGTAAGGGGGAATCAGCAGGTGGCGAAGAAATGCCTCGTAGCCGCGGTCCAGTGGGAAAAGGAACAGCTCGGCCAAGTTGAGCACGCCGAGAAAGAGACTGCATAGCAATTACAGATACCCCAGGAAAATGGGGCGGACGTTGCCGAGGAGATGCTGAAGGTAAGAATTCTCCCAGATAGTGACAAATACTTCCAGATAGGTACAAGCATGAATGACCGGGAAAGGGTAGAGATGTTGTTGTTCCTGTTAAAGAACATAGATGTCTTCGCGTGGAACCCGTATGAAGTGCCCGGCGTAGACCCCGAGTTCATTGTTCACAAACTCAATGTGGACCCATCGTTTCCCCCGAAAAAGCAGAAGCCGAGAAGGGCATCAAAGGAGCACGTCGATGCAGTAAACTTGGAGGTCCAGCGACTGAAGGAAGCCGGGGTCATAAAAGAAATATTCTTCCCGAGATGGCTAGCAAACACTGTCGTAATAAAGAAGAAGAGCGGGAAATGGAGAGTTTGCGTGGACTTCACCGATCTAAACAGAGCGTGTCCCAAGGATCCATTCCCGATGCCCAAGATTGATCAGCTAGTGGATGCCACGTACGGGCACCCGAGAATGAGTTTCCTGGACGCCTTCCAAGGCTACCACCAGATTGCCTTGGCGCCCGAGGACCGAGAGAAGACAGCATTTATATCCCCGAACGCAAACTATCACTACGAGGTCATGCCGTTTGGGTTGAAGAATGCCGGGGCCACCTACCAGCGTATGATGACACGGATGTTCCGGAAAAAATTGGGTGCACGGTTGAAGTTTATATCGACGACATGGTAGTAAAAAGCAGAAAAGAGTCGCTGCATACTGAAGACCTTCGGGGAGTATTCGAGATACTACGGCGACACAGGCTGCGCCTCAATGCCGAAAAGTGCACTTTCTGAGTGGGGGCTGGCAAGTTCCTGGGTTATCTGATCTCTACTCGGGGAATAGAGGCTAATCCCGACCAAATAGAGGCCGTCAATCGCCTCCAACCACCGAGCAATCCTAAGGAGGTGCAAGTGCTCACCGGGATGTTGGCCGCCCTGAACCGATTCATCTCCAAGTTTGCCGATCGCTGCCGGCCATTCTATCAACTTCTGAAGAAGTGGAAGGGGTTTCAGTGGGACGAGAGCTGCGATGAAGCTTTTCGAGAACTAAAGGAATATTTGGCAAAGGCGCCGAGGTTGACGGCCCCGGAGCCCGGGGAGGATCTGTTTATGTACCTTGCAGTCACCAATCATGCCGTAAGTGCTGTGTTACTAAGGGACCAGGGAGTGCAAATGCCGGTGTATTACGTGAGCAAGACCTTGGTCGATGCCGAGACAAGGTACCTGCCTCTTGAAAAGTTGGTTCTGGCCTTGGTACACGCCACGAGGAAGTTACCACACTACTTCCAGGCACACACAGTGTTCGTCCTCACCGAGTATCCATTACAATCACTGTTGAAAAGATCCGATTTCACAGGACAGATTGCTAAATGGGGGACTCGGTTGGGATCGTTTGACATAAGATACCGACCTAGAAGCTCGGTGAAAGGGCAGGTCCTCGCTGATTTCATCGCGGAATTTACACCTAAGGGTGAAGGCAAGGTAATCTGTAGTACGGAGATTCGCCCGTGGAGGTTATTTGTGGACGGCGCATCAAATGCTATGGGGGCTGGGGCTGGTATTGTCATAGTCACCCCTGAAGGTATGCGACTGGAACACTCCTTCAGATTGGGGTTCAAAGCCTCGAACAACGAAGCCGAATATGAAGCCCTGCTGGCCGGACTGAGGGCAGTATTGCATCTGGGCGCCAAGGACGTGGAAATCTACTCGGACTCTCGGCTGGTTGTTTGTCAGATCACTGGGGACTTCGAGGCTCGGGATCCCCGAATGAAAGCTTATCTAAGTACGGCAAAGCAAATTATCGGTCAGTTTGGAACGGTGAAGATATCCCAGGTAGCCCGGTCACAAAACAGGCATGCTGACTCTCTTGCCACATTAGCCTCATCTGCTACCGAGGACACCCCGAGGCTTATCACGATTGAACTTGTAAGGGAGTCAAGCATCTGTGTGAAGACTGCTCTCGACCAGGCCGGAGTAGAGGTCGCGCAAGTGGCGGTGGCCGGATCATGCTGGATGAACCCGATCATAGACTTTCTTTCCGAGGATAAAGTTCCAGAGGATGAGGCCGAGGCCAACAAGATTCGACGAATGGCGCCCAGGTACTGGTTATCTTCGGACCGAAAGTTGTACAGAAGGTCCTTCACGGGCCCTTACCTCTTGTGCCTGCATCCTGAAAGAGTCAAGGAGCTTCTAACCGAGCTGCATGAAGGAGTATGCGGCGGTCATGCTGGGGGACGATCTTTAGCACACAGAGCAATGACGCAGGGGTTTTGGTGGCCACAGATGCAGAAGGACGCCGCCGAATACGTTCGGAGGTGCGAGCAATGTCAAAAGCACGCCCCAATGATCCATCAGCCGGTAGGACATCTAAATCCTGTCAGCAGCCCGTGGCCATTTGCACAATGGGGGCTTGACATCCTCGGGCCGTTCCCCCGAGCAACGGGGAACCGCCGTTTTGTACTGGTGGCTGTGGATTACTTCACAAAGTGGGTTGAAGCTGAAGCCTTGGCCAATATCCGGGATACTGACGTGAAAAAGTTTGTGTGGAAAAACATAGTTACAAGGTTTGGGGTGCCGAATTCACTAGTGACAGACAACGGGCTACAATTCGACAGCAACGCTTTTCGGACTTTTTGCAGCGAGCTCGGCATCAAGAACAAGTATTCAACCCCGGCATACCCCCAGAGCAACGGCCAAGCTGAAGCAGTAAACAAGACTATTTTGAACGGGCTCAAGAGAAGGTTGGATGGAGCGAAAGGAAGATGGGCAGAAGAACTACCCAGTGTTTTATGGGCCTACCGCACGACCCCCAGGAGATCCACGGGGGAAACCCCATTTTCTCTGGCATACGGGGCAGAAGCAGTGATACCAACCGAGGTGAGCTTATGCAGTGCACGAGTCGCCGGGTTTGACCCCGTACAGAACGCCGACCTTATGGTGGAGCATTTGGATTGGCTAGAAGAGTGCAGGGAGGCCGCGACCGTACGTCTTGCCGAGTATCAGCAGAAGCTGGCGCAAAGGTACAACCGAAATGTAAAGACCAGGGAATTCAGTGCCGGGGAATTAGTGTTAAGAAGGGTAGTGGGGCACATGCGGGACATGGCTGCAGGGAAGCTTGCTCAGAGTTGGGAGGGACCATACAGAGTCACAGCCGTCGCAGGTGCAGGGGCCTACCACTTGGAGGACCTGGACGAGAGGCCGCTCCCCCGACCATGGAACGCCAACAACCTGAAGAAATTCTACGCGTAACCATCGATGTAAGCCAAAACTTGTATTCTATTAAGATTTTGAGCATGATGAACTTTTTTGTCTGTGCTGTTTTTTTTTTACCCTGTAACCACACCAAGAGAATCGCCAATAAAACCTAAGGACAGAAACCTGACCCTCGGCTCGATCAACATCGCCGAGCAGGTGAAAACCTTACGAATAAAACCTAAGGACAGAAACCTGACCCTCGGCTCGATCAACATCGCCGAGCAGGTGAAAACCTTACGAATAAATTATAAGGACAGAAACCTGACCCTCGGCTCGATCAACATCGCCGAGCAGGTGAAAACCTTACGAATAAATCCTAAGGACAGAAACCTGACCCTCGGCTCGATCAACATCGCCGAGCAGTTGAAAACCTTACGAATAAAACCTAAGGACAGAAACCTGACCCTCGGCTCGATCAACATCGCCGAGCAGGTGAAAACCTTACGAATAAATCCTAAGGACAGAAACCTGACCCTCGGCTCGATCAACATCGCCGAGCAGGTGAAAACCTTACGAATAAATTATAAGGACAGAAACCTGACCCTCGGCTCGATCAACATCGCCGAGCAGGTGAAAACCTTACGAATAAATTATAAGGACAGAAACCTGACCCTCGGCTCGATCAACATCGCCGAGCAGGTGAAAACCTTACGAATAAATCCTAAGGACAGAAACCTGACCCTCGGCTCGATCAACATCGCCGAGCAGGTGAAAACCTTACGAATAAAACCTAAGGACAGAAACCTGACCCTCGGCTCGATCAACATCGCCGAGCAGGTGAAAACCTTACGAATAAATCCTAAGGACAGAAACTTGACCCTTGGCTCGATCAACATCGCCGAGCAGGTGAAAACCTTTCGAATAAATCCTAAGGACAGAAACCTGACCCTCGGCTCGATCAACATCGCCGAGCAGGTAAAAACCTTACGAAGAAATCCTAAGGACAGAAATCTGACCCTCGGCTCGATCAACATCGCCGAGCAGGTGAAAACCTTACGAATAAAACCTAAGGACAGAAACCTGATCCTCGGCTCGATAAATATCGCCGAACAGGTGAGAACCTTACAATCAAATCTATAAGGACGAAAGCACAATCCTCGGTTAAACCAAATCCTGATAAAAACCTAACCTTTTTTCAAAAACTAAGTCCAATAGCGCTCTCAAATTTCTCACAGCGCCGCACAACAGGTTTTCGGGGGTACCATTCTATTAAGCGGCCATAGCACTGGTATAATTCAAGCAAAACACAAAACAAAGATAATTTCATTCAACAAATTGGAACGGAAGCAGAAAACGGACTACTGATTAAACAGGTAAAAGAAATTGTTCAATCACCACATCCCGGTGACATGGGCAAATAAAACCGACAAACTAAAGCAATTGTTCAATCACCACATCCCGGTGACATAGGCAAATAAAACAAAATAAAGATAAGCTAACAAGTAAAAATAAAATCAGCTGGGAGGATGAGTCGGTGTTGGCACTTCCTGCTGGACGGTCAGAGGAAAAGGCTGGCCCTCACCAAGAAGCTCCTGCACGGTAGGTATGCTCGTGGCCTCCATATCCTCGGGCTCAGCATGAGAGTCGATTTGCTCAACCAACTCCCTCATACTGGCCGTCTCCTCCTCGTCAAAAGCAACCGGGGCGTTCTGGACGGCAGGTACAGGGTTCGGAAATGGAATCTGGCCGGGGTCTCTCAGCGGCGAGTCTTCAGGAACTCCCATTGCCTGAAGAGCAGCAAACCACCCGGCCTCGAAACCCATATGCCGAGCCCGAGCCACCACCGGCTCTGCGGAGTTCTCGGCGTCGGCGAAGCCTACGTCGTACCACTTTTGCTCCGCGGCCGCCAAGCCTGCCCTGAGATCAGCTATCTCGTCGGCATGAGAAGTGTTGAGGCTGAGGGCTTCGGCTAGTTTGAGTTCCGTCTCATTTTGCCTGGCCAGGAGGTCTGCACACCTCTTTTCAGCCGATGCTTGGAACTTCTCCGCGGCAGCAGCCTTCTTCTCAGCAGCCTCAGCAATCTTTGCCTTTTCCTTAGCCGTTTTTACTGCTGACTCCCGCGCCCCCTTCTCGCGCTCATTTTCCTCATCAAGCTCCCGTGCCCGGGCAGCCACAATGTGAGCCAGTTGAGCGGCCTAGCAAGCACGAAGGTTAGCAAAGTGACAAAATGAAATCTACATGGAGCAAATAGACAAAAGAATTACCGCAATGGCGTGCCACTCTAACCGGCGCCCCACGGACTCCTCGGACCCATCATCAAAGGCGTGCACGTCCTCGGGAAGTTGGAGAGCTCCGGCCAAGGTTTGGGCAATACGGCCGCCCTCGCCCTTATCCCACATCCGAACAGAGGCCGTCGATGGCAATGGCTTGCCGTCCAGAAGGAACTTTGGCTCCCACGCTGGAGCCACTTGGGAGGAGGACGCGCCCCCCGTGCCGGCTTCGGTCGGCGGCTCGCGGATAACAATTCCCCCTGTTGGTCGGGGAGGAGTCTGGACAGCGGCGTCCCCCGGGCCCGTGGAATGTTGCTCGGTTACTTTCTGTTTCTTCCGGGCACGTCCGGACTGCGAGGGGGGAGGAGTTTGAGAAACTGGACCCCGACCCTGAGTAGGCGGGGGCTGGTTGGTCGGCCGGGCACCAGGCACGAACCTGTCAAAGGTCATTACTCTCCTTGCCACCATTCTTGCACCGGGCTGGATCGCTTCAGCTAGCAGGTTAGCCGCGTCTGTCACTTGCTGTTGATGCTCGGCGGGTGGATCCTCGGGATGGGGCTGCTCTTGGGCTTGGTCCCCTTGTTGTATGGCTTCGTGAGCTCTCTCTCTAAGGCGCCGGGATACCTGTTCCGCGGAATCGTCTCGCAAGGGAACTAGTTCGTCCGCGGCAGTGAACCGCCGACCAAATTCCCTCGCTTCCCCGGTTGTAAGCTTCGGCGGCAAGAAATTCACGTACCGGACGTCTATGTACGATAGCAGGGGGCTGTCAACTATCAACGCCTGCTTGAAAGGCTGCCAAGTAGAGTAAACCGGTTCCACGCCGAGGATCAAGTGTGAGGCCCGGAGTTGCCCGTCCCAATGCACGTAGATCTCGGAACGGAGGACGAAGTTTAGGTCCCTGACGTGGACGGCTCTGAGGTCCTGAACAAACACTTTGCCGTCTGCAAAAGAACAGATAACGCGTTAGCTTTTAACAATAAAAAATTTTCTTTTACTCAAACAGCTATAAGAAGGAGGGTACGAACCCACTTCACGCCGTGTGAGGGGGCAAGGGATCTCCCCGGCAAACCAATTGCCGCGCACCCTGACGAACTCCCCGGCGGAGTTCCTGTTCGAATCGGGTAGGCACGATATCAGCCGTACCCGAGCATCCCTTGTCTTTAAGTAATAATTTGTGGATTTGCTCCCACAGAGGCTGTACATTTGGTTAATATCATGGTGGTCTAGTTGTAAGTCAAAGGTATGGTTCAACTGGCCGACACAACTAACTACCCGGTAAAAATTGGGGGGAAGCTGGTCGGGGCACAGCCCATAGTAGGTGAGTGTGCTTATCAGGAGGGGATCTACCGGGAACCTAACCCCACCTTCTAAGATGGACATCAAAGGAAAGAAGGCTGTACCCTGCCCTCGGTGGAGTTCCATATCACTCTCATGGCAGTAAGCCACGTCCACGTCATTGGGAATACTAAATTTACTCCTAAAGGTGGCCAAAGCAGCCGGGGTATCTAGAAGGTAAGAATAATCCATCTATAAAGCCTAAAACTACAAGAATAAACTCAAAGAAACAAAGATGAAGGAACAGGAAGGGGAAGAAAGACTTACTTTGGGTTCTAAGGAGGAAAAGAACGCTGAGCAAGCAAGCGCACAGAAATGTGGTCGGCAGAGAGTAGGCACTAAAGATCAGAGGCGAAGGAAAAATGGAATGACGTTTGGAGAAGGACTATTTATAGAGCCAGAAGAAATGGGGAAAGAAGAAACGCTTAATCAAGCAATAAATGGGCACAGCATACGAGCGACCCAACAAATGCCAAGCGTAACCGATTTGCGCGCCGCTTCGGTTCACGAACCGTCAGGCAATAATGACGACTGCGCTTGGCGCCGCGAAACGGCGCGTCTTTTGAGATGACTATTAATGAGAAGTGACAGCCAGAAGTCCCAGACTAGAAGATTCCCGAGGTTAAAAGGCCCAGGCAGCTCCTTGATTCTCCTCGGCGACCGAGTATGAATCAAGGGGGGGCTATTGTACGGCATCGAGCTCCCAAAGCCCATACTGGCCTTGGGCCCAGACCCATCTAGGCCCCGGGCCCAAGCCCATACCGGCCTTGGGCGCAGGCCCAGCAGAAAGTTCCAGTTACCTTATGCCCTTCTTGAAACTGCCTTAGAGCAAAAACAAGTTTTGGGTATTAAGTTCCCGGTAGAGCGCACGAGTCATATCCGGGAAGGTCATGATATGCACGGGAACGTGAGTTGCCGAACATAATCGGTGAAAATGGAACCAAGTTCCAAGATCATAAATGTTGCACCACCCTTTCACCTAAACAACCACTTTAACCAGATAATACTGGACCTTCAATAGCACTAACAGTGACTGTAATCATGATCTCCCCACTAACCTTGGCTATAAATAGAGGAAAGTTGGGAGAAGAAGGAGTTCAGAAAAATTGAGAGAAAATAGTCAAGGAGAGAGTATCAACTGAGTGTTGCTTTGAGTCCCTCTGCCGAGAACGACCCATTGTAGGAAATCCTTAAACCCACTACAAATAAATTGTGAGCCCAAGTAATCTAAGGCCCAGAATTCTTGTACTTGGTTCTTACAAATATATATATATATATATATATATATATTTTTTTTTTTAAGGCCTAAAAAACGAAAATCTTTTTGGACTTTTATCTAATAAAGAGTCATTTTTTTGTTGTTGGGTAATAATAAAAAGGTATATACTAAAATGACTTGTCATTTTGACTAAAAAAAGAAAAAAGAAAAATCACAACAGACTTACAGGAAAAGAACTTTTTTTTTTTTTTTTTGGGTTAAATTACAAATTACACTCTTTAGTTTTGCCTAAAATTTAATTCAATCATCTAACTTTAGTTTTGTTCAAATCAGTCTCGTAAGATTCAATTTTATTCAATTTAAGCCTCTTGTTAGTCTTACTAAAATTGTGTCATTACTAAAACAATTAATGTCGTTTTTGGATTTTATATTTTTAAAAAAAATCTAAGAAATTAATAATAACATTATTCTTTTTTGAACAATTAAGAAAATATATATTGATTTTTTTTTTTTTTTTAATCAAGAACACAAATATCCGGAAAATTTTCTCCAACGATTCTCAGTAACAAAACATATAAAGGATTGAAGAAAATCTCCGCATCATCATTAAATAAACACAAAACACAATCACTATGTTAGCCCCAAACCCAAACTCATTAGAGCACACAATCTACACCAAACAGGGAAAGAATGAATGAAATTTTGTAAAAGCCTAAATAACCCATTATCACAATACACAATCTCCACCTGTTCAAGAATCAAAAGAATTGGTACATGAGTAATAGATTTTGTCATCTTTGACGAAATCTGCTTCCACAACCTAACCCTTTAACATAATAGTGTCATACAAAGAAATATGAGAAGTACTAAAACCATAACTCATTTAATTTCCTCTCCCAAAATACCAAAACCACAATCAAATTGAGGATGCAGACATATTGAAGGCAAACAAATTATATCGAAAACAAAGTACAACCATATGTACCTTTTGATTCGAAACAAAATATGCAAATTGCCAATTTCGTGCTAGATAATGCCAACGTTAAGATCAGCAACTCGCTGTTTCCACTAAGCCAACGCTAACCACAATAACTACTACTCCACCAAACAATGTGAGGCAAGTGGTGATGAGAAGTAGAGGGGAGTGTTTGCTTGAATGAAGTTGAGGCAAATGGTGATGAGAAGGAGCAGAATGGGAGAGTGTTAAATGAACATGGTGTGTATAACTTGGAACTCGACTGTAGCAAGCTTGAGTATTTCACTACCTTAGACTCAGCCTTATAGAGCTTGAGTATATCTGATGGGGTATCTTTAATCTAAAAAAAAGCTCATCTATTGCCATGGTGGCAAATTTCAAAGGAACTCAAGTACCATAAGAAACTCGAGTTTCTTAAACTTGAGTTCCTAAATAATGGTAGATTGTGTTGGAAAAATAATAGTGAATAAACAAGTTTGATACAACAAATAATATCCCAAATAATTAGCAAGAATGTAAATAAGCAATAATAATATAAATTTAAGTAAAATTAGGAACAATCTCACAGTGCTATAGAATCACACAAACAGCGTTGTCCTTAAAAGTTGATTCGTGCCATCCAAAGTAAAACTTGGTGTGAATGGTTCTCTTGGCCAAACAACCCCCCAAGATTAGACTATAGCGTCAACCTTTGTGATGTATGCACTTCCACTCACAAAAAGTTTAAGAACAACCATCTATTGCCTTTCCTTAGAACAAATATTCTTGTAGAAAAAATATGTGGGAGAGAAAAATAGTAGACTTGTGTATATCTAAAATATAGAATAGTAAAAAGCCCCTTTAGAAAATGTGTTATAATGAGCATTATATAGACTACTTATGAAGATAATAATCTATAGTTATTGATTACTAATAACCCTTAAAAGCCCAATGGCTATATTATCAATTATTGCCTAATAGCTATTTTTCTTATAATTGCCAAACGGCTTTTTTTTTTTAATAATTGCCCAATGGCTATTTTACTCATAAATTTCCAATGGCTAGAAAATAAATAAGAATAAAAGTGTTTGGAACACACACCCACACCAATAGATTGCTATATATTTTTGAAATAGAGGTAGATTGTAAAATATTTTGCAAAAATGTGGCATTTGGCTATTTTGGCCATTAATTGTGGGTATTTTTACTGTGTTAGGTCTAAAATAGTTTTTTAGCACCACTACAATGAATGCTCTTAACGAGTCTTGAGTCATAACTAAATTTTTTAAGGGATCAATCAAATTGAAAAAAATTTATTCAAAGAAAGAAGAAATATACAATAATCTAACCAAAAGGTCTAATGTTTTTTTTCCCTGATTGTTCAATAAGAAAAGGCAAGAAAAGTGTGCGCCTTTTAAAATAATTTAGTAAAAAAAGTAATTTGTGAAATGGTAAACCAAACACTAGCTTTAGAGATTTATAAATGTCATTTGCTTGTGTTAGAAGTTCCAATCAAATATCTTGATTTTTGAACTCTAGAACCCATTGGATTTGGTGTCCATGCTCACTAGAAGAGCAAATTTGAACATTAGAGATTAAACTTGAAGGACCAACAAGAATTTTTATTATTATTATTATTATTTTTTCTTTAGTACCAAAAACACTCGCTTGATAAACTTGCCTAAAATTATACTATCCCACAAGTCCGTCCATCAGTCCATGGAAAGGGGAGTGAACTATTTTGGACCCATAGATTAAAATTAATTTACCCATTCTCCTTGACCCTGGATAATGTTCTTCACTACTATTTTGGCTGGTCATAGAATCACGGGAATAAAAACCAACAAACTACGCAATATTCCTCAAATAATGTTAAGACATTGGCATGTTCTTAAATAAAAATAGGCAAAGTTTATGTGTAAATTTTTTTATTCTATACCTTAGCTTTTCCAATTCAATTCAATAGCACACAAGTGTATTAACGATGCAATAAAAAATACTTATAATTTTTAGGAACAATTAGTTCAACCATGGTGGGTTCCAATTAACTCAATTAATAAAGTTTTTTATGGTTAAATAAGAGATCTGGAATTTAATCACTGCCTACATAAAAAACCAATTGGTATCCTAGTTTGATGATAAAAGAGCTATAATTAGGAGCGGATGTCATAGGTTAAAACTCTCTCAAAACAAAAAAAGTTCAACCATGTGGCTCATTGGTCAATTCAACCACATGGTTGAATTTAATCAAAAAACCTAAGGTGCAACACCTAAAAAATTTAAGAACTTAAAGTGAAAACAGTATTATCTTTAGGGATGGCATTTTAAACCCACACCTGCGGGTACCTGCCTCACCTACCCTTAATGGACAGGTTTTACCTGCCCCTTGTAACAAATGGGGCAGAGATGAGGGTTAACATATTTTCGTGATATGCGGCAATGGTTTTAATAGAAGTACATAATAATATGATTAAGAAAGACTAAAACTGAATTCAACTTTAGTCAAACTTGAGCCCACGAGCCCTTAAAGATAATTCAAAGTGTATGCTTTGTAATAATTGTTCTTTGTCATTAGAGAGACATCAATTAATTTAATCTTAAGTATATGTTTACTCTTTCTTTGCTATCAAACAAATTGGTGAAATAAATAACACAATAACCACTTCATTGGATGAATTACCTAAGTCAAATTTATTTATTTATTTGTAATTTGCTCTGCAAGTGCTTGAGCCCTCTCTGTCACCCTTATCCTTTCCTTAGCATTCTCCATGGCTTTGTCCTTGTCTTTCACTATGGCCTTGACAACCTCTTTTAAGGCCCTCTCCTTGTCAGCTTCCTCAGCAACGTCCCTCAATCTGTCTTCCATCATGTAAGCCAATTACGTTGCCTGTTATAACAATATCAATGATTATACCAAAAAATAATAAAAAGTAAAAAGTAAAAGAAAACAATATATATATATATATATATATATATATATATATACATGAAAAAATAAAAAATAAAAAAAACAAGTAAGATGTGTTATCGCAATAGAGTGCCATTGCAACCGGGTAGCCAAGGCCTCAACACTCCCACTGGAGAAATAATGCATATCCTCGGGCAGTTGCAAGCCTTACCCAAGGCCTCGAGTAATCCGTCCACCCTTACCTGAAGCCCAGTTCCTAACACTGTAGGTCACAGGAAGAGGCCCACTCCTGAGCCTGAAAATTGTTTGCCATCCAATAGTGGGGAGGGAGGAAGAGGACGCTACATTGGACCCCACCTGTACAGTTGGGTGTGTGCTGTTGGTTGGTTCTCGAATGACCATGGCAACCTAGGTAGAAGCTGGAGGAATCCTTGGGGGAGTTTCTTCGGGCCTTCTAGGGGGCTGGTCGGTAGTACGGGGCCTTTTTCGAGCACGGGTAGCCAGAGGGGGCTAATCCCTGCCTTGGGCTTGTTGCTGCACAGGGCGGTCATCGAGCAGAAACTAGTCAATGGTCATGTTTCATCGGACCACTATCTCATCCTCTGTGCTTTCAACTTCAGCTCTTGAAGAATCTACCGACTCGAGCTCTACTTGGTCGATAGGTTGGACTTCGACACAAGGTTCCTCAATGGGGGTGTGGATAGCATGACCTTGAAAAACTAAATCAGCGAACTCGTCCCGTACGAGTACCAAAGAGTCTTCCCTAGCAAACCGAAGGCTGAGATCATGAGCTTCTCCTACTGTTAGGTTTGGGGGAAGGAAGTTTGGATGTCAAACATCGATATATGACAATAGTGGACTATTCGTTAACAAAGCCTGTCCAAAAGGTTGGTAGCTTGTATAAACTAGGGTGCAGTCGAGTATAAGATGGGACGCTTAAAGTTGCCTGTCAAAGTTGATGAAAATCTCTTATTGGAGTACGAAATTCAAGTCCCTCACATGCACAACCCTGATGTTCGATTTAAATCTTTTTTCCTCTGCATCAAGGCAAACAAAATTGGTTAGTACATGCTTAAACAATGATAAAGACACTAAATTAAAAAAAAAAAGAATTAAAGGTGCACAGTATCGACCAACGTCCCGAGGCGAAGTCAGGCAGGTGAGTTCGCTGGCATGCCAATTGCTGCTCACCCGAACAAACTCTCCTGCTGAGTTTCTGTTAGAATCGGGTGAAGGCATGATATCAATCGTACTTGTACATCTTTAACCTTTAGGTAATATGTAAATCTTATGTTACCACACAAGCTATGCATATATTTTATATCATGGTGGTCTAAATGTAACCCATACAAGTAATTTAATCGGCTAACACAACTCACTACTCGGTAAAATTAGGTGGGAGTTAGTCGGGACATAGACCATAGAACCTAAAGGTTCTAAGTATTAGAGGGTCCATGGGAAACCTAACCCCCCTTCTAAGATGGCCATTAAAGGAATACAACATGAGGACGCCATTCAAGGGTGATGCTGTCCTCATGACAATACGATATCTCTACATCATTTAGGATAGAAAACCTAGCCCTAAAATTGGCCAAGGCTGCTTCAGTGTTAAGAAGGTGAGCAAATCTCATTCTTAACTATAGAATAGAAAAAGAAAAAGAAAGTAAATAAAGGAAGGAAGTGAGCAAGGAAACTTACTATGGGTTCTAGGAATTTTTTGATTTGGGAATCTATGCTCGGGAAGAGGAATATGCTTGGTAGCGAAGAACTTAGAGAAGCAAGAAAATGAAAAGATAATCTGATGGGAAGGAGGACACTATTTATAGGGAGTGAGCAATTTATGAAAAAGGAGGTGGGAAAGCCTTTTCCAATGATTTTTTATAACTCCCACATGCATGGCCTCGATTCACAAATTGTCAATAATGATTACAGCTGGATTTGACAGGTTGTCATAATGCTTCTTTTAAGAACATTAATTACTATTTTATCCCGCATTAATAACTGATAGTTTCTCTTCTCAAGGAATTGTAGGCACACCGATACAAGTCCTTAATTTGTTCCCGGTTGTCGAATACGAATCAAGGGGTGGCTATTATACTGTGTACGACCATAAGCCCACTTACCTTGGGCCCAAGCCCAAGGACATTTGGATATCACCAAGCCTAAGACCAAAGTTAGGATCGGTCCATTGCTCATAAGCTCGGTATACGAATGCACCTTGCACAAAAGGTGCTCAGGGAGTATCCTTACCTTATTCAGCAATACACCGATATCCTAGGAATGCCTTGGGGAACCACGCTGCCGAGCAGTTTTTGGAGGGTAGCACCAGTTCCAATGGTTTCAACCCCATTTCCGATGGAGCATATTCCTTGTCAGGAATAATCAACTTAGGTCTTTCCCACACGAGTGGGATCAGGGGGCAATGATGAGCCCTCCACTATCCTAAAGCTATAAATAAGGAAGAGCAAAAAGGGAAAAAGGGTTGGACAATTGAGGGGGTAAGAGAAGAGAGAAAACGATAGAACAAACACACTAGCACAAGAGGATAAGGGAGAGGAAGGCATCACGACAAAAGGGTAATTCCTCTTTGAAGCTCGCCCGGGAGCTACCCAGCATAGGAAACCCAATACCCATAATATAAGTAAATTGTAAGCCCAAAATTGTAGGCCCAATTAGGGAGGAGGAATCTTTGGTACATACAGTTTAGATTCAACAATCCTCCTTGTAGACCTAATATTTTCTCATGAAACAAGTTCGTTAACAAAAACATTATATGAAAGCTAGTTTTAATCATTTAATAGTTTCTAGAATCAAAATAAAGTGGAGCAGAGCCCAGGGGTAGCTCTACTTGGAGCCTAGGGGGTTCAAATGAACCTTGAATTGAACCAAGAAAAAACTATATATTATAATATCTTTTTTTTTTTTTACACTTAAAATAAAAATTTGAACACCCTAACCTTAAGTCTAACTAAAATAAACTTAATATAATCATCTTAACAATATCTTGACATTTTTATACACAAAGAAAAATCTCAATAACAAATTAATTTGATCTAAAATCTGGGAAAAATTGTAATTAGCCCAACAACAAAAGTAGAATTTGCTAATCTTAAACCTTAGAAAAAGCTCATTTAGATCTTAAGAAATTTTAAATAAATCAATCAAATGAGAAATTAGTGGATGAATGATTACTTGACTATGTACATTGAAACATATGTAGCTAGTAGGATTGATAATGAAAATATCATGTATTAATTTCAAAATATGAAAAATCGTAGAAGGCAATTGTAAAACTTTATATATTAAAGATTTTTTTTTTTTTTTTTGTGATGTCGATATATTTAATTTATCTTTTGTTTAAAATTTTGTATATTTTATGTTTTTTTTATTGAACCCCCTAGAAAATAATCCTAGAGCCGCCACTAGCAGGGCCAATAATTTACATCATTAAGACTATTGGGTTACAGTAATTATCTCGTGTCTGCACTATATGGCGGCGTCTCACATCATACCGTCTTGTTGGGTTTGTAAATTTGTACTATTACACACTAACAGTTTTACACATTGTTGTGTGGATGAAACAAGATTTTAGTTGAAATTGTGAAATTATGTGTTTCATCATTTTAATTAAAATTTTATTTTCAAAATACTATTTCAAAAGAAGTGTCCATAATAACAAACATGTAATAAGATTTTTCCATTGTATAGATTCGTCCTATGATGTTTGGGGTTGAGTAATAAGATCTTTTAGGACCTTTGAATAAACTTTTGGGACATATAGGAGCTTATAGGCCTAGGCCTAAAACTACCCTGATAGTGATGCCTACAAGTTGTTCTCCAATCACGTGAATTATAGTTTTTTTTTTTTTAATGGAGAATTTTCAATTATATTAATTATAGTTTCTTATATTTTATAAAAATATTTTATTAATTAGGGTACCTAGTTATTACTTATTAGGAAAATTATTCTAATGGCTCCACGGACATAGGTGGGAGCCCAAAGGGGCCTGGGCCCTGGGCAATCCCTGGTCCAATTTTTTTTTTTTTTTCAATAGTTATAATATATATATATATATATATATATATATATATATATATATTATATATTATATATTATATATTATATGATAAAAGTGAGACTTAGACAACGTGATTGTGCCAACTTGTTTCATTAAATTATAGAAATCTTTTTAGATTTTTCAATAAATTCTTTCTTTTAGATAAAAATGAAAAGTTTTTTATCTTTATTAACTTCTTTGAATAAAGTAACAATAAGTGTTCTAATGATTTTTTTTTTTTTTTTATAAAGTAACTATTTCACTACCTTACGTTAATATATATATATATATATATATATATATATATATATATTTGGGATATACTTTTATCCTACATCATCAAAGTTTCTTTGTGTCTATATATTTCTGTATATAAGTGTTCTAATCTTCTTCTTCTTCTTCTTTTTTGGGATAAACATTTATCCTACATTATTAGAGTTTCTTTGTGTCTATATATTTCTGTGTGTGTTATTGTGAATTTTGCTTTCAATTTTTTATTTATTTATAAATTTGGGTAATTTTAATTTGTAAATTCGGGATGATTGCTTAGGGTTAAAGTAAAAATATTAGGTCAATTTTAATCATAATTCATGCAATAATAGGGTGTTAGATGTTGATATTAATTTTATGCTTATTTACATTAATTAACATAAACATCTTAGCATGTTTAGTATTGATATTAATTTGACACTTTGAGATGCAAGCACTTCATTATAATTAAATATAAATGTTATTATGCTGGTATGTTATAATTATTATTTGTTATTTCTCACCCTACTTCACCTTAATTGTTATTTGAATAAGTAAAAGTTATGTCTTAGTTTGATCGGGTATAGCATTTCTCTTCAATTATTGATTAGTGTTTCTCAATAAAAATTATTCATGTTATAAGTTTATGACCAAAATTGTGCAAAACCTAGCCAGTTTACTACTAAAAGCTTTTAGAAATTTAAAACCTGCCATAATCTTTAAAATATTTTTACTATTTTATTTGTTATTAAATTTAATTATATTATAAAAATTTTAAAAAAATTAATATATAATTTTTTTTTATTAAGCCGTGCATTGCACGGGCATAATACTAGTATATATAAAAAACTGAGACCTCTGAAACTTTCACAATTTTCCACGTCAGCACAATATTTAAATAAAATTATCATTTAATTTAAATAAAATTATTTTTGTTTAGTCCAAATTTAACAAGGAGTGAAACTCTATCTCTCTAACAAGTCCAACTTAAACTCATACTCATCATGTTTTTTTATCATTTTTTTAATTGTTTTTTTTTTTAGTCCAAACTTAACAAGGAATGAAACTCTATCTCTCTAACAAGTTCAACTTAAACTCAAACCCATCATTATCATTTTTTTTAAAAAAAAAATTATTTCTATTTAGTCCAAACTTAACAAGAAGTGTAACTCAATCTCTATAAGAAGTCTAACTTAAACTCAAATGTTGATTAAAAAAAAACAAATTGAATAAATCCTATATTAAGATTATCCTAAACGTGGCTTTATTTGGATAATATAAAAGTCATCAACTATTGATAAAGTTCAACTTCTTAGGATAATAGTAGAATTCTACTGTAACTTCTTATACAACAACGTAGTAATTAAGATGCTTGGTAGGCATCATTATCATTTTTTTAAAACAAAGTTATTTTTGTTTAGTCCAAACTTAACAAGGAGTAAAACTTTATCTCTCTAACAAGTCCAACTTAAATTCAAACTTTACGAGGTTAATTATGAATACTATAAAAGTAATGCAAACCCCAATATTTTTTTTTTTAAAAAGCCGAGTAGAGGTATGAGATCTTCTTATGTTATTTTCTTCTTCTCTACTTTGTTAAAAAACCAATATATATATATATATATATATGTGATTTTTCATGTATTTTTTTAAAAAGTAATTTTTGTATATGAATCACCAAACTCTCTTTAGCCGTTTTTTACGAGATAAAAAAGCTTGCAATAATTGAAATTATTCTTTTGAATGTAACCCATTTTTCTTTTATATTTCTCCATTATTTAGTCATATATATTTTGTTTTATTTCAATAATTTCAAAGCAGTGAATAATCTGATGCAAGAGCAAATCATACAATGATATAGTTTCTTAATCAATTTAAGATTTTATAAAATTATTTTAGTTTACCTCACAAATAGGTAGGATCCCGTGCATAGCACAGATTAGCGACTAGTATATTTTATTTTTGTAGTTGGGCATTCTTTCCAAAACTTTAGGCTTCTTTCTCCTCAATAAGTCTAACTAGCCTCATTCAAATAGTAACTACCCAACCCAAAAACAATAAAAAAAATTCATAATGGTGATTGTATTTTAGAGAAAAAAGAAATTTATTTTACCAACAAAGAACCAAAAAATCATGTGTTATTAGAGAAACTAAAGCTAAATTTTTTACAACTATAGTAAACTGATATAAATACCAGTTAACTGTAGCAAATTATTAAAAATAAAATAAAATATTTTATTAAGATTATATCTCTTCCTTCAATTAAAAAGCCCAAATTTTCTTGCTCCCTTTATTATTTTAATGAGTTGTTTATATTATTTTAAATGAAATGATAAAAAATATAGAACATTTAATATTGTGTATTGTAAAGTGAGGTGGTAAAATAGATAAAGTAACTTTTTGAAATGTTAAAAACTGAAAATTTTAGCATCTCTACTATGGATGCTCTAACTTCAAAAAAAAAAAAAAAAAAAATCCTAGCTAGTCTAGTATTTAAAAAAAAAAAAAAAAACTTTATTTTGTTTTTGTTTTTGTCTTTGTTGATAAATGATGGCATCTTAATGTATTTAGAAACAACAATTTCGTGTATGTATTTATAATTTTTTAATACTATATGGATGTTTATTTAGAGTTTTTTTTTTCTTTTATACTCCGACCTCCTCTAGTTTAAAATTTTGAATTTGTTCCTACATAATGTCCAAGGTCCATGATTCTAGGACAATAGACAAGCAAGAACAAACAATAGTCAATAGGCCAACCATTATTTCATCCCAAAAAACAAAAGGCCAACCATTACTCTGTCATTTTGTATATACTAGTTAGGGCAGCACATGCAAGTCACGTGCTTGTCATGGAAAAAGCGTAACAATTAAGGTCAATTTTAGATTTTATTTATATCACAAAACAAATATATAAATCATTCGATTTTTAAAGTATGTCTATTTACATTAATCAAAAGAGAGATTAATTTTAAGAATTTTGATAATTATATCATAAAAAGTTAATCTCATTCGTATAAGAATTTTGATCAATCACAAAGTTAGGGTAACTATTTAACATATAAATATATATATTTCACTATAATAGTTTTTTAGTACCTATTTGCTAAAGACAACATATCCACTCACTAAAAAAATTCTAAGAATGATAATGAATATCATCTTCTTTCAATAATAAATAACTGAGTTTTGCTAAGAAAAAAAAAAGGATTACAAAAGGTACTTGTCATTGATTTTTATTACATAAATTATAAGTTTTGAAAATTTAAATCTAGAAAATCAATTTTTTTTTGGGATAAAAAATAAAACACATTATATTATCTTTCCAACTTTTCAAGAATTACTACCATCTAAAACTTAAAATTCACGAAGAAAATTTTTGGGATGTTAAAATTTAGTGGGAGTAATTTAGATATTACACAATAAAATATTTTAAGAATCATAAGTTTTCGTTAGGGTTTAACTGAGAGAATAATAATATGACATATTTGCTATTTTCCAAAATATTAAGGAAAAAATTGCTTAATTTTAAAGTTTAAGGAGAAATTATAAACTACCACAAACATAAAGGATGAAAAATGTTTTTTTCCCTAAGTTTTTGTTTTTGTTTTTGTGTGTAAAATTATGTGTTTTTACATAAAATGGTGCGCAAAGAAAAAAAAAATACAAAATGTCAACCAAAGAAAATTGTACATGGAATAGTGAACTTTAGCTCAAAAAAGCTAACTAAACCAACAAAAATTTATAAAATAGCAAATTATAAGTAATACCTTTATAATTTTGTTATATTTTATTTTGACTTGTAAAAAATTGATAGCTTAGCCATTTTGAAAATATTGTGACGACGACAAGATGTTTTAATATTTTCACAAAAAAATACGATGTCCATGATATTTTTACAACAAATCATAAGTAATAGATTGTTATAAGTTGTTATTAATGGACAAACAAATAATTTCAATTGTAAGTTTAAATTAGAACCAATTTATCACATATAATTTATTATGAAAGTATTGTAAAAAATATTATAGATATAACATTTTTTTTTACAATACATTTATTTTTAGTTATGCAATATGTATATATATATATATATATAAGTTTTAAATGTATTAAAAGTTGCATGGCACATTAACTTTTAAAAATGTTTTCCAATGTAGAGCCGCCGCCCATTATGTCAGCATTTCTGCCCTCAGACCCATTGTCTATTGATATTGAGTCAATAGGTTGTTGGCACAGATACAGTACAACTGTACACGTTATATGCAAGGGAAAGAAATCTAGGATCTAGATCACAATTAAAAGCAAGCAGTAAATCTTGGCTCGGCAGCTAGCTTGCCAACTACCTATTGACTATTGATATTGAGTCAAGTAGTTGGCACGGATACAGTACTATTTATTGACTTGTACTATTGCCACCGTGAAAAATTATTTAGAGTATTTTTTTTTTTTTTTGAGAAAGAAAAATTATTTAGAGTAGGTAAAGGAAAAACTGCGTACTTGTACTATTGCCAACGTGAAAAATAATTCCACGCCCCATGCGTACTTAGGAGCTTATAACCATCGCTAGTCTAACAAGACTTAGGCTGTTTTGTTAGATTACCTTTGGTCAGAGTTTAGTCTCAATAAGCCGTTAGTACACTACCCAAATCCCTGTGTTCTAACTTAACAACTAATTCATCTCAAAAAAAAAAAAAAAAAAAGATTCGAGGGTTGATTAAAATTATGCATATTTAATAATATTTTGGTGAGTAATTAAAAACAGTTATTTGTTTGTTTTTTCACCTAGAGATGAATCAAGATAATATTAAAACTATAATTGAAAATAGCAAAATAAATTTAAGAGAAATTAATTGAGAGAAACACTAGAAATTCAAGGATCCATCTAATATTTTATCATATGAATTTAGATTATTTTTAACTCAATTAGAGGGTAGAGAGTCAACTCACCTAATCCGAAGATAAAATAATAAAGTACTCAAATAAGGTATAAAGTATATTGAATATGAGTGATTGAGCAAATTATTCAATTGGCATGTTATAAGGGAGATTAAGGCCTTGTTTGGATTTTTTTTTTTTTTTTTTTTATCACTCATCACTCATCACTCATCATTTAAATACCCTATCCATTTGACACCATCTCTCACTTGTCATCAATTAATATTTTTCACACTGTTTGTGGGCACATACCTGTCACTCGGTGAAGCTTTTTTTTTTTAGTACCCAAACTCACCGAACCCAGTGAAAAAAAAAAAAAAAAAAAAAAAAAAAAAAAAAAAAACCCAGCTAACGAAGACCAAAAATATTATGTGATGAAGAACCAAAAAAAAAAAAAAAAGGAAGAACGAACTGACAAGAGTGAAAAGGAAGAAAAGTGGAGAGGAAAGAAAAAAAAGGGGTCAAAAGGTGCGGCTGACTTGACTAGTGAATCCTTCCATGTGTATTTAATTACAAAAATGTCATTGAAAACAAAGTTATGAAAACTAAAAACAACTAAAATGTATTTTCAGTTTCCATAACTCATCACTCAAAAATTAGAAAATTGAGTGATGGAAACAAAAACTAGAAACAGAGTTATTAAACTCCAAACAAACTTTTGAGTCATGGGTCCCACCATTTTTGAGTCATGGGTCCCACCATTTTTGAGTTATGAGTTATGAAAACTAGAAATTCAAACACCCCCTTAGAGCATTCAATATATTCTCAATTCATAACGAATCAAGGAGTTCAAGCATTCGATATAAATAAAAATCATATCAAATCTTAAAAACTTGTCAACATACAATGATTCAAAAATTCAATCATCAATCCATAGAAAGCACATAAATAATCCCAAGAACATATGATAATAAATATTAGGTTTCACCTCTAACCCTAACTAGAAATTATGCCCAAAAAAAAAAAAAAAAAACCATAAAAACAATGCTCAACATCTAAACACTACAAAAAAAAGGTCCTCTAGATGCGTTTTTAAAACGCGGCTATATGTTAAAAAAACGTGGCTATAGCCTATAACCGCGTTTTTTTAGGCTGCGGTTTCTAATGTGGCCTAAAACCCGTGACTATAGGATTGACGGTCCTATGGCCGCACTTTTTAACCGTGGCTGAAGCCCAGGTCCTATAGCCCCATTTAAAACGCGGCCTAATGTTGTGGTCTTGGGCCGCGTTTTAAACGCAGCCCAAGGTTGAACCTTAGGCCACGTTTAAAACGCAGCCCAAGGCCAAAACATTAGGCCGTGTTTAAGAAGTGCGGCCATACCCACATGGTGACGACCTCTGACACTTCTTTAAGCCGCGTTTTAACCGTGGCCCAAGGTTCTGGTCTTAGGCCGTGCTTAAAACGTGGCCTACGGTTTTGGTCTTAGGCCGCGTTTAAAATGCGGCCTAAGTTTAAATCTGTAGCCACGCTTAAAATGCGGCCCAAGATTACAACCTTAGGACGCGTTTTAAGTGCGGCCTAAGACCCCAGAATTCCTATTAGGAATTTGTCTATAGCCGCGTATTAAAAACGTGGCTATAGTTTTTTTTTTCCTTTTTATTTCCTTTTTCTGGGCAGATGAGTTTTACAAACCTGTCAAACATACAAAAAAATTACAGCTTTCACAAATCTGTCACAAAAACCCAGAATTTCAACAAAATATCAAGCAAGAATTTTCTTAAACCTGTCACAAATCAATATCTCTAAAAAATACAGGAAAATGATCAATCTTTAAGGAATATGTAGTTCAATACATCAACTAAATGGAGGGAAAAAGTGTAAAGTCCATTTGACAAATTGTTACAATATTACAATATTACAATCATGTTTACAATATTTTAAATATCCACGAAGTTACAATATTACAATATTCCGAATATCCACGAATATGCAAACAATTATACACGAAGAGTCCTCACTATGATGTAGCACTATCTTGAATATATTATATACATTGTATTAGTAGCACATAACAATGCATTGCAATAAACACGCAAGTTTCATTAAATTAAAGGCAAAGTTTGTATTACCTGAATAATTGCTTAAACTTAAATTGGCCGGCACGCTCTTTTGTAAGAAGGCTATAAATTCATCCATTTTCCGCTTTGCTTTGTCCATTTCCCGCTTTGTTTCGGCCAGCTGCTGCTGATGCCGTGTTTCTGATTCACGCATTGCTTCGGCTAGTTGCTGCTCATGCCGTGCATCTGATTCCCACTTTGCTTCGGCCAGTGCTTCGGCAATTTCCTCCTTATGTTGTGCATGCAATGAGGCCATTTGGTCCTGATGCCTCTGCTTTGAGTCAGCAAGTTGGTCCCTCAACGAATTTTCCAATGCAGTCATCCGTTGGGCCATTTCAGTGGACGACGGCCCAGGCAAACATGGAAGGTTGGATCCACTTCTTCCTATTGGGGTTGGTCCAAAACTGACTCCACGAACACGTCCAAAACGTTCTTTTCCCATCACTTGAGCGAACGCATCATCATTTGCCCAGAGAATTCCATCGCGACGGTCTCCTTCTAGTTTGCCCCCGTTGTTTAAAATTTCTTTCATTTTATCCTGTTTTCATACAAGAACCAAATAACATATTATTTGCTATAAACATTTCACGCACAAAATAGAAAATAAATAGGTTATGATATAGGGCTTACAATCTTATGTCACACTTCATCACTAATAGGAGTCCCATCTTTCATGCAGTATGCTTTTATGAAAACATCTGCACACTCCACTGCTTGGCCGCTTTCTTTTGCCTACATCATATTCAATAGTCTCATTACAATATAAATGTAAAACAAATTCCTTAAACATGTAGTTTATTACGTTCAAAAAGACGAGTTGTTTTCTTCATGTGAATGCTTTGTATCAACGTTCAAAAATAGCCATTTCATAGGCAACGTTTGAAAAAGTGCGGCCATAGCACCCTTGTTGACAGCTTTGAAGACATTTTCGCCGCGTTTAAAATGCGGCTATAGGCCACAACTATAGCCACGTTTCTTAAATGTGGTTATATCTGTTACCTATAGCCACGTTTAAAACGCGGCTATAACCCCCTAACTATTTTTAGAATTTTTCTATAGTCACGTTTTAAACACGGCTACAACCCCCTAAATATTTTTACAATTACTTTATAGCCACGTTTTAAACGCAGCTACAACGTCCTGCATATATGCATCCCAATTGTATTGGAGATGTCCACTTTCAACCTATTTAGTTTTCCATAAACAAGGTAACAAAGGAAAGCAAATTTAAAGAACAACCAATTGCTATATACGAAACCAAACTCTTGCTAACAAAGTGGCAAACATAAATATTAATGAAATCACTAATCAAAAATAGGAAACATCACAAGAAATGTCTATTAACAGTCACAAACATGCAAAAAAGCCAAGTCTTCCTTACCCTAACACTGTGGTCTCCATCAGTAAACTAGTTTCTTCAAACTCTTCAGATTCATCACACATAATAATTTTAATTTAACCAAACAATATGTACGGAAATTTTGTTGTGATTTTATAATATTGATTATTTCTAAACCAAGAAGTTTATATTATTGTAGTAATGAAATTGTGGATTGCTTAGTTTGGACCCTACGACAACGTTGGGCATTGCCACCATTACTGTCATCTCCATGCAAGCCCTTCCTCAATGCTAAACTCATGCTGACAAAATCTATTTTAATTTTCATGAATTCGAATCGACCATGTTCTTTCAACAACAAAATAAATAAATAAATAAATACAACTAGAATTTATTGGTACCAATATATCACAAGTTCAATTAAAATAGTAGAGCATTAAAACTTGGCTAGTTGTTGTATAATGCATTTCTTACCATATTGTCAGCAGTTTGGGCAAAACTTATAGGCCCTGTCCTCGCTATATCCTTCTGAAACGCATGACTTCTCTTATTCGTATCAATTAATGTCTACGAACACATTCTCGCCAACAAATTAAAACAAAAAAATCAGTTAAAACACTGTTCTCGGTATATCCAAATACCCCATCATATGAATATTACCACTAAAAGATAATAGAGCAAGAAAATAGCGCAACCTTCGTTTTAGAATCAAACCAATAGTCAACTAGTGCGTGGTAGTCTTGCTCGTCAGCCCAAGATGGTTTGTTTTTAATGACATCTTCTTTTGACGCATCTTTTGGGTAGCATTTCTTTTTTAACTTACTCCTTTGGTTCCTCCTCAACTCCCCTAGTAAGTGCATTGCCCAGTTCATTTGATTAGCTGGTTTGATAATTTCTGGGTCAATGATCCACTTTTTCTGAAATGTAAAAATTGAGTTAGCATAGTGCAATAATTCACCCTACTGAAAATGCCATTTAGCACATACACGGCTATACATAACAATTAAAAGTAGCTTAATTTGATACAACCTCTATCTCTATCCAGGCTTCTTCTTTGCATTTACGGTCGACATGCGTCCAATTACTTGGCATAAGTGGGCTATAGGTGTGGCAAATGCATAAGGTGCCCAACCACCTTTTGAATGTTTGCCCCCTTTCCCCAACCAGTTGCCTGCTCCCATTTAACCCACATACAAGTTTCTTGTTCGCTGGAAGAGACCATATTCGCTGCATTAGCGTTATCCCACGTTTTTTATTTAAATTATTGGATATTTGGGTTTCCTGAACTGAATCTTCTGCATGCCCATTATTGGATGGTGGGGTTTCTTGGACCAAATCTTCTGCATATAGTAAACCATTATTAGGAATGAAATTTCAAAGTTCACAATTAGAGAGAAGTCACTGTATATAGCTCAAGTGCTCAACTAACATGATATATGTGATCTTTGTAAATGTGGACAAATAAATACTTAAAGAAACTAATAATAACAAATAAGGCGATGTCTCTATCTAAAAGCTGTTTTTATCCCTTTCAAAAATAAAAAACTGTTTTTATCCAAAAAATATATGTAAGTTGGTGAAGATGCTCTTAATCACATGATTTGCATATAATTCAACCATATTACCTATAATATTGAAAACACCATTACTGCCAATGTCATGTACATGTCACGTGGTTGAATATCATTTCCAAAGCTCGTAAATCACATGAATATCATTATTACAGTTTGGATAAAATAACCTCAAACAAGAACATAATACCCATCAAAAGAGATTAGAACTTTTACCTCAAATAAAATGATGAAGATGCTTTGGGGTTCCTAAGTATTTTTCCGGTGATCTTGTCGAAAAAATGATGGTGAGATGGTGTGGTTTGGAGTGGAGGCCGATGGGTGAGTGTGGAAGTGAGTGTGTGTGTGTGTGTGTGTGTGTTTAAGTAAAGAGAACCGAAAGAAAATGAAAGAAAAGAGACAGCCAGCCAAAAGAGAGAAGAGAGGTGGGTGAAAATCAGTGATGGGGAGTGGGGTTAGGTGGGGGGCACATGCGAACTAAAAATCTGACTTGACCCCCTCTTTTTTTTTTTTTTTTTTTTTTTCTCTGATGACAAGGACGTTACATATCCACAGTGAACATAACTCAAATATCTTAGTATGTAATAAGTATTTACTAGAGAAAAGAAAATATGAGAAAAAAGAGTGAAGAAAGGGTCTAAATTGAGAAAGAGAAGAGTGAATAGAATATGAGATAAAAGTAACTGTGCTAAATGGAGTTAGGAATAAAAATATCCTTTACGGACCGAATTAGTTGTTTTTAAAAGTGTTGAACTTAGTTGATATTAACCCAAACTCCAGAGAAGTTTAGTAAAATTTACTTAAGGACACTCGTTACCATTTCCCTTCTTAGTATTACTTGATTTTGCATGAAATGTGTGCCACTATATTTATTGAGTCCAATTTTATTGGAGTTTGTGTTCCTCAGAAATTCATTTACTTTTCCAAGGAACAAGTCCAATTCTATTAAATCGGGTTATCATCGTTTCTAAAAAAAAAAAAAAAAATCAGGTCATTACCATTTTAGGCTTTGCTTTTTATTAATTGCTTAATTGGATCATTTCCCTAAATCTCACTTCTTCTAGAAACCATCTAGGAGAAGATTTAACAAATTTTGTCCTTACACCCAAGTTTGCACAGCCAATTTGGTTCCATGCACAACCAAATATTTTCCATACCCTCAACAAATTGCAAGCTGGCCAAATGCCAAAGAAAAAGCGATCTCCCATCCCACGCGACCTCACCATCTTTTACTACAAAATAAGGCCTCCCGTGCAAATCAAGTTTCCTCAATATTTTGCGCACACGTCTCTACCCTCTCCACAGAGAAACACCCAAACTCCTAGACACACTACAAAAACTATCAAAACCCAAAAAATACACACAAAAAAAAAAAAAAAAAAAACTTCTCACAAACAAAACCTGCAAGAATCCCTCAATCATATAGAAATCCAACCAAAAACCCAGCTTTAAACCCCTACAAACTTTATAGAGAAACACCTAAATTCCCAGCCAAGAACACCACCAAAAATACCCAAAAACAATGCCCTTGCAAACCCAAATAGAACCATAAATATCCCTATTTTAACCCATAAAATCAACCCCAAAAAAAAACTCTCAAGCCCCACTAAAAATAACCCAGCAAATCCTCCAAAACTCTCACTGCAAATATCCTAGAATAAGCCAAGAAAATCCCACTAGAACTACAGCCAAAACCCCACTGTCAAACCCTTAACAATTCTCAGCAAGACCCAAAAATAGTCACTGTAAACCCAACACTGAAAACTCCATCAGATACCAAGAAAAATCCCTTCATCCAAACCAACCAGAAAACCCATTTGAAAACAGCATCAACAGAGCATAAAAAAAAAATGAAAGATAAAAGGTGCAGAAGCATAAGTTAAATACCAAGACATGAAAGCAGAATGCAAAGAAGGAAAGAAGAAATTCAAAAGCAGAGAACCATACAGAAAATTTTCTTGAAGTCTAAGGTCAACAAATTTTCTACTTTTGATGTTGGGCTTACTATTTTTTTTCCCTAGATTTTAGATCAAATTGGTTTTCGTTGGGCTTTTTCTTTTTAATGTTTAAAAATGCTAAGATATTGTCTAGATAATCATATTTAAGCTCATTTTATTTGTTGGACTTAAAAAAATTTGGGATCAGGAGTTCAAAATTTTATTTTAAAGGGTCAAAAAAATATTATACATAATTTTTTTTTTTTTATTTGGCTCTTATTCTTTTTTTCTTTTTTGGCCAGCTCAGATGGTTTATTTAAAGTTTTCAACCCCCTAATCTTCACTTGGTGCTACCCCTGTGACCACCCCATGACTTTACAATTACATAAGGTAATGTCCCCCCAACATTAATCATGTTCTTTTGTTTAGATCTAAATATATCCATCATAAAATTAAAAACTGATTTCTATACCATGCGAACTGCACATTTTTACAAGGGAAAAGTTTTTTTTTTTTTTCTTAGAAACAGAAGGGAAAAGTTAATTAAAATGCAGTAAGAGCAGTACTTTAAAATATATTTTCAGAAATTTTTTATGATAAAATGAAAAATAAAATTATTAGCTTTCTCGATTGATTTTTATATTTCAATTGAGAAAACGGTCAAACGCATGTATACATACATTTTCATGTTTTTGAAACAGACAACATATTAGACTTGATCTTACAAAATTCATGATTTTCAATCAATTTAAAATAATCCTCAATCTATCCCTAATGTGTAAATTCACATTAGGGATGACCAATTATAGTTCTAATTTGTTTTTTATTTATTTATTTACTCTATGGTTTTTATTGACTTGAGTCATTAATTTCAAGGTACATATGTGTAATTTGATTCTTTCTTTTCCTTCTATATGAGTCATTAACTTCATTGTTATTGTTGTTATTGTATGTTTACTAAAATAAGATTTATGTTACGTTGTAAATTGGCAATTTCAGTTGCCATCATTATGGAGAGCATGTTTGCAACATTTGCAAAAATTGAAGGGAGAAAAAATAAGAATTGAGAAGCTATAAAGAAAGCACAAAATAAAAAAGATCAGTATATGAAAGACTTGATGAATCAAAAATCTTTTTTGGAGAACGATATCAAGAGAAAACATGAAGAGTGCGCTGTGATTAAATAAAATCAAAAGGCATACAACTTAAAGAAGACATATTTAAGGGCTAAAACAGCCATATTTGACCAATATGAGAACCTTTTATCAAAGGACTATGCTATGAGGCATGGCATGTGATACTGTGATAAATGCTTTTGCGTCGCGTCCATTATGGTTCTTGCTCCATTACTTGGTATGCTCTATATTTAGATTATATAATAGCAGAAAATAATAATATCCAGTAGTATTAGTTTTTTTTTTTTTTTTAGTTGAGTTCAATATCAATCATGATGTTCTTCACTCTACATCTAAGATGTAGATCAACATGTAACATATATATATATATATATATATATATATATATATATATATTTATATATATATCAAGTTTTTATAGATTCTTCCTCGATAACTTGAGATATATTTGGTTTAATTTTCAATGTTAATTCTCTCTTGGCCTAAATTAATGTTACAAGCCCAAATATTTTTTTTAAGACATTGTGAATCGTGACAATAATTTGATGATTTAACTAGTTGGCATTTCTTTATGTTTTCAATGGCAACATTTAAGGTTCAAATCCTCCCTCTCATGCCCCAACTATTGAATTATTTTTTATTAAAAAAAAAAAGGAACTTTAGTGAACCGAAAGAGAGAAAAAATTTGTAATCTTATTTATACATTTTAAATTTTTGGATCATTGTGTGAATTTTAATTAATTGAATTGGTAAATTTCATTTTACTTGAATAATTAAAGCGTGTATCAAGTTCAAACTGCTAAAAAATTGAAACCATATAACCATAAAAATAAAGATATAGGTAGTTCGAGTGTTTAGTCATTAACAGCAAACATAAAAGTGTTACCCTAAGAATAATCTACACTGTACGAATAACTACCTGCAGAAGGCGACTGTGTCTCATCATCATCATCATCTCCTTCCTCCCATCTTGCGTGCTCCGCATCATAGGCGGCCCTTAACTCCTCCTGCATGATGTCTCGTGAGCGTGATGAACCTTGGCCAACTTGCACAATTGTCAATGGATGGTCCCTTTCCATTCCTGCAGCAAACGACCGAAAAATTAGTTACAACAGTAATAAATATCAAACGTTACATTTCAAGATATGTAAACTACCTCGGGGTTGTGACCCAGCATCATTAGTATGGGCGGCTTGCAGCTCCTCCCCCCTCTGTCGTGAACTTGAGGGTCCTTCGCCGACTTCTACAAGTGGCAATCGGCATTTCTTACCCATTCTTGTGTCCAACAACTTTACAAAACAAAAAAACTATTAATTATAGACAACAATCAATTGCATAAAATGTAAGTGAAACAGACTGGGTAAAATAACTCATTTTAATATCTAACAATATATACATACATATATCCAAGTTTAAGAGCTTCTCTTTGCCAAACACTACAACCACAACGAAATGAAACCCTAACACCACACGATCATATATCCAAGTTCATAAGAAATGAATTTCAAATCCAATAGCGAAGAAGGGAAGGAATTGAATACATAGTAAGTAAAAATTAAAAGAATTAACAATATTAAGAGGAATTAATGAATTCAACAAATACTACACAGAGGCATTCCAACTAATTTATGAATGAATACGTTTTCATTAACAATTGTAACATCCAAACACATAATACACTACTAAACTATTACACTACTCATCCTCAGTGTACTCATCCTTGTTGTCATCTTCATTGTCAGACTCATCATCAATAAATTCATCTTCATCGTTTACTCCATGAAGATTTCTTTCAGCAATGATAGAGGCATCAATTGTCATTCCCTCTAGATCATCCCGAGCCCAACGAAGGTTGTCACTCACAACCTCATTAGTATTTATATTGTAGGGAACATTTTCAGAAAAACTATATGTGTCATCCTCCTCATGTTGGGGACCAACACCAGCATCAAACACGTCCCTAACTTTAGTTTTAACAATAGCATACCAATCCTTGTGCCTTTTATCTTCCACATAAAAAACTTGTGTAACTTGAGATGCCAAGACGTATGGTTTATCCATCATTTTATCCCCACCATGTATGAAGTGTGTAAAGTTTACCATAGGAAACCCAAATTCATCAGTCCTATATCCTCTCCTATGTTGGTCATGAACCCATTTACACTTGAATAACACATGTTTGATATTGTCAGAATAATTCAACTTGATTATATCACTTAAAATACCATAGTAAGTATTGCCCCCATCAGTAGCGACACTAACTCCACTATTCTACGTTTTCCTGTTTGCCTCATCATTTACACTCCTAAATTTTAAGTCATTTATTACATAATGCTTGAACCGCTTTACATAAATATACGGCCATTTGGACAATGCAACAAGGGTATCACTAACTCCCTCCTTTTCCTTATCAGCACCAGTGAGGGACATCACCTAACATCAGTTGGCCAAAATAAAATAATTCATATCAGTATAATTAATCATAGTTGAGACAGTGTTACAAGTTTAATAAGTTGAAAATTTCATACGTACGTGACCCCTAAACCAAGTATAAAACTTCTCCATGTGGTGCTTATATATAATGGCACCGAAAACGTTACGATTGTGGCCTTTTTGAAGTTCATCCTCTATCAATCTTTTGTGCATCCTGTGCAGGCAATTGTATTAGGATTAATAGACCTTACGTAAATTGGATTGACATGCAATTATATTTGTATATGTAATACTTACTCACGAAAGCGGTTGATGTTTTCGGAATTGAATAAAACGTAGCGATGAGCTTGGTCCACTCTTTATTGTTTAGTGTCATGATCGAAACCACCCCCGTGGACTCCTCAATCATCCGGGTGGGTCAATTGAATATAGTTTCAACTCCTTCCATATACCGTGAACAAAATGTTAAGCACTCCTCTACTATGTATCCTTTAGCAATAGACCCTTCTGGAGCAGCTCTATTTCGTACGTAAGACTTAAGACGTGAGAGGTACCTATAAAGGAATGATAAGATTAATGATTGGCAATGGTAATTCGAACACGCACATGAAACTGGAAGTTGATCAATAATATTACACACATCTTACCTCTCAATGGGATACATCCAACGGTAGTGTACTGGACCACTAATCTTCACTTCAGCAGCTAAGTGCATGACCAAATGTACCATTACTGTAAAGAAGGATGGAGGAAATATCTTTTGCAATTCACACAATGTCACTGCAATATCTGCCTCACTAGTCACAATATCTGAAACCGTAAGGGTTTTGGAACAAATTTCTCTACAAAAGCAAGCTAACTTTATCAAAGGCCTAGTAACATGAGATGGCAAAGACCCACGTAATGCTATGGGAAAAAGTTGCTGCATCAATATGTGATTATCATGACTTTTTAAACCAGAAATCTTGCATTCTTTCATATTCACATGGCGTGAGATATTGGAAGCGTACCCATCGGGCACTGTTACATCTTTCAAAACTTGCAAGAAACCATCTATCTCTGATGAAGTCATATGAAAACATGCGGCTGGTATGGTATACTGATCATCACTTTTTCGTTGTAGGTGGAGTTCACTCCTTATCCCCATGTCCGCCAAGTCAAGGCATGCCTTGTAATTATCCTTCGTTTTATCCTTCAAGTTCAACAGTGTGCTTAGTATATTGTCCATCACATTCTTCTCTATATGCATCACATCAACATTGTGTCGCAACTTGTGATCCTCCCAATAAGGCAAGGTAAAAAATATACTCCTTTTCTTCCAACCACTCTGGTCTGCCTCCCTTCTCTTCCTTTTTTTGTAAGCAATGTTCAGTTTCCACAATAATGTTAGATGTGACTGGTGGTTCAGGAGCCAATCGAGTATCATTAGATCCGTTAAATGACATACCATCTTTGTGGAAATCGTGGTCAACATCCAACCACCACCGATGTCCCATGTAACAGAATTTGCGACCATTTTTCAAATATCGAGACTCGGTCTTCATGGCACAAGAAGGACAATCCAACTCACCTTTGGTACTCCAACCCGACAAATCTGCGTATGTAGGAAAATCATTTATGGTCCACATCAATGCTGCACGCAATTGGAATACTTCTTTTGAAGATGCATCGTATGCTTGTACTCCAACATCCCATAACTCCCTTAGTTTTTCTACTAACAGTTCCAAGTACACATCTATAGTAATCCCTGGTGAGGTAGGACCAGGAATAACTAATGATAAAATCAAAGATGACCGTTTCATGCACAGCCAAGGTGGGAGATTGTACGGGACCAACATGACAGGCCACGTACACAACTAGTACTCATAATTCTGAAGGGGTTGAACCCATCCACAGCTAATCCAAGTCTGACATTACGAGGATTAGATGAGAAGTGTAAATGCTTACTGTCAAACATTTTCCATGCATCTGAGTCAGCAGGATGCCGCATTACCCCATCATTAGTACGACCATTAACATGCCATTTCATAGAACTAGCCAGATCGGGTGAAAGAAATAATCTTTGCAATCTTGGCTTTAAAGGGAATCACTGTAGGATCTTCGCAGCTTTCTTCTTCTCCTTATTGGATGAAGCATGCTTACTAGCAACAGATGCCTCATTTGTTTTCCACCTTGAAGCGTTACAACAAGGACACGCCTCGAGGTTAACATTTTGCTTCCAAAATAGCATACAATCATTGGGACAAGCATGGATTTTCTCATAACCCAAACCCAAATCTTGAACTATCTTCTTAGCCTCATAATGGTCCTTTGGCAACTTAGCGTCTGAAGGAAGCATATCCATCAGGACTTGAAGCAACAGAGTAAATGACTTATTTGTCCAACCACACAGAGTCTTCAACTGGAACAACACGACAATGGCTGAGAAAATGCTAAATTTTGTACAACCTTCATATAAAGGTTTGTCTACATCATCTACCATCTTGTAAAACTTCTTCGCGTCATCATTCGAACCTTCTCCCGAACGTTGCGCAGTTGGACCTTCTTCCATTGGTTTAGGTGGGATTTCATGCAGACAAATCGTGCAACATCCCATGGAAATCACCATATGGATTTTGGGTTTCTTGCATATGAGAGCTCCCACATTCGGTAGTTGGCGTAGCAGCTGCCGATTCACCATGAAATTTCCAAACTTTGTAATTTTTAAGCATCCCCGAAGCCCAACAATGCTCACGTGCCACATTTAGCGGTTGTATAAGCAAATTCACACATTTCACACAAGGACATAAGACATGCGGATGGAGCAGCAAATTTCACGAATTGGTTTACACCTTCAAAATATTCCCTTGTACCCCTACGCTTCTCCATCCAACTTTTGTCCATTGCGATACAATATTTTGGGGATTTTACCTACACCAAGATTTGTTACTACAAAGATACTAATTGATGAGGTGCAAACTCATTAGGCGCAGTAGGCAGATGGAACTCCCTATCAGCACCTGGTTATCTTCAAAAAGGGGTCACCGGTGTGGTGCCTGCCACAACGCCTCCGATGCCAAAGTTAGAACAACAAAGCAATTCACAGAACTAGAAAATAATAGGTATTTTTAGAGAGTCTTAGTATCTATGTACCTTATGCTGCCAATGTGAGGACTTTATATATGTGAGCTTGACTACTAGCCGTTGGGGTGTTAATGCCTCTCTCTTGTAACACCTTCAGCCCAATTATGGGGCTTTTATTAGGCTCCTACGATCTGTTTTGCTGGTTTCGTAATTGCCCAAGTTATCTGCTGGCGCCATTGAATGATTTTCTTTTCCTCGTCGGCGATGACTCATTTCTCGTCAAGGTTTACCTCGTCACTAGTGTTAATCTCGTCAGGGTAAGGTGATCTCGTCATTCCCATCACTAATTATTATAATTACATTCATTTGTCATTTGTTAAGAACAGACATACCCAAGTATGCGGCTATTTTCTTAGAACATATAACACTTGTGCTAGACTAACTCAATGTGATAAGTTGTAAAAGTAGTTAAGCATAAGTGTTTACAAAATATGAAAACAAATACCAAATTCATGTAATTGTAATAATTATTAAAAACATAATAATTATTAAGTCTATAATACCATGATGCTCAATTACTTGGGTTATTGGTCAAAAGTGAGTTCAAAACATTTTGGTTGACAATTTCATTCGTAATGATGTTGTCTGAAAATGTGCCGATTAACCAGAGTGATGCAAGAGTGTGATGTTGGTTTCATACCAATCATGTGCTTTGAAATGACCTATATGAATGTAATACATCAACAATGCGTAAATAAAAGACTCATTTTGTTTGCTTTCTGTTTTATTGGGTGTCATCGCAGAAGTAAATAATGCAATGACACCCAATAACTGACAAAAAGTTGGCAAGTTTTGAAAAGGAAAGTAAATTAATGGGGAACACAACAACCATTATAACCACATGGCAACAACTGAAAATATTCAAAATCTACACATTAGCTTACATGACAACTATCATCGAGATCGTTGTGACATAGAAATCTACTGAAAAATCATGGCATTATAGGCACTTTATAATACCAACTAATCAAGTAATTTAACTGAATCTACTGTGATACATCTATGGGTTTGGACACTCTGATAGCATGAATAAGATAAATTATGAAGACATAGTTCCATTGAACTTAATTATCTTTAGAAAAAATAACATTATTTTCTTCTTTATTTGTCAATGCAAAAATGTGTTTAATTGGGAATCTAAGGCATTGCACAAGAGATTGTACTTAGGTTTTGCCCTAAAAATAATACTACTATGCATATGCATGACCAACTCTAGGCCTAGACCTAAATCTCCCTTGCGTCAAAAAGTTGAAAAGGGTCCTATAGGTTGTCTGGGCGGGGCTGGCTAACAGGGGCCAAGGTTGTGGAAGGGAGGGACCCAACTATTAATAACATAAAATATACCTACGAAAACAAAAAAAATTTGGGCCGGGGGAGGGTCCGATCCCCCTACTAGGTCCATCCCTAACATAAAATCATGTACTTTAACAACAAAAGACAACTAAATATCCAGAGAAAATTCAGACCTCCCAAAAAAAATAAAAATCATTCCATCAGCATACTATTTAGTGACATGAAGTTGCAAAATATTTCTCTTTGAACGGGAAATAAGCGTAAATTATGGTTCAGCTTCAACCTAGTAGTGAATGTCAGTTTTTTATGGCCAGTCTGGATGAAATTTTCACATGGCTTGTTTACTATTTGCACCTGAAATTAAGAAATAATTCATATTAAAGAACATGAAAAGTTTTATATAATAAGTTGTAACTGTGGCATATATAATGAGACTTATATAACTGTAACTTGTTTTGCCTATGTTAGAAACTTATATGCATATGCCACTATGAATCATGTAAAAGCATTTTCTCCTTACTCTACCAAAAAAACACTGCTGCAAGAATTGTTAAATTTCCTGGCTAAACCAAAAGGTCATATTAACAAACCAACAATTAATGATTTTTAATGTATGGCTGGCCAGTTAGAGTTCTTATAAATTTCAGCAGCATCAACATCTGCTGAGATAGACTATTTGCATGACTCCATGATTTTGTGCTGCAGAAAAACCTCTAAATTTATAAAATCATTTATTCAGACGCTTCCTTGCATATTTCAGAATTTCAATGATTAAGTCCTGCCACGATTATTATTATGTATATATTTGTACTCAAAAGAATCAGAAAAGGTCAAAGAATGAACATCTTTAATTTTAGATACATCACTACCAAAGATCAACTCCATCTACGTAGGTATTACCCAAATTACATGTCCAAAAGCTATCAGAATTCAACGAAGTATTACAAATAAAATAAAATATGGGCAGAAGCATACCTTTAGTATATCATAACAGCACCAGAAATGTGCTGAAAATTTATCTTCGCAGATGTCTACACTGAAGCAGCCAACCGAAACTGATTATTAACCATAGCACCTATAGTTATGATGCAAATGAGTTTAGAAAATTGCGCTATTTGAAAAGACAGTAGGAGAAGAAAACCAAAAAATAAAATAAAAATAAAAGTAATCTTTGTATTGGTAAGTCACATATGCAACTAATGACTTTTGACTTAAGGCTTAATGCCAAGAGATCACAATAATTACACTTTGAAAGCAGTGACTGTGTTAGCTTCATCTTCATCTGTTAAAAACTAGGTGGAAATTAAATTATTGGAAAAATATATCCAAATCAAATTAATTTATGTTGATAAAAACGGATAAATCAGAACTTACTTGTGAATATCTTTTTGTTTTTGTCATACACAAATTTTTTTTCTTTCCAATTGTGGTAGTTAGAAAATTTATTTCAAATATTCATTTCATTATAGTTAGGTTGGGATATTGTCATAAATGCATGAAATGTTTATAAATAGGAGAAAACATTAATGATACCATTCAAATATGAGTATATATAGCATTTATGCAAGATACCATTCAAATATGAACGTTAAAAAAAATTATGGTCAAGTGAAACAGAAAATATGTGTAGAGAAGTTTCATTCACCACAACTGAATCTGAGGACAGTAGTATCAAATTAGCAAGTGCTCAAACTCCATATTTGTACTCACTGATTCTCCAAATTTGACATAACAAGAGGGTAACATCCAGAGAGCCTATAACTAATGACATGGCCTATCTATATACAATTCTAGTATATTTGAGACATTTACAAGACTCACAGAGTGAGAAACTTACAAACTCTTTTCAAGAACATGCATTGAATATGTGAATAGAGAGTTTACTAAATCACTCTAACAAAAGCACTCACACCTATTGTAGTTAAAACATAATGTAATTGTAAAAGGGAGGCCAAAAAACAAAATGTAAATAATAGCCTCCAACTCTAGCATTCCTTTTTCTTCAATTCTTTTGTAATTAATGTTATTTCTACAAAACTTCAAGCTGTGTGAATGAAGATCATATTAATTTTATCACTGTGAGCATGACACAAATTATGAGTAGCCAAAGGGAAAAAAATCAATTCTTCTACAAAGTCCATCAGTTAAATTGTATCAAACAGAACACAAAAATTCTACCCTCAATATACCTGTTAAAAATAATTAATTAACAATAGAATACCCAATTCAATGCTCAAGCTCAGGAATTGACGACTTTCGTAGATCTGAGTGGTAAAGAATACTCACAATTCTTTGAAGAAAGGGTGTTTATAGAAGTCTGAGTCAATTCTCCCTGTCAACTGGTTGTGATCCAAGCACCTGAGATTGAATCAAAGAATCCTTTAGAGTATATACCAAATATTTTCCTGTCCATGGACATCAACAATGATAACATAATCCAACGACGCATGTATCCAAAAATTTTTAAATGAAGAAAGAAAATGCATTCCATTAATTGCCAACTAAAAGGTGCATGCCAGGACAGCAATGCAAGTTCTGCGTAGCTCAAACAAGCCATGGAAAGTCTTCAAAATGCATCTCAATTTTCCACATTTACAGAGGCAAAAGATTAAAATCTTAAGTCATACTCTAAGAACTTCAAGAATTGGGCATGAAAGACAAAGCCATGGATTAATGAATCATCTAAACAATGCATGTAATGGTATTGAATTGAAGGTTGCATATCCTAATGAAGGCAGCAACCAAGACACAAAGTTAGGAAGATTAGTGTGGATAATTTTGAACAAACTGAACTGTGGTAGACATTCCCCTTAAATTTAATTATTATCATTCTTGTCTGACAATACACTGTCTTGGTTGCCAATAGCAAGCAAGCAAAAACAACAACAAACTTAATATTACAAAACGTAAAACAGCATTTATATATATGATAAGAACATTATGTCAAAAGGTTAATTCCAGCTACAATGATGCATCACCAGCAAGGTAGCAATAACAAACGCAAAATCAAATTTAAAGATAAAAAGATTCATCTATATTTTAATTTATAAGAATTAAAATAATAATAATAACAAAGTATTGAAGAAAAAAAAGGAAAAAAAAAAGATTTAGTAATGAAGGTCTTTATTACATCACATTATAAAGATTAATAATATGGAATAAATTAATATGTTTTTATCAACTTTTATTATACAAAATTACTCCAAAGTTTTTTTTTTTTTGCTCATTACTTGAACTCACTAGTCATTACTAACGAAGTTTTAAAACAAAATGCCATAATATATGTATAACACTCTCCAAAAAAAAAAAAAAAAAAAAACCTAGAGAATGCCAACAATAGATCCATTTAAGGTCTGGACATAATTGGGCTTGAGATGGGTTATTTTACTCCTCTTTTTTTTTTTTTTTTTTTTTTTTTTTTTTTTTTTTTTTCTGAAGGGGGTTATTTTACTCTCACTCCATAGCCCAACCCAAATTTAAATTCAGCACAATTACTAGGTCAATTAAATAAAACAAAACTGGCCTTCCAAGTTCCAATTCGAGACCTACAAGTTTGAAGTTCCATTCATTTCGTAGTTCTATGTATAGTCTTCAAAAGCAGCATTATCAAAATGTTTTGAATTTGAAAATTTTGTTCTTTGTGCTTGAAGATTTTCATCTTTATTCATTGTTTATGTTTTGTTATTTGTCTGGTAATTAATGTATTGGGGTGTTTTGTAATAAAAAAGTAAAGCTGTACGTAGGACTCTGAATTTGTTGTTTAATTGTGTGATTGGTTTTTATTTTTGAGTCTCAGAGATTTTTTTTTATTCAATAATTATCTCAGAAAACTGCAAGGGTTTCTCATATTATAGTGTTGAAATAAAAAGACAACCTTTTCAATTGAAATGTTCTGAGTGGTCTTTTGGAAACACAAAGATATGAGTGTTATGTTTGGTACATTCAATGTACTACATTGGCACTAGGCAGTTCGAACATAGGAAAATTCATACAAACTTGGAGGCAAACAATTGGACTAATTTACAGCTCTTGCAAGTTGCGACACCTTCAGGAAGTCAATAATATTGCTTGCTGTGCTTTTCACATAACTACATGGGTTTTTTTGTTGAATGTGGACTATGCAAGAGTTGAGAGCTTTCAGAGTGTTTACTATTGGAAAGCAATGGTTCTTCTTGGGTTAGAACTCATTGGCAGTGTTGAAGACCCTTGGGTAGGTGATTTTTACTTAAGGGACTTGAGAACCTTTATAAACAACTCTTTTGCAACAATAGCAGTTCACTCTGTTTTAAGATGATTAGTTCTCAACAAGAAAATGGGTATTCTTCTTAATTTGAGTTTTTATTGTAACATTATCTTTGAACTACACTCATTTACAATTTAGTCCAAAGCTTGATGGATTAGCATGTGTAAGGGTGCAGGACAAAAACTGATCCTCTTTATATATGACTCTTGCTACTGTGTGACCTTTGCTTCCCTCTCTTTTTATTTTTTTGGGAATTCTTTTAATTCTATTTTATATGAATTTCATAATAGTTATATTTTTTTCATATCACAAGCAATGGTAGGGAATGTAATTTTCTTTTGTCTATTTATTGTATAACTTTTTGAAATATAAGTCTACTTTTTTGGATAATCTGATTCCAAATGCAAATCTACATGATACCTAATTTAAGATTTATCATAATGTCTTTTATGTTTCGTTTTCCCATTGCTAATTTCATCAATTTTGTAACTCTTAATTTACTCTATAAATTTTTTTTTTTGGGTCATTACTTAAATTTTATTTTGGTTTTTGGTCAGGAAATGATTTTTATTGCTTGCTGTACTTTCCACACAACTACATGGATTTTTTTTTAGTTGAATATGGAATGTGCAAAAGTTGAGAATTTTTAATGTTTGACCATTGGAAGGCAATGGTTTTATGACAATTGAGTAATGATGTTTTTCATTTCTTCCCTCTCTTTGATTGTTAAATCTACAGGCACACCATTGGGTTAGAACTCATTGGCAGGGCTTTTCTTCTATCGATTAGGAATGAAGACCCTTGGCTAGGTGCTTTTAACTTTAGGGACTTGAGAACTTCCATGAACAACTCTTTTGCTACAAGAGCAGTGAAACGCTGTAGTTTTGTATTATTCACTCTGTTCTAAGATGATTAGTTCTCAACTAGGAAATGGGTATTTTTTAATTTGAGTTTTTATTGTAACATTATCTTTGAAATACACCTTTATGGTTTAATCCAAAACTTGATGGAATTAGTACTGTATAAGGGCACAGGACAAAAACCTAGGATGATATAATTAACAAATGGCTAGGAAATACTAGTTAGATTTTTCTTAGATAGAAGAAGGTCACTTAAGATTGCGGAAGCCAGACCGCTAGGGCTTGGTGGCCAATTTTTTACTATTAATAAAAGAAGAGTATCTTGCTTTCTAGCAAAACGCAGTCTGCTTCTGCTACATGTCATTCGGCTTTGGTAAGTTTTCTTTCATATCTCCAATTACTTGTCATCCATGTCTTTTGTGTCTCATACTTTGGTAGATTAGTATCAAGTATGTGTTCAATCTAAAATCTATAAATTGGGGCCGTAAATTTAGCAATTTAATACCACAAAAACTATTTTATTTATTTTATCATTTTACTTTACAAAACACCCAATATCAGTAGTTCTATTCTAACTTTCAATACAATAAAATAATATAAAAAATATAATAAAATAATATATTTATTATAATAAACAACAACCACCACCACCACCACTAACACAATTAAATAATATAACTTTTAATAAAATATTGTTTTTTCTTTTTACCTTCTTAACTATAGTGCACAGCCAAAATTTTTGACTTTCCCTCCACCATTGCATCATGTTTTTTAGTATTGGTGATGCTAAAAATAGCAATATAACTTTTTAGCACCACCAATATTAATGCTCTTAGAATGTGAAAATAGTTACCTTTATATTAATTTTCTAACATGCATAAATGATACTTTGAGCTTTTGCATGAAGATAATGCCCCTTACAGCCCTTTTGAGGTGAACCAAAGTTTCAAAGCTTCTAGGGATTATTATTTGCTTGAATTTTTCAATTTTAGTCTCACTTAAAAGTTGTCTTAGAATCAGTTACTAATCCGCTGGTTTGGAAATTTTCTGAACACGATCTCTTTGATACTTTCAACGGTAGAGCTTATATGCGACTTTAGGATTATGCTACTTCATCTTCTTTTTGCAATCGGGTTACGTTATACATGATATGTTTATATATATATATTGATAAGCAGTTTATGTAAGAGATTAAAATTAAGCCCTTGAACTGGGCCGACCCAACAAAATTTGGGGCCTAAGGAAAAAATTTTATATGGGACCTTTTTATATGTAAACATTAATTAAATAAAATTAAATAATACTAGTTAAATTAAGACTAATTTGATGTAAATACAAAAATTGATGAATAACACTAGCTAAATTAAGGTTAATTTCAAATAAAAGATTGAATATTATAGTTGAATCAAAAGGAATTTACTTTAACTTGGATATATGACTATGCATAGTTAATTACAATTGTAATCTAAATTTTAATTTTATATATTCTTTTTAAGAGAAAGAGATAGATAGATATTATTTGGTGTGTGGTTTAGTAGAAGATTAGTCATCATTGGTGATTTATCACATTTGTAGCATTTTATTTGAAACATCTTAGGGTTTCAATTGGGTTAAATTTTTATTGGTCTCCTATTTTAAAAGCCTTGTTAGAAATGAAAAAGAAAAATACTACAAAATGTTCACAATTAATGTGATTATGACTGTAATTGATGAATTTCGACAACTTAATTTATTTGTATTTGAATTACTTTTTTATGTGATTAGTGATATGTCAATTAAATCTATAATAAAATTTGTGGTATTTTTAGCATCACTCTTAAAAAAAAGTACCAATTATTTAAAAAATGTTATATTTTTATAAAAATTTGGGCCTTTTACTAAGGGAGATGGGGCCTTTTTTTAGTAGGTAAATTTTTTATTTGTTGTGGGGCCTTAGGCCTAGGCCTTGAGCTGGCACTGCCCTTGAACAAACTGTTTGTAGATGAAAAATAATAGACATATAAAAGAGTACAAATAAGATACCAACTTGGAGTAAGTTAATTGTTCAACTTTCAAGAAACTTACTTAAATATAAATTATAATATAAAGGTATATAACTATTATAATAAAGCTAATTAATTAAAAATGTAACACTAATATGAATTACAAATTCAATAGGTATAAAGATATAAGTTTTTCTCATCTAAAATTAAAAAATAATTTTAAAAAATCTTGGAAAAAAAGTCTAGACTTAATTGAGCTCAAGCTTTCTCAAACAAAAAGGGGAAAAAAAGGACTCAACCCAACTTGAAACTCAGCCCTTACAAGGTCAATATCCCAATAAGATAAAAGTATTAAAAAATAAAATATCATCCTCTCATTCTCAGTTTGGTTAACGAGAAAAACGAACCCAAAAATTTGTTTCTTACACTTTTCTCATCCTTTCAAGTATTAGAGTTTGTTTTTTTGTTGAGGTGAGTTTTAAGTACCAACCAAATCCTGGTTCTTAGGGCTCTCAATGCACAGAGCCACAGTTGAGGCCAACAAAAGCGATGTTTTTAAATAAGGTAAATTTCTCCGTTCTGTTAAATGCTTTATGGGGTTATTATGTTAATTCCATGAAGGTTTTTTTTATAAATATTTTCTTCAATCTCTCTCTATCACTGTATACTAGGTTCCTAGGTTTTTGGAGTGGCTCACTTAAGGGTCAAGGGTAGAAAGTAATAACTATTTCAGTGATAATGTTGAGAACATAACAAATTAATTATTAATGTAATGTGTCATGTCAATTGTCATGTACACATCTATGGAATCTTGCCAAAAAGGATTATTAAGACTTTAGAGAAAGCTTGCCAAAATTGTTATAATTGCAATTTAATTACAGACGTATTCAACCATTTCTTTTTTGTCATGCCAAAGCACTAGTAAAGGGAGCATTAAAGTATCCTGGGAAAACGTTAGCCCAACCCAAGAGAGAAGGATTCCAACCTGCTAAAAGGCCGGTGTCCATGGACTGTTAAAGTCCCAATGGTGTGCACCTAAAATTAAGGGATCTGGCTATGAGCTTCATTAAATTTGAAGTATGGGAAGACCATATTCTTATGGCATGACAATTGGCATCCTATTGGTACCCTTTCATTAGAATTTGGATATAGAGTGATTTATGCAGCCAGCAAGCCTGAAGCAAAAGTAGTCTGTTTTGAGGGACAATGTTTGGATTTGGAAGCTTGCCACGTCAATTTTTATGGTAAGATTTTGTAAGAGTGTGACGCTGTGGAAAAGCTTGGGATAGAGTTTGCTATTCACAAAGTTGGGCGAGCAAATTCCATTAATGTTGTCAACCATTTCTAAAAATTCCAGTACTTCATGTTCATAATGTCTATGGTGGTAAAATATTTTTCGCACAGGTGAGATCTGAGGATTGCCACAAGCACCAGCTTGGCCAGCTCCCCAAAATGGATAACCAATATTTGTGATCTCCCCGCAGTTGAACGTATTTTGGTACTACAACTTGAGTACCGATCATCAGATCAGTACATAAAGACACAGGAAGCTCCACCAAAACCAAGGTTGTGACAAACAAAGAAACAAAAAAAACTATAGACCATGAGAAAAAATATGGGAATTCACTTTGGTGGTGAAAATATGTAGAGAAGTGTGCTATTGATTAGTAACCTGAGTTTGATACATTGGTTGTTTACTAGGAATATATATTTATATATTTATCCGTTAATATTATTAGATTAGATGAATAAATTCACCATCTTCTATTAGCTTAAGCTTTTAAGAGAATCAACAATTTGACAAATATTTTAAACTAGCAGCTGTGGAAGAAAGATAGAATTATAATTATTTGAACTATCTAACCTTGCCTGTTGAAGTGATTCTACCCTAAGGTGCCCACTAAATTGAGTAAGGAAGAATTTCAAATGTAATAATTAATGATGCAATCAGCCAAAAGATGCAAAAGAAGAAATATCCATTGTCGCGGTGTTTTTGATCATTTTAAATAAGATTAATCTAAGAAATTTTGCAATTTCAGCTCAAGTTCTTTACTAACAATTCAAGAAAATTAGTAACGAAATGGGCTTGATTACCATGCTAAGAACAAATAAAACAAAATAAACATTTTGAGGTAGTCCCAATAAAAAGCATCAGAAATATGTAAGTCCATGCTCTTTAAATTGTAGTTTTGCTCTTACATGGCACTTCTGTTTCTCCTTGAGTAGAGGTAATTTCAACCTGACCATAAATGAATGATAGTTATTCCCCACGTAAAGTACATGCATGTCTAAAGCTAATCTTGCTAATCTTGCAAAAGAGCATGACATCTTACATTACAAAATTCACTTAAAATGGAGTTTTGTTGTATGCTAAGGGCTTAGAAATTGAGTCCCAAAGATTTATTTTGCTTTGCAAGAGATCACATCTATGGCTAAGGATGTTTGATGGAGAAAAGGAAAAAAATACAAAGGCCAGATTGTGCCATTGCTTTAGGGTAAAGGAATGGCAATTGGTGTTGAATATGAAACTAGTATTGTAAGATTGGTGATCAAGCTAAAGCCATAATATCAACACAACTATGAAATTTTTGAGGTGGTTCTTAAAGTTGCCAGCAAAAAGTTTATGTTAGCAAAATTTATAATAGAAGAGTCCAATCAAATTTGAATTGCATGTGGTCATGTAATTAAATTATTGGTCGGAGGTAAATCTTAGGAGTTTTCTTCCTTTGCCAAGGCCATTGGTTTTTTACTTGGTAAACAAACTATATCTTTTAACATTTTTCATTTTTTTTTTATAGGTTTGGATAATTGGTGTCTTTAATATATTAGTTAATATGCTATTTTAGAAAAAAAATTGATAGTACTTTTATGAAAAATATAAAAAATTGTTTAAAAAATCAATTTTTTTCTTATAAAAAATTTAAAAATATATATACTCTAAACCAATACCCTTATTAAGTCATTTATAAACTTTTCCTCTTTGTTTATTGTAGCTTGAATTGAAATCATTGAACAATGTGCGCTAAAAAATAAAAAATATTTACAGTGGGACACATTTTTAGAGACGTTATCTCATGAGCCAGCGCATATGAAATTTTTTCCACATTCACATTTCACACTATCGGCACCTTCAAAGAAGATCATGCCACAAGCCCACTTGCCAATTTGCAAGAGTGGGTACATGTTATACATTTTTTATTTTTCTAACAAAAGTAACGTGTCTTAATAGTTATTTAATTGATGAATTATATTTTTAGGTTATCATCTTGATTAATGTGTATTAATTAGTATTTTATTGCCTTTTCCTCAAAAAAAAAAAAAAAATTATTACCTAAAAAAGTTAGTAGTATTTTATTGAATCTCTTTATGCGTGAAGAAGAACAAGAAGCACTTGAGGGCGCAGTGCATTAAAAATACGGTACAAGACAAAAGACAGTTCTTTAGGATCGAGGGAATCTCAAGGGAAGATTTTAAATTCATCATTTTGATAAATTGGTGCACGTTGCACAAGCATCTATGTAGTAGTGCATCAAAAAGTTAGTATTTTCAATATCACTACAAAGTCTTTTTTTTAATATAAACATTTTCTTCTCTCTATCTCTGTGTGCTAGGTTCCTGCATTTTTGTTGGGTGGCTCACTTAAGCCTTAAGAGTCGAAAATAATAAATATTTCAGTGACAATTAGGTGTCTATGCATGGAGAAATTATAGGGTTCTCATGGTGGACAAGTGACGTGGTTTATCATTCCACTAAAAGACTCCCACTTGTTTAAAATTACTGAGTTGGAAATTTTATTTAAATAGAAACTAATTACTGACTCAGCAATTTTAAACAAGTATGAGTCTTTTAGTAGAATGGTGGACAAGTGACGTGGTCCACCAGAATTAAGAGTCCCATAAGTGTGCACTTGGGTTGGAGAGCCATCCGAAAGTTAAGGGATTTGGCTATGAGTTTCATTAAATTTGAAGTAGGGGATTAGAAGACCATATTCTTACGGCATGACAATTGGCATCCCATTAGAATTTGGATATAGGGTGATTTATGATGCAGCCAGCAAGCCTGAAGCAAAAGTAGAGTCTGTTTTGAGGGACAAAGTTTGGATTTGGAATCTTGCCGGGTCAGATGACTTGGTTACCCTTTTGACAACAAGCTCTGGCTGCTACTCTTGTGCTGCCACCTATAATGAAATTAGAGTAAAAAGAATTGGAGGTGGATTGGTGGAAGAATCTTTGGTTTCAGCTAGTTATTCCTAGACATAGTTTCATAGGATGGTTGGCAATTAAAAACAAATTAACAACTAGAGACAGGCTAGCTAAACGGGGATATACTGGTGATACTTTGTGTGAATTCTATAGGGGCTGTATTGAGAGCAAAGACCACCTAATCTTTGTCTGCCCTTTTGCTAAAAGAATCTGGATATCCTGTTGAACTAGCAGAAGCTTTGATACCAAATTGTTGAACAAAACAGAGGACAACACGTGCTAAATATATTAAAAGAAAACTTTTAATTCAAAATATTGACAAGTTGACAAGACACATCGCAAGACACAAGTAATACTTTTCTATTTTGGGAACCGTTGATTTTGTTGAAATTGAAAACTTTTTGCTTAACATATGTAGTACAAAAAAAGTTAAAAAGTGAATGTCTACATATTCGGCAAAAAATAAAAGATGAAACACACTTGTTAATCCTAATGAGAAGGAGAAGGAAAATGAAACTAGTTGAAAATACATAATTACTTTCTTGTTTTGTTCTTGTTATGTCCATCCCTTGCTTCCCAATTTGTGATACAATAAGTCTAGTGACACAATATTTTTCACAATTTTATTCATAACTAGTAAGTTGCTTGTGTGATGCATGGATAATGTTATAATGTTTTATGTAATCTTTTTTTTTTTTTTTGGAGAGTGTTATACATATATTATAGCATATATTATAGCATTTTGTTTTAAAACTTTGTTAGTAATGACTAGTGAGTTCAAGTAATGAGCAAAAAAAAAAAAAAAAAAAAACTTTGGAGTAATTTTGTATAATAAAAGTTGATAAAAACATATTAATTTATTCCATATTATTAATCTTTATAATGTGATGTAATAAAGACCTTCATTACTAAATCTTGTTTTTTTTTTTTTTTTTCTTCCTTTTTTTTCTTCAATACTTTGTCATTTGAGAGGGCTTATGAGGCAGATCATCATGGGAAAAAGGACTGGTTAGCTAATAATGACCAAAAATGTGGTCTTTATGCTTGGGTTGCCCTTGCAGATGACTGTAATTCAATTGGAATTATTGGGGACCACCTACAAAAGATTGGAGATGTTAGGACAATTTCTGACATTATGGAGGAAGAAGCATGGAAGCAGGGTAAACTTGTGTCTAATCTGAAAAACCTCATTGAGGTCAAGAACAAGTGTTTGAAAGAAATGGAGGAAAGATGTACTCAAACTACAGTATCCCTTAGCAACATAATAGAAGAGAAAGATAAGCTCCTTCAAGCCTATAATGAAGAGATTAAAAAGATACAACTGAGTGCGAGGGATCACTTTCAGAGGATTTTTAAAGACCACGAAAAGCTCAAGTTGCTAGTGGAATCTCAGAAAACTGAGCCCGAGCACCGTGGGGGTAGAATTGGAAAAGCGTGAGGCACGGAACGAGAGCGAAAGCAAAAAGCTCGCTAAAGAGATTGAAAAGAATGCTATAAGAAATAGTTCTTTGCAATTGGCCTCATTGGAGCAAGAAAAGGCTGATGTGAATGTATTGAAACTGGCTGAAGATCAGAAGAGGCAAAAGGAGGAACTCCATAAGAGAATAATTCAATTAGAAAAGCAACTGGATGCAAAACAAGCACTGGAATTGGAAATTGAGAGATTGAGAGGGTCATTAAATGTCATGAAGCACATGGGAGACGATGGAGATGTGGAAATTCTGGAAAAAGTGGATATTTGCGAGAAAAAGAAGGAGAACTTGAAGATTTAGAAGCTTTGAACCAAACATTAACAGTGAAGGAGCGCAAGAGCAATGATGAGCTGCAAGAAGCTCAAAAAGAATTAGTTAATGACCTGAAAGACTTAGCTAGCCGTGCTCATATTGGCGTTAAGAGAATGGGAGAACTTGACAGTAAACCATTCCATGAAGCAATGCAAAGAAAGTATAATGAGGAAGAAGCAGAAGACAGAGCTTCAGAGCTATGCTCATTGTGGGAGGAATATCTGAAGGACCCTAACTGGCATCCTTTGAAAGTTATTACGGTTGATGGGAACCATCAGCAAGTTATAGATGAAGAAGATGAGAAATTGAATGATCTGAAGAAAGAATTGGGTGATGAAGTTTACAAGGCTGTGACAGCAACTTTGATGGAGACAAATGAATACAATCCTAGTGGGCGGTATATAATATCAGAATTGTGGAACTATCCAGAGGGAAGAAGAGCTACACTTGAAGAGGGGGTCATGTTTATATTGAAGCAATGGAAAGTAGCTAAACGCAAAAGGGGAATGAGTTGAAGGGAATAATATATTTGAGTCCTGTAACGGAACAATGTAGTGGAATTTGGAAGACATGTCACTTAGAGATGGAATAAGCTGCCCGCTTACATGATGGTGGTGGGTGTTCAAGGCATGTGTTCTCTGTAATTTATTGTGTTTCATATCGGAGGGACGTTCTCTCCAAGTCTCCATTGAACAACTTGTTGAAAGCAACTGCATATTTAGCATTCTTCTTGTTCAATGGATGGGAAACTTGATGGAAAATCTATTTGAAAAGGCAACGTAGCCTTCAATCTAAAACTTGTGTTTTAAAATAAACTTATTTTCTTCCAAAAAAAATAAAAATAAAAATAAAAACCTATCAAAAATAAATTAATTAAAAATTAATTTATTATATTGTAAATATAGTACCATTTGCATTCATTGTGATTTTATATAAACACTTAATTGTAAAATTGGTAGTAGTTTCAATATTTTTGTTTATATTTTGGAAAAGTTCTTTTACACTCGTCTTATATACAAATTCCCAAATAACAGTGACTTTACTCAGAGGTTCACCTTCTCAAGAACCTTGACCATGACTCCATCATGCGATTCTACACCTCTTGGGTTGATATCAATCGTAGAACGTTCAATTTCATCACCGAAATGTTCACTTCCGGAACACTCAGAGAGTAAGTAATCACATGACCTTATTCTATTTTCCTCTATTTTTGTTTTAGAAGGCGTTAGTTTAGAGGGTTTGTATTACCAAAAGCGACATTTTCAAGTGTAGCTTTTCAAAGGCAACTCTTCATTATATACATAAATGGTGTTTCATATTCATTTATTAAGTAAAATGAAAGTTATATGTCTTTTAGAGCATAAACAATGTTTAATAACATAGGAGAAGAAAATCACAAGATTCTTTCAAGATTGCTAGTTGTAGAATTGGGGATTAGTTGTAAATGGTTTTAATCTCCTACAAGAGAAAAATATACGTAATGAGTATATTTTTTAAAAATATTTCAAACTCACATATTTATGTGTAATTAAACATGAGTAATTTTTAGATACTCCCAGAGTATGGAGAATGGTGCTCCCTTCTCTTACATTCATGATGAGGTCTACTCATTAAATTCATGATGGGGTCTACCGTGAATGTAAGAGGAATGAGCACAATTTCTCCATGCTCCAGGAGTACCTAATAATTTTCCATTAAACATGAAATTGATGTGATATTGCCTATCAAAACTAAGATAATAGTGTAATTTTAAGCCATCAACGCCAAGACTCTATTTAATTCTCACCTACCACCACTAGGCAATTAATACCACCAACTCAATCTACACGTTAAGAAGAGATCTAGGGTTCAATTCCTACCTACACTAGAAATTGATTGGTGTTTTGGTTTAATAAAAAAAAACTATCATCAAAAGTAGACGCCAGAAGTTGAAACTCTCAAAAAAAAAAAAAAAAAAACAATGTTAATAAATCCACTATGCATATATGATAATTCCATCAATGTGGTTAAAAATTATCATATGAGATTTTCCCTTTTAAATAATTCCACCCTTTAGAGATTTTTCCTTCCCTTTTTTTATCATATTTATAGATAGAATTAATGGGAAAATTTATTGGGTTAAATTTAAACATAAGAGTTTGACTAATGAATACTCCAATAGATTTTGAAAATTTTTTGGAGTATATAATAATTAAATAAATACACATATAAGTTTATGAATATAATACTTATATATTATATATAAATATAAAAATAGTGGTAAACTTAAAATGGTATACCGATATTAACTTGTATTAAAATATATATATATATATATTTTATCAAATCGAAATAGTCTCTAGTACAGTATTGACTCCGAGTAAGACCTCTAGCTTTTACTCATGAAATTGGTATTTTCTTCAATCATTCTTAATGGTGATTCTGGTAGTTATTGAAGTTTTAAAAAGTGAAGATGAATCCTTGGAATCTTTTGGCCTTTTGATTGTTGATGCTAAGTCGTATATAGATAATTTTAGCAGTATTAGTTTTTCTCATACTATAGATAAGGTAATTATATAACTCACAATCTTACTAGACCTGTTAATGGTTTGTCTATGAACGAAGTATGTTTCTCTACACCTCAATGATGTACTCCTCATCAATTATGGCTGAGTTTTATTAATGAAGTTTTCTTGTCTTCTTCTTAGGGGGGAAAAAAAGGAAGCTATCATTTTTCTTTTTCTTTTTTTCCTTTTTTTTTTTATAAGAAAGCAACGAAAATGCTTCAATTGAGGTACTAAGTTATATAAAAAGTTTAGATTTTTTTTTCAAATTTATTTATCACTTGGATATGTTTATATTCAATTGGAGAACCTAATGTATTGCACCTAAAATCTTATTTTAGTCACACCTTGGGAAGGAGGGGTTAAAAAAATATATTTGAGAAGAGAAAATAATATTAAAATAGAATAGTGATGAGTGTTGAAACTCTGTAAATAGTAGATTAGCTAAACTAACAAAAGTGAGTTTTTTTTGGACTAAATTTAGCTAAAAACCCATTAGGGGAGAAAGGATTCAAGTTGTGAGGTTAACAATATGTTGTAATTATCTCTCAAAAAATTGTTAATATAAATGCTCTAAAGCAATTCACTTATCGAGCTACACCTGATTCTAAAAAAGCTAAGAAAAGAGGTCTAGCCCGGTGATGAAGCAACAACAAGAATCTTTACAAAGATTTAAAAAAAAAATTTAATTAATGGCAAAAGTACTATTTTATTCCCTATATTTTGGGAACATAATTAATTAGATCTCTAAATTTTGAGAGTAGTCAATTTAGTCTATGTTAATTATTTTTAACATGTAATCAATTTGCTTTCTATTGTTAACTTATTAATGGAAAATACATTTGTGACAAACGATTTGAATTATTGGGATGACTAATGTTAAAAGATTAAGTGAGATGCTAATGTGTATAAATTTTAGTGGGTACTTAGAGCATTTGCTTTAGCTCATGCAGACATTTTTGTCTATTTTAGTATATGAATTTACTTTTTCTATTTTAGATATTCACTTTTTAAAACACTTAAAATCAAATTATCTATTTTACATTACATTTCATTAAAATTTTAATTTTTTTAAAAAATTTTTATACATAACAATTATCATTTACTCTCTTCCTTGGTCCTCGAGATATGTAAAGAAATGATAAAAAATTAAATGCGAAATAAATAGTATTCTTATAAATTACATAATATACATAGACTAATATATGTCATTTTAAGGAAAATTAAATTGTGTAAATTTTAAACTTTTTTTTTATAATTATGCATAATGTGAGTGCTATTAAAAATTGGATGGCACATTAAATTTTAAAAACGTTTTTAAATATATCCACCACCCATTATGTCAGCATTTCTGACCTCAGCTCCCACTATGCTCCGTGACGTGAACACCCTGCCTTTACTTTCATGTCAAAAAGAACTAGGCTTTCATTTTACGCGCTTGCTTTGAAAAATTAGAAAAGCGCTCATTCTCTTTGTATAAGTAGGCTCTTACCTCTCACTCTTTCTGTATTGTACCAAAATTTTCTTCTCGGTTTTGAGTAATAGTTGCTATTTCAGATTGTCATTCATCTCTCCATTTTCCTTTCCTTTTCTCTTCTCTCTCTTAGGACTTTCTCAAACACCTACAGTTTCTCACAATCATCACACGGTTCCAACGCCTCTCTCTCTCTCTCTCTCTCTCTCTCTCTCTTAACTCTTCTACCTCTGTTATATACATAACAGATAGCCACAACACCATGTCAAACCTCCACCTATCCGTCTCTAGACTCTCTAGCTTCGGCCTTTTCCTCCTAATCCTCTGTGTCCCCACCTACGGTCGCTTCCTCACCCAGTTCCATCCATTATCGTCTGATCTAATCTCCGATGGGATCCACAACCACGATTCCGGTTGGGGTTCCTACCTTGTTCTCAACCGACTCTCCGGCGAGTCTTCAACTTGCGACCAGACTTACGGGTTCTTGCCGTGCACGACCTCGTTAATGGGAAACCTGTTCCTCATGGTGGTGTACGGGTACCTCATGTACTTAGCTGCCAAGTCATTGTCCGATGGGAGCGAGCACTTGCTGGAAATTCTTGGCCCTGGTTTTGTGGGCGGTCTGGTGCTTCCTATTCTCGGTGCTCTTCCGGAAGCCCTCCTCGTTCTCGGTGCGCACATAGTTAATCGTTTTAAAAATAAAAACAATTTTGGGAAAAACTGATTTTTTAAATATTTTTATGTGAAAAGAGAAAAACTGATTTTTTTTTTTTTTTTTTTTCAAAATGTTATATTAACAACTGTACTAAGGCACTTGTAATTCGTACCTTTCTTTTTTTTTTCACGGCTACTGTGGGTATGGTTACCACAAAGTTCATAATATGGGTATACAAGTATTACTATGCTAGAAAAACCAGGGCCCTAACTGGTTTATGAATTATAATTATCAAGAGAAATGATTTAAGGATTAATTGTCACATCATTTATTTACATTTTATTGTTATTAGTTTATTTTAAACAACATTATATGTATTTTCATACATTTTTTCACCTACATATATTTTCAAAAAAATAAAAACTATTGTTCAATCCCCCCCCCCCTCCCAAAATAACTCTTTACCCCATTCCATTCGGATGCTAACCCCCCGTGCCTCTGCCCACTGCCCCTCCTGTCCCTTCGGAGCCAAGGCATGCCTTGGCCTTGGTAGCATGCCTACCTTTACCTTAGCAGCGTGCCCATGGCGACGTGTGATAAGGTTTTTTTTTTTTTTTTTTTTTGGTTTTAATGTTATAATTTTCTATTTATCCCTAGTTACATACTAAATAATAAATAACCACAACTTTACAATTTTATAACCATTAAAAAATGAAAATTTTATTATAAAACATACAAAATTGAAAAATTTTCCTTTCTTTTATGATATGTTTGGAATGTCAGGGTTTCCCTTCCCTGACCTTCCATTTTCCTCCATTCAAACAAAAGGTTATAGTATTTTTAACTTGGCGACGCCATCCTAAACTGCCCAAAGACCTCCCAAAATCCCTAAAAAGCTTTTTTATAACCATATAAACTCCAATAACATCAAAAGGCTCCTTCAATAAATGGGAACTCTAATACAAAAAGGCCATAAATCAAAATGATACATAAGGTTCAAATATAAGTAATCTCGTATTTTGTGTGTGTATAAATATATATATATATATATATATATATATATATATATATATATATGTATGTATGTATGTATGATCTTTTGATCCCAAAAAGAAAAAAGAAAAAGCATATGACCATCTTATACGGAAATTATGCATATAAAAAAGAAAAAGAAATTTATGTGATCCCCCTATTTTGTAAAAATATAAAAATGGGTCTTGAACTGAAATAAAATTACACACACATATATATATATATATATATATATAACTTAATAAATAAGGCCAAATTAGTTTTGTAATAACCAAGTTTGTTTAAATTATAGGCCAATTCTTTTTTCTTTTTCTTTTTTTGAATTCAATAGTTATTATATTAGAGGAAAGATTTGAAAATTGGATGTCTTTTTTGAAAATATTAGGAGATACTACTAATTGAGTTACAAGATTCTTGACAATTATCAATCAATTCTTGGTAAAAATTTTTTAGTTCCATTATCACTCAATTATCTTAATTTTTCATCCAAAAAAAGATCAAAAACTATGATTGGATGGAAATAATATTATTATAATATTATATTCAAAATTAGAGCTTTTTGAATAAATGTATTTTTTGTATTAATTCATATACTCGTAAAAAAATTATAATAATTTTAATTAAAATTTCTAAATAAAAGTATAAAGATAATAGTTAATGATCTCTAATTCAAATACCATATACTCTTTTGTTAGTGTAAGGCAGATGGTAAGATTATGGTTTCAAGACATATTGCTTGTATAAACTTACCATTAAAAATATAAAAAATAAAACAAAATTAGGAAAAGCATCAAAATAAATCTTTCTTCATATTTTTTTGAAAGGCCCTTGAGCTTTCAACAAATTAAGTTCTAAACAATTACAGAAAAAAATTGAAAACAACTATCTTCTTTTCTTAATGAAAAAACAACATTTTTGAAGCTTGATTCTAAATTTAAACTCTACAATATTTTAAATAAATTTCAATAATATATATATATATATATATAAAATATATATTGAAAGGAAATTGACTATTACTTTTTTTTTTAATATAAATTAACCTATTAGGAAAATATTAATTCTAAAATATCATCATACGCTACCGCTAAAAGAATATTTTGGCCTTCACCACTGAATAGGTTTGCAATTATTTGTGTATCATTTAGATGCACTATAGGCGAAATCTTGTAAATGATGCACAACTTTTTTTCCCCTTTTTGGGGAGTAATTTATTCCTTTTTTGCCCGGTACCATTGGCATGATATATATGGCCACGTGTACACAAGATTAACTTTTAAAATAGAACTTATTGGAATAATTTTTTTTTAGAAGAATATTAGAATAATTAATTTGAAAGGAGACATGGGTTAATCCTACAGAATTTAGTGCAATTCAATCCTTTGCTATTGGTTGCAGGTTGCATGACGAAGTTTTCCAAAAAATTTCAATATTCATAACTTGATAACCATCATAAATCAAATTGCTGACCTTAGTTGGCTTACCGCTTAAGTCTCATCTACTTTCATTTTGCTCAAGAATTAATCATTTAATAATAAATATTAATGTTTGTAAGGTGTAGGGAGTAAGTGTCAAGATTCAAGTTTTTAAGAAAAAGTTTTATACACATATACACTTAAATTAAGTTAGAATAAAATTTCTATCTTTTATCTATATATATTTTAGAGATATATATATATATATATAATCATTTAATAATAAGATTTTTTTTAACCTCTTGCTTTGTTAAGAACCTTTTTATATGACTCTCTCTCTCTCTCTCTCTCTCTCTCTCTCTAAGTACTTTCATACCAACCTACACTTGCTCATTGATTTTATAATGATCTAATCAACTCTCGTGTTGTATAGTATCGGGTATTTCCGGAACTACAGAAACTGCTCAAAATAAAGTCTCTATTGGAGTGGGAATGGTAGCTGGGTCAACTGTTATACTTCTTACAATAATATGGGGATCGTGTGTTGTTGTTGGGAAGTGCGACATTGTTGATTCATTTGCACAGGATACAAAGGATACAAAAGGGTGTAGTTTAACAAGTATGTACTTAAATTGAATGTTTTTATTTATTTATTTTATTTATTCCCTGCACCCCACACCCCATAAGTATTTATATTTGTAGAGTGATCATCTCATCATGAGTGTACGGTGGTTTTTCTTCATTATTAATCTTTAAAACTACTTATTTTTTGTGTATAAGTTCAAAGAGTTGGCTTTGTGAGTCCTTTATATTTTTTGGTACTTAGAAACATTAAAAAAAATGGAATACAAATCTTCTATGCCATTTTTTGTGTTTCACATTATACTCCATAAATCTCAATTTACCATATATTCACTTGATCCATATAAAATAAGCAAAGTTTAAAATGAAAAAATAATAATAATAAAAATAAACCACATAGCTTACCATGATTGCTGAAATATAAAATGAAACTAAAAAAATGAGACAAATGATATATATTCTAAAAAATGCATTTTTTTCTCTTTTCCATGTGGGGTGGGAAAGGGAATCCCAAACCTATACGTCTTTGGTGGCTTTTTAATTGATACGGCACTATAGGATACTTGATATTATAAAAGGTAGACAAGTAGAAATGGTTCATAAACAATCCAAAGCATTAGGTTGGAGGTAATTGAAAGTGCACTAATCTAATTACTAGGTGCAAAAACAACCCCCAAATTTTAATTACAGTTGGATTAATTTTATGCGAAATACAATTAATAAACCAAAACTATCAATTAAAGCATGTACAAGCATAATTGAATAAAGCAAATAACCAAGGGAAGTAGGGAGAAGATGATGTAAACTCAAGATAACACCGGATGTGTTATCAAAGAGGAAAATTGGAGAACCCGATAGAGAAACCTTTTTATGGTTTGACAAGTCGAAATGATCCACTAGTAAATCAATTAGAGTACATAAATATACAAAGACCCTCCAAGCCTAAGCTATCTAAAGTACTTGAATCCTCCAAACTCCTGCTACCAATGGACTTGATGAATTCTTGTCTTCACTAGGTTCCAAAATCCCACATTACAGCCGATTGTACCACCACGTCTTACCAGCTAAATATGTGGCTAAGCTTCAATGCTTTCCAAGGTCCAAAACACTCTTAACACTTAGATTATGTGAGGGTTTTTTTTGGATGAAATCCTATCTCAAGGTATGACAATTGGAGAGGTAAGAGAGTAGAGAAAATCTAAGATATTTGTGTAGTAGATTGTAGGCTCACAATTACTGACTCTCCAATGGTGTTTCTAGGGTTTCTCTCCGAAACTCTTCTTACAATTTTGTGGCTAATGAGGGTATATACAGTGTGGTGAAGGAGGGAAGGGTTGCACACAAAAATCATGCTATCAATGTGTCTTGCGGCTCACTCGTGGGTTGGCCTACCCACGAGATACCTTGGCATAATAGGTTTTTGAATTTCCTCATAAGATCTCAACCTACTTGCGAGCTAGTCGCAAAACCCTCTATTTTAAGCAAATCTTCACCAACTTGAGACTAAACATATATACAATAAATCCCAAAAAATACAAGCAAATAATAAAAGGAATTACAAGTAAATTGACACAAAATAAAGCCAACAAGACTAACATGGAAAAATCACAACTTAATAGTAACAATAGAAATTCATTAAGTACAAACCACAAGACAATGCTTGGGTTAAACATAATAGTAATATAATTCAATGTTGGTAAACATGTGAATCATACTTAATTATGCATGTAGGTCTCTTGAAGCCTAGGCGCAAAGCAGAAACATGCATTTGAAGTAAATCGCACTTTTTTCAAATGCAGTATATAATAAACTTTAATAAAAAGGATTATAGCATATAATGAAATAAATAAATCAATCAAAATAGTAATATATTTTGATTATTAACTAAAATAGATGGTACAATTTTACACAAAATTTTTCAGTTTCTTAAAATATTTATATAGTAAATTTGAAAACAATTATTGATAGACGATATGATAATAATTTTGTGAAGGTCTGGACATTATGTGTACGGAGTGTACTTCATAGAATGTGAAACAATAATTTTCATTTCTATATTCCCTTTTATTTTAGATGGATGGTATCATACATGGACCCATTTAATATGTAGAAAACATGCCTAAACCGTGTCATCTTCTAAGTGCTTTCCATTCGGATTTCTGAGAGTTGGTTGTGGTAGGTTAAACTTATTATTATCCTAGACCACTGAATCATTTTCATATATGTCCTGTAGAGTGAAATGTTTTGTAACTGTATAATTAAATGGTTCACAAGGATTCATAACCAAATACAATCTCACATCTTTGCAGAATCTGGCATTAGTACTGATGTTTGGACTAAGTATGCTGCATGGATAATGGTCATATCTGTCATCCCACTTTTAGTTGTTCAAATACCGCAAATTCTCAATTTAACTTTAGGGAGGCACTTCGCAGTCTTGATTGGGCTTATTGTCTCTCTTCTTCTATTGGTTTCTTATATCCTTTATCAGGTACGTGTGCCTATAATTATATTTTCTTTGCTGGTTGGTAACCCAGTTCCATCTCCAAATTTTTTATTCTTTTATAGATAATATGGAGTGATCAAAAAATTTGTCTAATCATATGGAATTTTTTTTCAACAATTTTTTAGATTTTGTTCTTTAATCTGCACTGAACTTGGTTAGAACCAGTGACCTCTCTTCAAGCTCCAATTCCTGTTCTGGAATATGGAGTAGACTGTATCTTATCTAGTTGAGGGAGAACATTGGCTGGCTTCTTAATAGGCTTAAAAATTCTAAATGGTAGTTTGAATTCTGACCTCTTAAGCATTTGCATATGCATGGGATTAAATTCTAAAACATATATATATATATATAGATATAATTAATAAGAAACCATTACATATTTTAGAAATGTATAGTTTAAAAAAATGTGTAAGTTAATACCATGTATAATTTGAATCTATTAAAAAAATTAACCATGTAATTATGATTGTTTTTAATTATATTCGTGCATATGCAATGAATTACATACTACTAAATAATATGATAAGAATGTTTAAATGAAGTGGTGAAAGAATAGAGATTGAGATGTTGAGTGTATTGTAAAGTGGATTGGAATAATAGATAAAGTAACATTTTAGATAGTATAAAATAGATATTTTTATGCAAACCCGGATGCAAATGCTTAAGAGGCTTAGCAATGCTAAACCATTGAACTAAGCTTTTCTTAGGAGAAAAGCACACAGAACTAATAGTTCAAGAATATTTGTGTTTAAATGGGTTTCAATTAGCTTAATTGGTAAAGTTTCTGATGTTTGAATAAGAGACCTGGAGTTCAATTCCTACATACACTAATAATTGATTAATGTTATAATCTAATGATAAAGAGTTATCATCAGAAGCGGACATTATAAGTTGAAACTCTCTCTAAAAAAAAAAAGATTTATGTTTTGATATTTTTTTTAAAATATAATTATTGCGGCTGATCAACGATTGGAATAGTTTGGAGATATTTAGATTTTACAACCAAAAATTCTAAAACTTTTAAGTATAAAATGTAAATGCTCCCAAACTTTAATGACTATGGTTTTAATGTCTGATTTGAAACGTCTGATTTGTAAGTTTTGACATTACTATATGATTGTAGTCGTTTGGATAAGTAAATTTGAAGGAGTATTTTAATATCTGAGGTAGCTTGGCCATCTTTTCTGGTTTTAATGTCTGAACTTTACATATTATGGTTTACTTTCTGATAGAGAAAGTTAAAAACATTGTGCAGGTCCTTCAGCCTTCGATCCAAACAAGAAAAATTGCTTATGTGAAGTACATGCTTGTTATATTAGAACTTCTAAAAAAACTTGCACCGGGAATGCAGCTCATGGAGAATGGTGAACCTAACAAAGACATCATTGAAAGGTTAGTTTTTATTTATTTATTAACAGAAAATTGTTCTTTAATTTTTATTATTTTGTATTTGATGAATTTTTTGTTGGATATTATGACAGGCTGTTTTCTGAAGTTGACAAAGATAGTGATGGACATATTTCATATTCTGAATTGGAAGCATTGATTGGTGGAATTCACTTTCAACAGATCGAAGTGAATCATGATGATGCTATAAATAAACTAATGGATGATTTTGATACATCTCGTAATTCTCAAATTGAAAAGGTGGAGTTTGTCAATGGCATTTGTAGATGGCTATGCAAGATAAATCAGACTGTTGATCGCGATCCTGAACCTTACTCATTTAATAAGATTTTTGATGACTTTCACCAGGTAAATTGAGTTGTTTCATATTCATTATCTTCATATCAACAGATTCTTAATTAAAAAACTTTCTTGGAAATTTATACGCAGAAAGCAAAAGATGAGCATGCTCAGTTGGATGTGAGGGATCCGCGTGATAAAAAAGTTGAGGGTGTTAAGAATTCCAAATGGACCTCTATCAATAAGGCAGTACTATTGTTATTGCTTGGAACTATCATTGCTGTTGCTTTTGCTGATCCCCTGGTAGATGCAGTTGAAAACTTCTCTGATGCCACTAGTATTCCTGCTTTCTTCATCTCTTTCATTGTGCTGCCTTTGGCTACCAGCTCTAGGGATGCTGTGTCAGCAATTACATTTGCTAGCCGTGCCAAGCGGGCAGCAGCCTCATTCACATTTTCTGAGGTTTGTTTATTATTCCCTACTCTTCTTGTCTATGCTATGTTTATTGTTTAGTGCTTACTCTCTAGAGTTGATCATACACAAATAAATTACAGAATTGCAAGATATGTATTTAATTGTGATATTAGTGTATTAGCTAGAGTCCCAATATTTTAAACTGCTATTGCGAAACAAAAATTAGGACAGTAGTACTACATCATTTTGATATGTGGATTTTTAAATTTAAATTAATTTTGGCACTCCTCCCTCTTTCAAGAATCGGAGGGTGAGGTCCTGGATTCTAAATTCATTGAGTACATGTGTAACTTACAAACTAATCAATATATAAATCAATTACTTTGGGTTGTTTTGAGACTTCACTGGTGGGTGGAACCAGTTACCGAGACTCAGTACCCATCCTTGGAAGTCAAGGAACACCAGGCACTTCAATTCTGACCATAAACCTGAATTTAATTTTTGGTGGCCTTAAAAGCTCTTTTAGCTGACTAAACAATAGAAAAGTGTGTATCTTGCTTTGATTTTCTCTGTGAACCTGATCATTTTACTGGCTGTAAAAGGCAGAACAATCCATCAAAATATGGTTGTTATTGATGACAAGTTGGTAGTATGAATTTGATATTATACCTCTGTTGTAGCTTTACATCGACAATTTTTTGTCTGTTACTTAATCTAATAATAGGTCTATCTAAACATATTCCCGTATTTGACAGGCAGCAATGAAAGCAACGATGTGTATAAGTTATGCTTTCATTTGAAATTATTGATTTTTCTAGAGAAATTCAACTGCAAGTGTCATAAAACATCTATTTCTTGCTGCAGCTATATGGGGCAGTAACGATGCATAATGTTCTCAATCTCCCAGTCTTCTTGGCCCTTGTTTACTTCAGGGGATTGACATGGGATTTCTCATCTGAAGTGCTGGCTATTCTTATTGTCAGCATTGTGATAGGTGCCTTGGCCAGCTTCCGCACCCATTTACCTCTGTGGACTTCTATACCAGCTTTTCTACTTTACCCATTCTCCCTGGCCCTGGTTTATGTTCTTCATTACGTTTTTGGCTGGTCATAAAATTGCGGATGTCCGAAAATTATGATCGGTGGGTTACACATTTCCTGTGTGAAGAAGAATCAGGGTTGTTTCTTTAAATCAGCCGTGCTTGTTTAGCTTGCTTAAGAGAGTTGTGTGTAGTTTAACTTTAGAGTGGAGTTTGTAGTACATCTTTGTATTAAAAGTTAGAACCTCATTTTCTCTCGTCTTTTTGTTTCTTAAAAAAAAAAAAAAAAAGGGGTTACATATGCTTGTTTAGTGTGTAAAACATTTTAATTTTAGTAAAACATCTAGATTATTAGTTTCCCTATGAAAAATAAATAATTGTGCGTATGGTAACACAATTAATAAGAAACTCTATAGACACAACAAATCTCAAATGTGGCAAATTATTTTATTTTAAAAAATAGAGCATATTTTCAGTGGTAAGTAAAAAAGTAACTTACATAATAGGTTTAGATAAGAACTTTTTGGTGAAAGACGATTCATTAAAACAAACTAAAAGGGAACAACAGGATCAGGACAAAGCCTGCTAACATACACTCCATTGAGATCATCCTCAAAAACATCCAACAAGTCCACAGGCGGACTATGAAAAGAAGAAAAAACACTATCTAGACTAAAACTCATTCTAGCAAGGCTATCCGCACATCTATTCGCCTGACGGAAACAATGCTTCACACGAATCTGAGAAAACCGACCAATCAATAGCCTACAATCATTCAAAATAGGAGAAATAATGTTGTTTTCAAAAGCTGGCTTGTTCAAAATATCCACAATAGCTTTGGCATCAATCTCAATCTCAAGAGAAGAAATATTCAGGTTGCAACACAAGATAAGACCCTCACTAGATAAGAACTAGTAAAAGCTTGTCAATTCAACTGTTGGGGAAAATGTTATGATTTTATATATATATATATATATATATATATATATATATATAAAAGATTTCTCCTTGAATTTCATACTCTGACACCCATTAGTGGTAGTTTTAATTTTAGTTTCGATACTTTGTGTACAAAGAACCAAAAGAAAATTCCGTAAATTGATAGTCAAAAAAATCCAATGGATTTGAACTTAAGCATAATTATTAATTAATTATTTGGTGAATATTTTAGTGAAGTTGTCACATGATCCATGTAATGAGATAGTATGAGACACATACAAAACTGTCACCTGTGTAGTCTGCTAGATCTCATCAGACTCATGTTTATTTAATTGAATGTAAATAACAAGCTGCATATTTCTGGGCTCAAACTTTTGGAATCAGGTTCTGTTTATATGGTCCAGCAAGATCTCTTACCTTTAAAAAAGAAAAAGAAAAAAAGAAAGAGCTTTCTGTGGATTTGATGTCCAAAGCTTTACAGTCATCTTAGAGCCCATTCTGAATTTTCACATGGGAAAAGAAAAGGAGAAAGAGGAACTCTTTCAATATCCAAATTTAATCTAGCCATTTTTAAGGTGATTCTCAAGTTAAACTCTGCCACTCTTAACTCTACTGTGAATATGTTATTGTAAATAACGTATCTAATATAAGAAATTATCTCACCTCTTTTATACTGTGGAATTTATGTAGTGTAAATTAGCCCAGGTTTTCAAAAAAATAGGAAGAAGATAATTAGCCCAAAACAATACAAACTTGGGCTATCTATTGCATCTCTTTCGTCCCTAAATAGGTTTGGGATGGGCTGGTTCCTTCTGCGTTTTTTTTTCTCTCTTAGTTGGGTTTCTTAATCCATTTATTTTATAATAAATTACTCTAATCAATTTGGTGGAGGAAAAGGCTTGGCCGTTAGGCCTACATAAAAGGACCTATTAATAAATTAAAAAGGGAAAAGGACGTGAATTGAATATGATATTGGATTGAGATCGGGTCCACATGCTTAGGGTATTGCACCCATGCCCCGTGGGCCCAAAAAATGGCAATGTCAATATCAACAAGGATGGGCCTTTATCGTCCCTTTTGATGTTGTAGGTGTAATGTCTCTTTAATCAATTAATGAATTGAAAGCGAAACTAAAGCCAGAGTCCCAAATAATGTGTGTTGTCGAAAAAAATGTCCTGAACATCTGCTTTTTTTTTTGAGAATGTGTCCTGAACATCTGCTAAACTTTGGGTTTGTTGTATTTACACCATCTGAATATTTATTTTAGTCAATTTAGTACATAAATTTTTGTACGGTAGCAAATAGATTCTCTTAACTTTATCTTTCACAAATTTAATGTAGCCATAAGACCCCCTTTAATTATCCCCCCTCCTCCAATTTATATTATTTTTGTACTAAATCATTAAGGAGAAAAAAAAAATTAATGAAGGGGTTTCACTACTACAACATAAAAGCTTAGGGGAATTATTGGTACAGTATCAAAGTTTATGTACTAAATATGCTAAAATAAAAGTTAAGAGAGTATTTTATATAGTACTAAAGTTTATGCATTAAATTGGCTAAAATAAAAGTTTTGTAAGTGTAACTATTCCAAAATTCAAGAAATATCCAATTATTTTACCCTAAATAATGTGCAAAGTAGTGACATGCATTCATAAATTTTAGTAACTTATGTCCTTTGTTTTTTTTTTTACTGTATCTATGGATGTATAACCTATGTTTCAAGTTTCAATTGATATTTCGTTTTGTTTGACATTTGGATATCATATTTAGAAGGAAAAATATTGGAGAAAGACATTTTTTTTCTACAATCGTCTCCATCTACAATTCGATATGCAAACTTTTATCTTGTGACTGGTCTATGATATGTGGACAATAAAGCCGTCGGTGACCTTCGCAAAATTATTTGGCTATCCTCATTGGAAGTGGGAATCTTTGCAGCCAAGTGGCCTACTTCATCTTCTCAAACAAAAAAAACAAAAAAACAAAAACAAAAAATGTGGCCTACTTCAAAAACTATAATATAGATAGTGTCACTTTAGATATATTGTTTCATAATCCATTCAAACTAAAGGGTACAATTTAGGGGATATCAGACTTAATTAAAATAATTATAGGTCAATTTGGCCAATTATTCAATATTCTAGGATTAATGCTTTCTCATTAATATCATCTCATATCAACTATAGATCCTATTGTATTATTACTATTGTTATGAAAGAATGGAGTATTGTTTTTGGAATAATTACTCAAGCTATTTCAATATTGTATTATTAGGACCTATTATTATTGTGAAAGAATGGAGTATTGCTTTTGGAATAATTACTCAAGCTTCTTCAATATATAAACACATAGCTTGTAGACCAAACACATTTAATTGAATAATGTTGGGTATGTAACAATTTTTTATAAACTGACATGTTACCATTCAAAAAATAATAATTAAAAAAATCAAAATTTATTTATTATGTTGTTAAAGTTGCCCCAATCTTATTCAATGTCACGTCTGTTTGTAAACCTTAATTCTCTAGTAAAATTTGTAATACTTTTAATTTTTTTTTTCAATTTAATTTGTTAGATCTTTAGTTTAAGAACATAGTTTACCTCCAATCTGGACTTGCATGAAGATTCATAAAACCATTAATGTGTATTTTTGGTCATGTATATTTAGTCAAATGACTAGTTTAAATTATTTAATTGGTCATGTGATTAGTACATTTTTTGATGGATTTTAATTGGTCATATGATTAATACATATAAATGGTTTTATAAATTGCCATTTATGGATATGATGCCAGAAATATACCAATTTTATAACACCCTTCAATTCAAATTTGCAAAAGATGTAATAATTCAAAGGAAAACTTTATCCTTAATTAAAAGGCAAATATCAAGCTAAATAATTGTTGCTTTTGCTTTTATTAATATAATTTTTTTAAATAATTGTGGATACCTAAGTTGTTATCATTTGTCTTCTTCTTTTTTTAATACAAGTAGGACTCTTTGCCTTTGGCTGCTATTCCACTCCCTGTATTAAGAATTGATGAAACCTCATGAATCGATAAAAGGTAGTGTGATGGATTGAACTGAGACCTTTGACTTTTAATTAAGATCCAGACAAGTGAGTCCATCATTCAGATGCCCCATGAAGATTATCATTATTAAGAATTGATGAAACCTCATGAATCGATAAACGATAGTGTGGTGGATTGAACTGGGACCTTTGAGTTTTAATTAAGATCCAGACAAGTGAGTCGATCATTCAGATGCCCCATGAAGATTATCATTTGTCTAATTAACCTTGTACAAAAAAAAAAAAAAAAAAAAAAAAAAAAAAAAAAAACATAAAAATGACATCAACACATTGCGTTGTCACTTCCTGGGGCCAATTAAACTTATAAATTGATGGACAAAATTCTTCACTTTGTATGTTATTTAGCAAAGCGAACCCTTTTGTTTGTTTTAATTCCTTTATGTGCATCTACTATCAATTGCAGTAATTATCTCATTCTCAAAAAAAAAAAAAAAAAAAAAAAAAAAAAAAAGCTATGCACTAGAACAATTAAAAGATATCTTAGTCGATTTGAGGTGACTACCTACTTGAACTTGAGAAAGGAGAATTGAATTTTATGGTCAATTGATTCCTTCTCTTAAATAGTCATGCATACAAGAAATGCATTAGGGGTGTTCAAAATTTAAACTAATTCAAATTCAAATTACAAACTGATAATCAAATACTAACAATTAAGCAAATCCTAAAACTTCCAACAAAATAAGAAGAGCTTTTATTGATAATTCCTAATTTCCTATCACTAAAAATCCTACTGGACGAAGCCAACCTTAGCCTCTGTTATCCCAACGTTTTTTTTTTTGGTTTATTCTCAAATGTAACTCGTTTATATACAATAGTCCAAATCATTGGTGAACAACAGATATGAATCATATGATATTTAATAATACATGACAAGCCACAACTTGCACCCTGGCCCATTTGTGAATTACGGGTGGTATACCTAAATGCTCAGACTGCTTTTTATACCACAAATTGAAACCAAAAGGACATGGTTACAGTTGAAACCAAAATGACAATCACAACGTCCCAGCTCTTTTTCTTGGTCTTCACAGCTATACTTTTCTCTTCTGCTCATTTTTCTGCTCAAAGTTCCAATGAAGACGAAGAAGATGTAAAAAAATCCCACTTCCCAGATGGTTTCCTCTTTGGAACAAGCACTTCATCATATCAGGCATTATTTCTTTTTCTTCCTCTGTTTAGTTACAAATGAGCTTCTCTGTAATTGTTCATAAAATCAAAATTGCACAGTATATGTTTAATGTGAGACTTAATACACAACTCACACACTTCAACATAATTTGGGGAATCACAGGTTGAGTCTGAGATTTCTTTGATGCAATTAATATGTTATAGGTTGAAGGTGCATATCTTGAAGATGGTAAGGGTGCTAGCAACTGGGATGTATTTTGTCATGTTCCAGGTAAAGATACATATAAATATATAATCACTTTTCAGCTAAATGCACTTTGATCAATATTGACTGTTTGATTATTTTAATGTTCAGGAAATATAATGAATAATGAAAACGGGGATGTTGCTGATGATCATTACCATCGCTACCTGGTATAAAGCTTGACATTAATTTTTCAATTCACAAACCTTTGAATTAGTCGGAGAAAAACTGATTTTAGAATAAGAACAAAACTTACTTACAATACTTAGGTTACTTAGGTGTTGTTTCCTAAGTTCTCCTCTTTAAGATTCAGTTTTTTATTTTTATTTATTTAAATAGAAGTGTATTTTTAATTAAGTACAGTCACACAGCTGAAATTTAAAAGAGAAATCTAAAAACCAACGTTTAAGTACTGTAACTAAATTTTCCCTTTAAACTAATAAACTAATAAACTCTTGCGTGATTTCTTGGGGATAAGTCATTTATGATGTTTAGTGAATTTGGTTTCTGAAGTTTCAAACTGTGTAAAATGATCCAATTTGGTCTGTAAGCTAATATTGACGTGGCATATAAAATTTTTTAATGAAAATATTGCAACTTTTTTAAAAAGATGATAAATTTAATATAATAATTAAAAAACATGTCTACATACATTACTTTAAATATTATATGCTAGCGATCTATTGGATTAAAAAAAAAAATGTCACAGGGCAACCACGATTCACATGGCCACATTTTGAATTTCTCGATTAACTTATAGTGAGCTGTCATGGTGGCTACGTGACCTTTTTTTAATCCAATTAGTCTGTGGGCATGCGATCTGTAACTGTAAGTCATATAAACTATTTATTATTGTAAACATATCAAATTAATCAAATGATATATTATCATACGTGTAGATTACAAAACTTATCATTTTTCAAATCTTAAGGATATGAAAGTTGAAACTCTAATAAGGAAAAATTAATAGAATGGAATGAAGTTCAATGACCAAAATGGTTGTCCATCCTAATTCCTTCTATATGCACAGGAAGACCTTAAGATAGTGCAGTCTTTGGGGGTAAATGCATATCGGTTCTCGATTTCTTGGGCAAGAATCCTACCTAGTATGTATCTGAATTCTAACTTGTCATTTACCCAATTATGCCAATTCATAATTTTACCAACTTATTATTTCTTGACCTTAACAGGAGGAAGGTTTGGTGAAATTAACCCAAGAGGAATCAAGTTTTATAACGAAATCATAGACAATCTATTGCTCAGAGGTAACCTTCTAGGTTTCTTTAAACAATTTTCATATCTTAATTTCTTTATAGTTTGATATTTACTTATTTCTAAGAGATATTTAGAATTCAAATTGCTTCGCCCAATTATCAAATTATCAAAAAAAAAAAAAAAAAAATTTATTTACAATTTATGGTCTTGAAATAGCAAATATTAGCAAATGATTTGATGCATGATGTAGGAATTCAACCATATGTGACCATACAACACCATGACATTCCGCAAGAACTCGAGGTTAGATATGGGGGATGGCTCAACCCTCTGATACAGTAAGTCTCAAGTCTCTGCGTTCTCTACATCGCAACAAATGCATTATCAAATAAATAAATAACTAATTCTTCTTCAACCACACATTTTGTCACAACTTGATGCATGATATGTTGCACTTCTTCCATCACATTTTCTCCACCATTTATAGTTGCTCATGTCATCAAGTTAAGACAAAAAAATAAGAATAATGTTTTCAAGTTATGGCAATTGGCAAAGAATAAGAATAATGTTACATTGTTAAGTCTATAATATTTTCACAACAAATTTTATATAGCAAACTACTTTTTTGTTTTAATTTAGGTGTACCACTAAAATGACTTTTTGCCCACTAATAATAACTTACTACCTAAAATTTATTATGGAATTGTTGTAAAAGTATATTGTGGGTAGCATTATTAAAAAAAATAATTTTTGAGACACCCAATTGCATACTTAATTTTACAACTTGTTGACTTGTATGATTATGTGTCTCTTTAATTGTGAAATTTGGTGTCAAAATAAGTATGAAATTCTGGCTTAATTTGCCATGATTTTTAAGGGCTCCCTATACTTTGCATCCCACTCCTAAAATATTCAAATTTTCTTAAAATCTTACCCTTTAATTTGTTTGTTTGTGCCTAATAATAATGAGTTATGTAGTTGAAACCTAAAATATATGACGGCTTTGGTGTAGGAAAGATTTTGTGTATTTTGCCGAAATTTGTTTTGAGAAGTTTGGAGATAGAGTAAAGTACTGGGCCACAATCAATGAGCCGGGCCTCTTCGTCAATAGGGCCTATATATGGGGAACATACCCACCGGGTCACTGTTCAAAGCCTTTTGGAAATTGTTCTTCTGGCAATTCTGACATAGAGCCTCTTATCGCCATGCACAACATGTTGCTATCACATTCCATGGCTGTTCATTTATATCGTAAGCAATATCAGGTAATTTTTAGTGGGCAACAACCAACAAGGTTCTTATATATTGTTTTTGTCACTATTATATTATGCTATTAGGAAAATGATATTGATTAATAATTCATATAAAGATAGGAAAATAATAAAATAAAAAATTAATATTTTGACAGCTTTTTTTATTTTTTATAAAACTAATGTCAAAAATTTCTTAAAATAGATTGTTAACTAATATTCTAAGGGCATTAGTTAACATAACCCATATTATTATTATTATTATTTTGAAGCCGCATATTATTATTAGCATTATTATTCTTTGGTGTTTTGGATTGTTAAGTTAGTAAAAGATTGTTCCTCAAAAAAAAAAAAAAAAAAAAGTTAGTAAAAGATTGATTTTCGTGCAGATGAAACATGGTGGGTTTATTGGGATCGTTGTAAATGCATTAATGTATGAACCCCTTACGGATGAAGAATTGGATCGGCAAGCTGTTAATAGAGCATTGGCATTCAATTTGTATTGGTAAGGATTAAATTTAGAAAAGCTCTAAAATTATTAATTCTATTTAAATATTTACAAATTTATTTGAAAATAAATATAATTGATGTTATATAATTATAATATATATAAATTTCTTAATTATGATTTTATTTTATCACTTTATGTTTTAAAAGTTGACATATTATTTTATTGATCTATGTAATAAAATTTATGATATTTTAACATCAACTTAAATTTTATTTCACATCACATGAATTTAGGCAGGTTACATTCCTCCAAATTTTGAACAACGGTAAATATGGGGCTTTAATTAGGAGCATTAGAATAAGGTTAAGTTTGGGGTCGTACGAGAAATAGGTAAAACTTTGAGGTATTCATTTTTGCTTTATTATTTGGGGGGGTGCGGGGACAAATATGCATGTCTAATACTCTAATGAAGAAAAAAAAATAGAGACATTTTAAATATGAGATGCCCTAAGATATGAAAGTGGGAGAGAGTGATGGGAAATACAAGAAAACAATGAAAGGATCAAGAGAACAGTAAGTTAAAATTGACTTGATTTTGAAAGCTAAGAGATTAAATAACACAATTACTAGTTGAAAGACTAAAAAGTGATGGGAAATACAAGAAAACAATGCAAGGATCAGGAGAACAGTAGGTTAAAATTGAATTGATTTTGAAATTTAAGAGATTAAATAACACAATTACTAGTTGAAAGACTAAATTAGTAATTTAATTAACATTAAAATAGTAGTGAACTTTTACTTTTACAAGATTCTTTAAATTCATAACTACTTTATGATGGTTTTACAAATATCACTCTTGAACTATGATTTGAGTGTCAATTTGTTTTTTGGATTTTTTAATTTGCATGATTAAACTTTGGATATTAGGTCTGTGAGAAATTAAATCAAATTTCTTTTAACATTTTCCCTTACATCTTAATAGATTTAACCAGATGATGTACACATAGTGCGCATACTAAATCCCTTAGGATTTAATTTGAAAATATTTACAAAATATTTGGTCTGTCACAACTTTAATATCTAGGAGCTTAGTTATTGAAATCCAAAATTGACACTCATCTCAAAGTTCATAAGTGATATTTCTAAAAACTCACTACTTTTTAGTGCCATGTTTGCCTTTTAGGGTTTTTTTTAAATCCTTTTTATTAACAATTAATGACAGTTTTATTCCCAACTATTTGCGGTTGACTCTAAAACATAATTTGTTTCAATTTATTATAGAAAATTGTTTCAAACTCAAAATTCTTAAAGTGAACAATATATATATATATATATATATATATATCACTTTAAATTATTAATGCGACAGTAGTTTTTTTTTTTTTTTTTAATGACTTGGAACAGTCGATTTTATTCTATACATGCAGGATACTAGATCCCCTAGTGTTTGGTGATTACCCTCCTGAAATGCGCCATATACTTGGAAGTGAATTGCCAAGGTTCTCCCCTAGAGAAAGAAAACTTATAACAGGCAGTCTCGACTTCATTGGCATCAATCACTATTCAACTCTATATGCAAAAGACTGCACCCATTCTGCTTGCACTGATGGCGAAGATCGCCCAATCCAAGGCTTTGTAAACACCACAGGATATCGAGATGGCGTTGCAATTGGAGGACTGGTATGCTAAATGCTAATATAATTGTTCCCTAGCTAGCTAGTCCTTATAAGTTTCCCTCTATTTGTTTTTTTTTTTTTTTTTTTTTTTTAAAGTGCGTTCTCTGCAAGTTTTCTTGTTTCTTTGCAGACTGGAATGCCAAGGTTTTTTGTCGTTCCAGAAGGCATGGAGAAGATCATTGACCACGTTAAGAAAAGATACAATAACAAGCCCATGTTTGTGACTGAAAATGGTGAGTGTAATAGCCACACTATTTTATTTTTTCCCCCTCTAAAAAGAATGAATTAATTTATGCATGTAATTCTAGTTTCAAGTTTAATTATTTGACATTTTTACCTTAACATATAGCATTATTTGAAATGCTTTTTTTTAAGCACCTATTAGGTGTGAAAAATGCCTCCTGCATTTTTAAAGTGTAAATACTGATGGTAATGTCTCTTGAATTTTAAAGTGTGACATTTCAATCTTTAACTCGTGTTCAGGGTTTACGCCACCAGAGAAACAGAGTGAACAGGTGCAGGACTTACTAGAAGATATAGACCGAATCAAGTTTCATAAGGCCTACCTTGCTGCTTTGGCCCGAGCAATAAGGTGAGAATGAACAGAATCTTAAAATCAGAGACCTACCTTGTTCCAACCACATGAATAATGTCTTTACTCAACGAATTGAAAGTTCAAATGAGACATTGTTTAAATGGCACATGTATTTAATATATGTGTCATGTTTTCTTTATGTACATGTGAGTTAAGAGAAAGTACTAGGATAGTGCATCCATCCAAGTTGATAGCGTCATACCCTTATTGTGTATAGTGGTATTTTTTTTTTTTTTTTTATAATTATAAATACAATACAATTTTAGCCTAATAACATCCATTTTATGATAATCACTTTTTATTATTAGGTCAAGACATTAATTAGTTTATAATGTTGATGGGATTTAAATTTTGAACTTCAAATTTTTTATTTGAGACCAAAAATTTTACTAATTGAACTAACTAGCTAGAACCCATTAAATTTTAATTGTAGTTAGAATATACAATAGGTTTAAGTTTAAACAACTCTCATAAATTAGCTAACTCAGAACAATTAGAAATTTAATATTTATTTTTATTTAAAAAACTAAAGGTTATTTCTTTTTGCATATATGTAATATTTTCATGACAGAAATATATGTAAAAATATAAACCATTCTATTATTTACTTAAATGGTTTAAATTTATAGATAACATGATTTTTATTCATCAATTAATAATAATAATAATAATAATAATAATACTTGATTGATATCAGAATAAGAATTTGGTTTGGATGATATTGACAGGAATGGGGCCGATGTGCGAGGATATTTCATATGGTCCTTGATGGACAACTTTGAATGGGTACATGGTTACAAAAAAAGGTTTGGACTTTACTACGTTGATCGCCAAACGTTGAATCGCACTCCGAAACTTTCTGCTAGATGGTTTACAAGTTTCCTTACTAACAATAGTCACAGCAATAAAGATGAATTTTGGGGGGACTCGTTCAGAAACAAAGACATGCTTAAAAGATCAGGCGATAAGAAAGCAGATATATAATTCTATCATAAAATCATTCTGATTTGCTTTTTATTATTGTTCTGTTATTCGATCTTGTGGTGCACAGCCATTGTTTATTTGATTAGATGATAACGAATAAGCAGTGAGGTTCACTAAAGACAAAATGTTAGAAGATGCAGTAAGCATGATTTTAAAGATAAACGATAGTGCAAAATGTTGTGGCAATGTCTCCCTCTATTTCGGTGTTACATTTTTTTGTTTTTAACAGCAATTATCAAAGAGGTTTGTGCTTATAATTTTTCCGAAACATATCTATTAGACCAGCTATATGCTTTATGGACTGAATATTGGGCTGTAAATAAGTACTGCATATTTATGATGAGTATAGGAAAGATATGATTTAAAATGAGGAATCCATTTAAAAATAAAGGTGGCCCATATTGATGAAAAGACGAGGGAGAGTCATATGAGATTATTTAGTTGTTTCGTCATAAAAGTAGGTAAGAAATGTCATGTTATCTCCATAGTGAAATAACTAAGTCATCCACAATTTAATTGTCTCTTTGAACTGAGATATTGGAATCTCCAAATTAGTTAGATAGGTTTTTTTTTTTTGGGTGACTTTAAAATATAGGTTCTAAACCTATTCCCCTCCATGGACAATTTCTCGCTCTCTAATCAAACCTTTTTTAATGGATCTGCTATATGACTTTTTTTAAGTCAATTGAAATTTTCCTTTCGAGAGAAATTGCTTCACTATTTTGTTTCTATCTATATGTCAAGAATTGATGATGCTGAAAAATCAACAGTAAGTCACACAACCTCACATGCTCGAAACAATACTTGTAAAACGAAAAGAAAAGACCTAACAAAGAGCACCGGTGTAGTGCCAGCCAAATACCCTTCGAATGTCAAGTTAGAACTTCTCACAACTCTAGAGTGCCAGAATTGGAGTGAATTATGCGTACCTTGGTTAGTGAGGGTATTGGGGCTTTTATAGTTGTAGAGAGTTGACATCTTTTCCTTGGTTTAGAAGTCTTTTCCTTGTAGGAGTCCTTATGAGCGTATTTTACTGAACCCTTTCCTTATAAGAGTCTTTCTAAGCATGGGACACAAGATATTTCCTTGTATACGCATGCGTGGAGGCCAAGTTTAGGTTATGTCAGAACCGTCAGTCTCATGCATACCCTTTAGCTTAATGTCGTCAGCTTTTCATCTTCGCCCCAGGTTAACCCTGTCAGTATAGAGCCGTAGACTCCATACCGTTGCCATGTGTCAGTGGATACAGGGTCGACGGGTTTGTCTGGAACGTCGCCCTACCCCCTATATCAGTGAGTATATTTATAATTTTATCCTTATCAAGAATTATCATTGTACATATGACCATGCCCTGCCAATCTTGATTGGCCATCACAATTTATACAAATAGGAGGCATAGGTTTCATCTACATTGGCATGTCTTCCAAGAAACAGAAAAATCACTCTACTTCTACTCATGCTTTAATCAAAGCGATAAAATTTGATTTTATTGTGTACCTAGTAATGCAGGTTTGTTTAGAATATTTCCTAAATACAGTTGCACCACTAAGTGCAAAGATATATCCACTTACGGATTTTGTTACTTTTGTATCTTTTTTGTCAAATATCATGTTCACATCAGTGTACCCTTCTAGTTTATTTGGATACCTAGTGTACCATAATCCATTGTTTAGGATGTATTTCAAATACCTTAGTCCTAACTATTTCCTACCAGTGGTCTTCTTCTAGGTCACTTGTGTATCTACTCAACTTGCTAACAGAGTACATTCACTATGCTTGTCAAGTGTAGTTCATTATGTACATAAGACAATCAATTATTCTAGCTAGACGTAAATTTACATCCACAGGTGCTTTCACTGTACTACCATCATTATCTCCTAAATTTCTCAACTATTTTATTAATACAATGTAATTGAGATTATAAGATGAGTTCATTTGATATTATAGTAATCTTCATTATTAGTACCACACCAACAATACCTAAATCCTTCATTTTGAACTTATTAGTCAAAATCATTTTGGTATCTCTAATTAATAATGTCATTATTGCTACCTATAATGAGTACATCATCAACATAGAGACACACAATGACATAGCCACTTTTGGTATCCTACATAAACACTTCTCACATTTGCTAATGCTAAACTCAATTAACATCATTGCATTGTCAAATTTCCAATGTCTTTGCTTTAAACCAAACAAAGATTTAACAAGAGCCTACGTACCTTTTTCTTCTTGCACATGCAGAAACAATGAACTCCTAATGTTGTTCCACATAAATTTACTCATTCAATTTGCAATTCAAGAATGCAATTTTGATTTTCATTTGATGTATATCAAGGTTATGCAATGCTTCAAATGACCAAATTGACCTAGTGGTGGATAAGTTGCTTAATTACATGTCTGTTTTTGAGATCTAATATGTACTCCCTCGACCATATCATATCATTTATGTTAGAATTTTAATGATAAGCTAACCAGAGGTCAAATTCTATTTTAAAAGTTCAAGAATTAAATTGACTTCATTGATAATTGAAGTTGCTTAATTACATGTCTGTTTTTGAGATCTAATATGTACTCCCTCGACCATATCATATCATTTATGTTAGAATTTTAATGATAAGCTAACCAGAGGTCAAATTCTATTTTAAAAGTTCAAGAATTAAATTGACTTCATTGATAATTGAAGGACTAAATTGAACTTTGTTCTATAATTAAAGGATCAAATGAGTATTTTTATACTTTTATTTATTTTTAAGGATTTGGTGTTGTCAGATATTACTGGATCTGGCCAAAAGTAGTTCAATTAAAAAATTTTGTAGTTCAATTGACACTTTTTACTAATTTTTAACAAAGAAGTTTAGGTTCAAATCTTCTCTCTTTATTGTAACTATTGAATTATATAAAATTGGATAATGTAAAATAGTTTAATTTATATTGTAACCCAAAATTGAACCTCAGATTTTTTTTTTCCTTTTTTTTTTCTTTTTAGATTCCTAGCCAAGAAATGTGTTTTTTTTTTTTTTTTTAAAGAAGAAGAAAGTACTGATTTTTTCTGTGTTTGCCACACTGAAGTATAAGCGGAAATAAACCAAACCGTCACCCTCTAGCCTAATTTTCCTAAAGCGATATTGATTCCGTCATTTTAAAGCGCTAACTGGAAAAGGTGTACCTGGGGCTGGTCTGGCTGGGGTAGATTGCTTCTTTTTTTTTTCCTTTTTCCTTTTTTCACCCATTTGGTCTGATAAGATTTTAATTTAAGTTCTATCGTAATAGATATAATCCCACCTTTTAATACTATTGAATAAGATTTTTTGAATTAATTAAAAGTTTTTTAGTTTACTTTTAGAGTTTGTTTGAGATCCACTTATTTTGTTGAAACTAAAAATTTTTACGTAAAAGTACTATAAAAAATGTAAAAGGTAGTTGTAATAGTATAATGAAACCTATAAATAATACGAAAAAGTTCAATAAGACCTATAAATAATAGCAAAAATAAACTGAATAGTAAAATAAGTAGGTTTTTTAAGCTAGAGCCAAACCCACACTTAATAAATATATGATTTTAAAAAATTATGATAGAATTATCCTATAAACTTTAAATATTTTACCTAAAAAAAAAAAAAAATTTAATCCAGATCTTCTTTTTTTTTTGATTGGTGCTTTTGTGGATAATGGTATTACTTTTTTTTGTCTACTTTGTTATTATGCATGAATTGCCTTGGATACCTTCAGTAACGCCAGAAGGCCCAAAACCATGAATTAGATACGACACTTTCTTCTGTGTTTTATTTGGGGAGAAAAAAAATCTGAAACCACAGGTTGCTAAAATTCCATTAAATGAATTATTGTACGGATTGAAGAAAGGCGACCATGCGTGGCAGGCACCACCCAGTTCAAGACTGTTAGTTGGGACTGGTTGGGAGTGGGTGTTAACCCAATCGTCTGGAACACCAACCTTGTAGATCGTGAAGAGAATCTAACACTATCCACATTCCTCGGCTCTTGCCTATCCTAGCTAGTTCACACTCAAAAACAATATATAATATAATCCACAAATATAGAGAGAGTTAAAGAAATAGAATCAACTAGTGGAGGTAGAGAACCACTGTGACCAAAAAAAGAAAGGGAAATGCAAGAGAGAAAAGGAGAAAGAGGGACATGAGCTTTGGAATAGAGATAGCGATGGCAGTAATGGGGTTATGGGCATTATATTTAAGGCCGATGGTGATGAGATTCGCAGGAGAAATGGCAGAAGTGATGGGCTACGGAATCTACCAGATATTGAGAGGCAGGCCTTCTTTTGCTTTCTCTACCTATCTTCCTTACTCGTCTTCTTTTCTTTAATTACAGAGGAGACATGGTGTGTATATATATATATATATATATATATATATATATATAGCTATGTCACTGGATTTATATAGAAGATGAACAAGAAGCAGCTATAACAGTAAATGAATTAGAAAATTTACCTTTTGCCATTTTTATCATGGCACAAAGTCTCTTCAGGTTTTCCATTCCACTGCCACTGCTTGCTCTTCTTGATGCTGATGAGGTAGTTGATGGCAAAAATCATAGGGTTAAGGCCAATAAAAGTAGAATAATGTTAGCTATGGATATATTCTTGTACATTAATGTATATTTCATACACTTCTACATATAGTACATACACTCACCACTTTTGCATAAAAATTATAACTTGAAGTCATGATTTTAGTTCAAAAGGTCAAATGTGCTTATTTTGCGTATAAATGAGTATGTGCAATAAACATTTCCATATTGTCATATAACAATGATGTAAGCTCATGTTTAACCCGAAAAGCTTTCATATTTGTAACGAATATATAGCACAATAAGATGTTATGAGACATTGATTCTTGGTTTTCGTTACCCTCTTAATTGCTAATTTTGTATTTTTATTCATTTTCAAATTGAATTGTAGGAGAATTACTACTCTTTCATAAAATTTTAGTCTCTGTGATGAGTCACATCAAATAATTTGGTTATTTTCAAAAGCAATATGAGTTAACAAGACGACATTTGGAGTGCAATAAAGGGTCAACTAGAGTTATTCATCTTAAATTATTAGATATGTTTTGTCACTACTTACAAAACCTCATAACAAACATAATTATATAGAAGCAAATCAAACAATCAGCAGCACCCAAAAACTGTAAAGTGTTTGCAGAGAGAAAAAACCTTGGTGATACCTGTTTTTGCTAATCCAAGCCCAAAGGCCTAATAGGAAGAAAAGCCCAAACCAGCCCAAAGAATGGATTGAAAATGGACAAAGAAGGCAAATGGACCACACCCCAAAAGCCCGAAAAGTAAACAAATATGACCCAAGCAATGGCCCAAATAGAGAAAGTACCCATGGAAAATAGAGAATAAAGCCCACGTGGGCTCATTGGCCCTCTTTAAGATAAGGGCAGTGCATAGGAGGCAGTCATGGTAGAATGGCTCTCCTTGAAGAGTAAGAATGGGCCTTGAAGAGGCCTAAGAATAAAAGAATAAGAAAAGGCTCAGTAGGGTCACCCAGCAGAAACCAATGAGAAGTAAGGAAAAGGGCACTAAGAGCTAATGGGCTCAACCTAGCAAAATGAAATGTGGCAAGCCCAAGAAGCCCACATTACTCTTGTGCAAGGGACACTGATAAAACTCCAGATTTCACAAGAGCAAAAGGCAACGGGAAAAAAAAAAAAAAAAAAAAAAACCAAGTAATAGTGGCAAAAAACGCATGGGAAATGAAGAGAAAATGCAAGAAAGAAAACAACAATGGAATAGCCAAAGTACCACCAACCTATAACCCAGCCAATGCATGGGAATTGGGACCCATGGTTAGAGAGATTACAAAGAGGATGGTTTGGTGGAAGGGCGAAAAGAGCCTAGTTTTGGTATCCTGCTAGGACCTCTTTTGGCAGATACCCTACTAGGAAAGCATCTTTACCAAAACAAGTAATAACCTAGCTAGGACCGTCTGATGCATGATAAAGGGAGAAGGCAAAAAGGGACTTATAGGGCTTTACCATTTGGGAAGAGAGAGGGAGAGAGGTATTCACAGCAAATTAGGTCTTGCCTAAAATAAGAAGGAGCTTGTCGTAGAGTGAGTAGTTAAGGAGAGAAAAAGTCCTTGCCAGCGGTAAAAAAAGTAGTGGGATTGAACCCATTTACATACAACCAGAAGGTAGTGGGCACTCTCCTAGCGTGGTAAGTGTCTATAGCAAACAAGGGTAGTTGATGAAGAACAAAGATAAAAAGGGGAAAACATATAGACTTGAGTTGGGATATAAATAGGAACAATACCCATAGGGAACAACACAGTAACCTAGGAAATTTGAATAGGGAATTGAAAGTGAAAGAACAGAGAAAAGGGAAACATGAAGTGAAACTTAAGAGAACGAAAAAAGTGACTATGGTAGAAACAACATGCATCACTAGGAAATCTTTTTCCTCCCTCATGTAACAAAACCAAAATATGTGTAATCCCATTAGAAAAAGTATCTATTTTGACCTATTCTCCAAATAGTCTCCTATGGTGATAAGGTTGTGTAAGTTGAAGTTTGGGCTCCTTTTAGTTTACATCCTACAGAGATTCCTTTGTTATGTGCATTATTATGTCTGCCATTCTAACTATGCATAACTGCTAATGGAATATTTGGACTAACAATCATTCTGTTGCTCTATATTTATATAATTTGGTTTTGGAGTGTTTGTCTTGTGTGCTAGGAATGGCAACGGGTCGGGTTTGGGCCAGGGCTTTTCATACCTGGACCCGACCTGCGGGTCTGTCCTAGAAACTTGGATCCGGTCTTTTTATTAAACGGATTTTTTTCTCAACCCGAAACCCACCCCGTCGGGCCCTCGCGAGCCCTTTCCTCTCATGCCCAGCCAAGCCCAAAATCAGAAACACAAATTTTGATTTATGATTTTTTGGCCCAAAATCACAAACACAGACACAAATCCAAACACGATCACAAACATAAACACAGAAATCACAAACACAAATGTCAGATCTATGATTTTCCCTTTCAAAATCACAAACACAAACACAAACTCACATGATTGAGAATTTGAGACGAATTGAACCTAGAAAAAAAAAAAAAAAAAAAATATATATATATATATATATATATATATATATATATATATATATATATATGGAGAACGAGGTGGAGTGAGATCAGCGACAGTGAGGACGAAATGAAGCTGTGCCTATGCTTGACTGCTTGTGGGCTTGTGGCCATGTGAGTGAGAGAGTTGAGAGATGAAGAGGGAGAAGCAGTCGTGTGAGACAGTGAGTGAGAGAGCTAAGACAACTTGGGACAGGGGTGAGAGTGAGGACGGCGGTGAGAGGTAGGGCAGTTGGGCCGGCAGTAAGATTAGGAGTGAGTGAGATTATGAGCTGAAGAAATGAGAGGCGAAGGTGTGAGCTGAAGAGAAGAGAGGCGAGGGTGTGAGCTGAATACTGAAATGAAATGAGGAATAGGAAATGTTAGGGTTTATAACTATGTATATATATATAAGGGTATTTTAGTAACTATATATATAACCAGGTTTCGGGTTTTTTTGATAAAATCCGAACCCGACCCGGACCCGCTTCGGGTTTTTTTAAAAAACCCATACCCGACCCTATTCTTTATTGGGCCGAGTAAAATCCGACCCATTAGGGTCGGGCCTAACCGGGTATCCACCGGTCAGATTTAAATTGCTATCCCTATTGTGCACAGATTGGTTCTAGGGGAATCTTGTGGAGAGAGTCAAGCCCAACTCCCTTACCCTCTATAGAAAGCCTTAGCCCAAAGGCACGAAAATGCCCCTACAAACCCATACAGTGCAAAAATACTCTCCAAGGTATATAACACCAACCAATTTACTAGTAAGAACAATTCCAATACATCACATTTACAAATTCTCCAAGATATGTAAATGAAATAATATTCAAGCTCCCCTGAGATGACAAGCGAGGGTCAAGCAACACACACTTTGCCTAACGGATTCTCAAAACTGGTAATTCGCTTGACATGTCACCAAACATCCTAATCTTTTTCAACTGATTCTTTAGTCAATGGCTTCATTTACAACACTTAGACACTCATCTTAAATATAATCATACCCAAAATGTACAAATACATGAAAGTTTATTGGCGAAAATGCACTTTTAGTCTCTACATTTTGGACTGATTCTTGATTTGGTCCCTAAATTGATTTCGCTCCAAGGCTAGTCCCCGATTTTAAAAAAATTGTTTTTATTTTGATCCCTGCCATCAACCCAATAACAGAAAAATCTGAGGTGGCAGATGGAATGCACTGTGTGCACAATAAATGCTGACGTGGTTAATAAAATAATAATAAAATATTTTATTTGACATTTTTTAAATGTCACATCAGCATTTTCTAAATTAAAAACAGCCATGTCAGTATTTTTTAAATTAAAAATAAAAATAATTTTTATTTTTTCAATTTTAGTTTAATTAAAAAAAATGAAAATAAAGGATGTTTAGATCTCAAGCTCTCTCTCTCTCAAGCTCTTCTCAGCATTTTTATTTTATTTTTCAATTTGACTCTCTGAAGCTCCCTCTTTCTTCAAAAGCAAGTTCAGATCTCTCTCTCTAACTCACCCTCTCTCTTTTCCTCTCTTACTAGTGGTGGTGGTGGAGTCATCCCACAATGAGGACATGAAGGAGTAGCGGCGGACAGAGTGGTAGTCGATGGACTAGACCTCAGATCAAAATCTCTAAAGCTCTAAAGCTCAATAGACTGGTGTTTTGCTTACCCAAACAAAAATCTCTAATGCTCTCCCTCTCTTAGATTGGTGGTGGTGATTGTTGAGGTCGAGGCCGGTGGTTGTGGGTTTAATCTAGGCTCAGATTGGTGGGGTGGCCATGGGTCTTCACTCTTCAACCATGGGTCAATAGGGAAGATGGGTTTTCAACCATGGGTCTTAGGGAAGAAGAAAAAGAAAGCTATGGAGATTTGGACATGGGTCTTTGTTGAATTTTTTGGGTTTTTTTTTTTTTTTTTTTTTTTTTGTGTTTGTTTCCCAAGAAAATTTCTAGCTTTGGGTTTGTTGGAGATTAGTTGGTTTACTAAGTTTATGGGTTTGATTTGCTGTAGAATTCGATGTTGATTGTGTTAGAATTTGTTGAGTTTGATTGTCCAAATGGGTTGGCTGATTAGATATGTTGGGAAAGAACATGTTCTTATGTTCTTCCAAAAAAATAATGAAAAGCTATGGAGAACAAGAAAGCTATGGAGATTTGGGCATGGGTATTTGTTGAATTTTTTGGGGATTTTTTTTTTTTTTTTTTTTTTTTTTGTGTTTGTTTCCCAAGAAATAAAATTTCTAGGTTTGGATTTGTTGGAGATTAGTTTGTTTACTGAGTTTATGGGTTTGATTTGCTGTAGAATTCGGTGTTGATTGTGTTAGTATTTGTTGAGTTTGATTGTGTTAGATATGTTAGGGAAGAACATGTTCTTATGTTCTTCCAAAAAATAATGAAAAGCAATAAAAAGAATGCAAATTTAATTATTTAATATAATGAGATTTAAGGTTTTGTTTTTTATTTTTTATTATTAAAATGCTGATGTGTTATTTTTTAAAAGCCAAATAATTTTATTATTATTATTTTATTAGCCACATCAGCATTTATTGTGCACACAGTACATTCCATCTGTCATCTCAAATTTTTCTGTTACTGGGTTGACGGTAGGGACCAAAATAAAAATGATTTTCTAAAATTAGGGACTGACCTAGAAGTGAAATCAATTTAGGGACCAAATCAAGAATTGGCCCAAAATGTAAAGACCAAAAGTGCATTTACGCCAAGTTTATTTGCATGAAAATAAATAGAAATTTGACATGCATGTCAACACTTAAATTCCCAACACCTCATATTCACACCTGCCAATTACATTATATTTGAATAATTTTTACCATGAAATTATTTCTCTTAATTTAAAAGGGGTTTATATGGCTAAATATAACTAGAGAATGTAAATATGAGTTAACATGGATATATTAGAATTATATTAGCTATGAGAATATATACTTATAAATTTAAAAGGTCTAATGCGATAAATACACAATTGCAAGGTGTAAATATGACGCTTTGCATTTATGCTTTATATAAATTTGTTACATTTTAGGTTATATATCTTGGCTAATTCCCATGTATAACAAAACAAGTGAGATTTGTATTAAAATAAGGATAAAGTTTGGCTCCAAACATGTTTGGAGTCTTGGTCTCTAACCACCAATAAGAAGATGACATTTATAATTGTCTTATACAATACACATGACTCACTTAGCCCAACTAACAAAGTGAGTCATGTGCGTTGTACAAAATATGACACATGTCATCTTTCTATTGGTAGTTGGAGCCTAACATTTTCCTTAAAATAATGTGGTTATGTATTAAGTCAAGTCAAGAAGTAGCTTAGAATGAATCAAGTTTTAGAAGGATTGCTCAAGTGAAAATAGTTTCTCAAGCTAACTCATCAAAATAGAAAGTTTGTGCAACTCTTGCTGAATAGAAACTTAAATAGCAAGTTTACTTGACCCTTTCTCAACATTCGCTTAACCAAGATTGTGATAAATGAGGAACTAACTTTGTTAGCCTGATGTATTAACCTATTATTTTCCTATATATAAAGCCAACTATGAGTGCATCACTTGGTCGTAGGCTCTATGCGCTTGCTCTAGGTAATATGTGTTAGCCCAGTGAACCAAAGGAGGACAGTTTGGGAGTTACCACCTACTTTAGATCTAGGAACCAACCGAGCCCCTTGCTAGGGGCCTTGTATATCCAAATTCAAGACCCAAAGTTAAGTGACCGAGATGAGAAGGTGTTAGACACCCAACCCCTTCAGGCTTTTGGATCAGTCTCCACTCATTATATTTCATATTTTAATTCTATTAATGAATCCTTTAATAAGCTATTCTAACATGTATACACACACTCACTCCATTTCTATTGCACGCAACATGTTATCTCCTTAACATCAACGCATCTCATAGCATCCATACATATTAATCACATGGTATACATCACATCATATTATCTCACCCATGTCAAGACAGCAAGCATACATACATCATCACATGGAAGCAAGCATGCATATTCATCATATCATGTGCACATACTCAATTCCTTTCATAAACATTCTTGAATTTTCACCTACAAAGTTGAAGATTCATGTTGCGTGGATGAGGAAAGATTCTTTGAAATGAGTGTTCATTTAAGTTGTCCTTGCTATAATACTTCAATCTTTTGAAGGACAACATCGCTTGAATTTTTTTTGGTGTATTTTCTTTTCAATTTTTGATTTCTCCAATATCTAAAAACATTGAAAAATAATTGACAAGAAGATTTTCTGACCTGTGTATTTTGTTTGTTTTTTAGTGTTAAAAGTCTTGAGATGTGTTATCGTTAATATAAATATCTTTCTCTTGACTTAGAACATGCCTGACATTGTGTAAATACTTAGAAAGTGTGTGTAAACAGAACTAGTGCATGACTATTTTAAGGTAAATAAAAATTTATATTGTCAATCTATAAAAGTCATATATATAGATTGTACTTTTTATTTTAGTACATGAACACCCTTTTAAAAATGGTTAAATTCATTTGTACATTAATTTTATTTATGAGTTAAACATCACCCCTCAATATAGCATAAATAAATATGAAGAGATAAGGTTGTAAAAGAAAAATCCTGCGAAGAAAGAATAAGATACTACACCATTAGAATATTCTTTCTCCAAGTAAATCACAGACACTTACTACTTTGACTACATAAGAAGGTAGCATCATCTCAGTCAGATTCTTCTTAGGCTAAAAAAAAGGTTAAAGAGAGGAATTTGGGGTTTTTATTTCATCTCAGGGCGAGGGTTTGGGCTTGGTGGAGCCTAGTTATGTTTGATCCGGTTGACAACCCGACCCGACCCAAATAATTATGGTTTTTAATAAGAAATTTATTGAGGCTTAGTCCATGGAGAGGAGGCTTGCCCAAGCCGGAGCGCTTATGGACAAGCCTCATGGAGGTCTGAGGGCAACGTCCTCGGGAAAAATTTTTGGGCCTGTTTTGTGTAGAAAATGCAATTTGGTTATTAGGGTTTTGGCATGGTCGTGTTTTTAGTGTGAGAGGAAAAACTGTAGCAACACCTTGTATCTCTTTTTTCCTGATAATAGTAAAATTCTTGTAACTCCGTGAACGTAGGCAAATTGCCAGACCGCGTAAATATTGTCTTGTGTATGTGAATATTTTTCTTTGGCGTGCATTTTCTCTATTTTTTTTTGTTTCTCACAGGTTGAGATTTTAGTTAAATTCCCTACACTTGGAGAGGCAATCAACCCATTGTGTAGCCAACTATAGTGTTTTTTTTTTTTATTTATATAATTTTTAACTATAGTTATTTATCAAGTTTTGGATCCATATAAATATTGTATTCGGTTATCATATAATTTTCTTAACTAAATTTTCGAACCTTACGAGTAAAATTCGGGGTTTAATTGTGTTAAACCGGTATACTTAATGCCTCTCATCAATATATTCCCATTGTAGCGACATTCGTTTGTCAATTCAAAATTAATAAGAAGCCCGATAAACATTGTTTATATATACAATTACATGAGAGAGAGAGAGAGAGAGAGAGAGAGAGAGAGAGAGAGAGAGAGAGAGAGAGAGAGAGAGAGAGAGAGAGAGAGAGAGAGAGAGAGAGAGCAAGATGGTGCTGATTACATTTCTTTTGATCAAGCAACGCAGATAATTATAACAACTATGAATTTTTTCGTAAACAAAATAATGAACAAATATGGATGTCTGCTTACATATTCTTATTGGACACATATTCCTTTATTTTTTACACCAACATTGGAAAGAATTTGCAGTACTTTGTGTTAGCATCTAACATGTGGTTCCCTTTTACAAACAAACAAATGAAGCAATTAGCAAAAGCTAAAAAATGGACATTAGATCAACAGAAATGATGCAGAACTAAAAAAGTTAATGAAGGACCAGTTATCGATCAGTGTATCATTTCAATATTCCTTCAATATTGATTTGGTTGGCATCAATGGTACTGGTGTTTTATTAGGAGAGCTGAAATTTTTATACATCAAACGCTCTTCATTCTCAAGCTCTATCAAGCTCTTGATCACAATTTCTGAAGCACTTGTTACAACTTCTGACAAGTTCCTACAAGCACAATAGAAAAATTAATAACGGATTAATTCCAATTTTTCCTAAACTGGAGAATCGAAAGATCGGCAGAACTATATATTGGAAAAATTTTATGCTCACAAATGGAACAAAACTCAGGTGTAGTTTTTTAAATATTGTATCTTAAATTTTCCAATTAAATTTAATCATATAGTTGCATTAACTAATGAATTACAAACAGTGTTATTTTTACTGAAAGACAATTAAATTCAACCATATAGTTCATTGATTGATGCAACTACATGTTTGAATTTAATTAAGGTACATTAGGTATAACACTTAAGAAATTTTATCTAAATTTTATCCTCACAAATAATATAATCCATGGGTTCAAAGTCCTTTAAAAAAATTTAAACTTGTACATCTAAGTATTCTCTGGTGCAGTTTCATTTGGACTACAACTACGTAGTTAAATTGTACTACATCAAATGATCGGTTTCAAAGGATAACTTCTTTTTAGAACAATTGTAATTAAAGTATGTAACGAAAAGAATATTTGAGAATGCCATCCAAAGAAGTTGGTAAAAGTCTAAAGGCATCAGGATGCTGCTAAAAGGATTAATGAGGAGTGTGCAGTGGGTCAAGGAGTTAAGGATCAACTAGTTACTGGCTAATACTAGGACAAAGAGTTGAGGGCTTTGTTCCAGTTCATTGATGAGTGATAATTCCTTTAGTAGATTCTTTTTCTTGAGGTCATGATTGTATCATTAACCTTACTTAACATAGACAGAGATGAATTATTAGGAGCCTCGAACTATCTAAGATTAATCATTCAAATGTATGAAAAGTACTTGCTACTTTTGAATATAGATATTAAAACTAGTGCCTTGGAGTCTCTTAATTGGTGAAGATTGATACAACATGTTAGGACACCATTTTAAAAAAGGATTAGCTTGCACAACTAGTCTTTCTCTTGGATGGAAACCCCACACCAATGAAATCACTGGCTCTAATATTAATATTACTTCTTGGTATTATAGGTTTATCGGTAATTTATTAGAGTTGTATATTAACACGTTGGAAAAAATCACTTTGTGAGTGCTTAAAATGCAACATATTAGAAAACTACTTACACTAAAAAGTCTAAGCCAATAGTGAAAATCTCATATCAATCACTTATTCTTGTTAATTAGTACTACTCTTTACATAAACAATCTAATAAAGTTCATAAAATTTAATAGGTAAAAATGAAAATGGGCATACTATTGCAGCACCAATTGTGCTGAAACAAATTAATAGTAATAATAATAATAATAATAATAATAATAATAATAAGGTAGATTGATCTTACCCCTTGTAGGAGTCAAAGGTAAGACCCACGGTGTTCTTAGCCTCATCAAGAGCCCAGTTAAACCTCCGAAGTTCCTTCTTGTCAGATACTACATTTCTTGGAACACGTAGTTGAGAAGGCTTAATGTCACAAAATATAGGTATGACCTTCTTCTTGGTCTCCATGATTAGAGCCAGTTCATGAAGACAAAAGTACGACTGACAGTAATTAGGCGAAAACATTGCTACGCCTACCTTGCAGCCATGTATTGCACTATCAATCTTTTCAAATAATTTGTCTCCTGGCTTCATAGTTTTGTTGTCCAAGAAAGGACGTAGGTTAAACCTGGAAAGATAATCATAGAGCAAAGTGGCTATTGTTCGCTTTGTGTCAATCCCTCTATGGTTAAGGAAAACATCACATGTGGGTTTAATCACACGTTTGGCCAACTGGGTTTTGCTTCTGTTGGAGAATAATCGGCTTTGGAATTTCAAGGCTGGTGAACGATGCATGATTTCTCTAAACATTTGCATTATGCCTTGTATGGTATAGGTGTTGTATTTGGGTATTATGGGTTTCTTTCCTAAATTGGAATGTAGACGTTGTGTTGTTTTGTGAGAATTGTATTTATGGTTTGCTGGCTTGCATTGCCTTATATATAAAGAGGTTCAAATTTTACTTTTCATGGTATTTTTTTACTCTTTGTTGTTTGGTATTAGTAAATTGAAACCTTCAACCTTAATTGAACTCTTTAACTCTTGAATTGATTTTGAAAGAAAGAATTTTTATGGAAAGGTATTGAAAATCAACATACAACCGTGTTTTAAATTTGATAGAAGAAGGAGATCGATGAAAATCAACATGTCCCTTCAAACACGTTTATTGACTCTCTCACACACAAAGTGCCACCGCAGCTACAGGGTCCACATTCGAATCAAAAATTCCAGTTTTTTTCAACCTTAATGTCGAGTCGGATATATTACATCGTGGAGACATAAAAACATCACATGCCTGAACTCGATTCAGTGCTTCAACTTTTGAATTTAACGCAAGAAATTCAAAGTAATTTCCTTAGTCTGAACACCCTTTTCTTTTAATTTTCTATCAAAAAAAAAAAAAAAAAAAAGAAAGTACCTGGTAACCTTAACGTCTATATTAGTATTCAATACCAGTTTTCTGTATAGCTTACTACCAACCTGAGGGGTTTCTTTGACTGTTTGAATACAAAATTCTGGTCACAGTATAAAGTTTCCTCGCACCAGGTGATGTAGAATAACGACAATTGAACTGATAGAAATGGGAGTTCGTTTTCATTATACAGCAACTTTATTTCTAATAGTAATAATTTTTTATGAATATTATGTTAGGCGTGATCTGGTGGACTATATAGCAAGGACATGAAGAGAGAGACAGTACAAATTCAATAATATGATTTTGGAGAAAAGCCTAACTACTTTTGCCTTTACGTGTAAGACAATTGAGCTTTTTTTAACTATTTTTGTACCCACATCGTGATCCTTGCAATACCTTTTGCCCTACCACGGAGCTTGACTGAGACAACCATAGCGACACAGATATGGCCAAGTATCCCATTAGCAACATTATGTCCAAGGAGATTAATGTAATAGATGATCATCACTTTGACTGTGATGGATGTGGCTATCTTGTTGCAGATTTGCTTTTGTTCATCTCCAATAACTGATTGGTTGATATTTTGCAATAAATCCTAATTAATGTTGCATTTCATGACATGTAACCTATTAACCTAAACGTGTTACTCAAAAGCACTTTGAATTGAATGGAGTGTAATAATTAATGAAGATAGTGTAGGAGATACACTCAAGATTTAATGGTTAAAAATAAAGTAAGTTGATGACTTCCCTTGAAGTTTTCTATTATCACACTTACCTATCTTTTAGTTTGAAATAAGACACTCACCTATCCTAAAATGCAAATTATTTATATTAACCTTCCCTCGACGATTGAAAAATGACTTTGAAAAATTTCAAATTTCAAATTTTTACCTTCTACTTAAATGGTTAGTTTTCCTTTTAAAAATATTAATTATCTTTAGTATGTATATGTGTTTTCTTGTATAAAATTTTAGGTTTTATTACTGTACATGTAATGTAAACTCAAACAAAAGAGTCTAGATGGTAAAACAATCATGTTCTTATAATTCTAATTTTAGGATACATTGGAGGTTGAAGAAAGTGGTTAATGGGGGTCTAGATCAACTCTCCCTTATAAGTTTTTTTTTTTGGGGGGGGAGGGGGGGAGGTTAGGTTATGAGTTCAAGACCTATAGGGTAGGTGTATAACTTATCAATTAAAAAAATAAAAAAAATAAAGTTGAAGAAAGGGTCCAACCCTCTTCAAGGATTTAGCCCTAAACCTATCATAACAATTTTACCCACCCTTAAACTATATGACATTCACGGGAGGGTAGGTGGTGTTCATAGGAGCATTCTCAAAGTCTTAGGATATTATGTTATATATGTAATATATATTCATCATTCTCATTTGCATATGGAGCCAACACGTACTCATTGTCTAGCATTCTTTGTTCCATCCGAGTAAAATAAAAATCCATTGACTGCTTTTGGTTTGCCATACAACATTTTCCCTTTTACATTTTCCAGTTTTCAGATGTTTGACCCAACATGAAAAATGTTGATAAAAAATTAGGAGAAAAAAAAATTGATTTGATCAGCAAAATAATAGTTTTGGGGCGAAAAACAATTTCCGCTCAAAAAACCCAATTTCCTTCCCACCTATCAACCACCACTATAGTCTTCGTTACTCCTCCCCTCTACACTACCATACTTTTTTGACTCAGTCACCTTCGATTAGTAAGCCACCACCCCTTCCACCGGGGACAAATGCTTCTCCAACAATGAACTCATGGCCAAAATTAATCAAATAGGGAATGAAAAATGATTTGCTCAGCAAAATAATAGTTTTAGAGTGTAAAAACAATTTCCCCATGAAAAACACAACACCCCACCCATATGTCAGCCACCATTAGTAAGCCACTACTCCTTCCACCAGAGAAAAATCCTTCTCCAACAACAAACGCATGGCCAAATTGAGATCAAAAACCAACCCATGACCCTCAAATTCCATCCCAGTTTTGGAGAACCATCCAGGTATGGTTCTTTGTATTTTTTTATATATTTTTTTTCAAGTTTTAGAAAATTAATCCCGCATCTAAAGATATGCAAATCCTACAGTACTTTGTTTGTTATAGTCTAAGCCTGGCTCAAAATTTGTGGCATTGAGACTTGAGAGTATTGAGGTAATAGTTTTTATTAGAAAATAATTTTATCCGCCAATTTAAATTAGTTTGATCTAGTGTTGGTTGGACTTTCTGAGTTCATTATGTTATATTAGTGAAATTAACAGTTAATTAGATGTTGGTGCTATGGATTTGTGTTCGCTATATTAGATGTTGTGATATTATATATACTATGTTTTATTATATAGTATATACTATGTTAAAAGTTAGTATTGTGGGTTTTTTGTTTTTGTTCGTTATGAACAGAAATGGTTCTTTCATTTCCATATAATAATTGGGAACCTTTTTTTTTTCCACGCAAGTGAAATGCCTAAAAATATTTTTTGAAATATTATTAGAAATACAATCAAATATAGGAAAAGAAATTGTTATTTTTGAAAATGATTTCACCTACCAAATTGTTCTATAATGAAAAAAATCAATATATATAAAATTTGCCCTAACGCAGGTTAAGCTCGTTCGTTGTTTGACCCAAAGCAAGAACGGAGTTATTGCTTTCAAGAATAGTAAACGATTGGTCCAGCCCATTGTTTACTTTTTGAAAGGTCAGAAAATGATACAATATAGAAACTCAGACCAAACGACAAACTATATGGAAACTTCTTCTGTTTGTTTGTTTGTTTAATTTATCTGTCAAAGTCATATACACTGAAATCATAGGACCCACATGCCAACTTTCTTTATTCCTACAGCCTTGACTGACACGTACTGCGTCTTGGTAGTGTTAATATAAGAGAATTTTAATAGTTATGCTGTAACAGGCTATTTATTTTAACTTTCAATATAATAAAATAATATAAATATTACAATAAAATAATATAAATATTACAATAAATATTCATCTTACTACAATAAAATAATATATTCACTACATATAACCATCATAGTCACACACAAACAACCACAACAACCACCACCACCAACACCACCATAGCTCACAACAAAGAAAAAAAAAATCAACCAAGCCCACACCCACCAGGCAACACCCACACCCACCACCATGAAACCCACCCGAGCCACCACCACAAACACACCAATCTACCCACAAACCCAGACACCCACCGATGAACCCCGCCACCCACTGACGCCGATTTACCCACAACCACAACCACCGACGCCGATCTACTCCATTACTCATTAGGTAAGATATCCACTGATGCCGACAAACCTAGCTACCCACCAACGTCGATCTACCCACACAACCACAACCACCACCACCACACCACAGCCCATAGCAAAAAAAAAAAAAAAAAAAGCAACCAAGTAAGGGTGAGATGGGTCGGCGACGTGGCGGTGAGAGTTGAGAATTCTAAACGGAAAAGGAAAAACAAATAAATAATATTTTAATAGGAAGTGAGAATAAAAAATTATTTTATTTTTTAGCTCTCAGCTACAGTGCACATCTATCTATAGATGTGCACTATAGCAATGAAGTTAAAAAAAAATAGCTATAGCTCCACTGTTATATAATTATTTTTGTATTTTGGTGGAGCTAAAATAACTATATAACTATTTAGCTCTATTGCTGTGAGTACTCTTAACTATTGTTTTTTAAGTTTTCATTTTAAAATTTTGCCATGTAGTTAATTTTTAAGAAAAAAATCTAAGGATCAGCACCTAAAATAACGTAGATAACTTTTATCTTATTTAAACATTATACTTATACATAAAAGTAATCAAGAGTTCCCAAGTAGGAGGTACAGGCAAGGCTTGTTTCTTCTTACCATAGTTTAATTTAGATTCTTAAGAGTTCAGTTTCATGAACTACTTGCTTTTCTGGCTAGGTATACAACGATTGTTTCATCCACAAGTGGGAGAAATTTTTTTCAATTAAACTAATGTATTCAACAAAGACGTCGTTTAAGGATTATTAAAAACAAATATATTGCGAATAATGCAAAAACTCTTTGCGTGCTTAATAAAGGAAACTAGGGCAGTAGTAATACTAAAGTGTGTAAATTACAAAAACAAGTCAGGGTTGAAGTACATAGGTAACAATAATAAGTTCTAAACCTTAGCAAAAAGAGTGGCCTGGCTTTTATGGAACAGGATATGACTTGCCATTACACATACAACGATATGATATAGGGCACGGCTCTGCCTGAGTTAGCGAGCCACATAGTGCAAAGCTCACCATTACCAATCGACATGGTGAACAGGAGCCACAGGCATGAGTGCAATCGGGTAACCTTGATCCAGCAACTTGCATTGGATGGGCTTTCCTGAGTTGCTTTTGACCTTCCAGGTTCGAATGTGATTGCACCATTATGCTGTCCGTACTTGCCAATGTTGCTTGGTCCTGTTCATGGCGATCGTGGCCATTATCTGTCAATCATGAGAACCACTATTGTAAGAGTACTATTGTGCGACAAAATAGTAAATAATATTATCAATAATTTAAGAATCAGTGAAAAAAATCAGTATATTTTTTTTATTTGGCGTAAAGACAATTAAATAGTCTTAGTGATTGACTTATATAAAAATCAATAACAACTTATCAACTCAATAATTATGAAAAAAATTGTGTCTATAATTTTACTCTAATATTATATGTTAGGGGTTGTAATTTGTTTTAGCGATGTCATGTTGAGATATGAGTATTCAAATACAAGGTTCAATCCTAATTTAACTATTTAATAATCATGTCAAACCTTCTCAAACTTTAACACAACCCACTAATTAAGCGGGTTAACAAGACACAATTTAAGAAAAATTAAGTAAAAATTGAGTTTTTTATTTTTATTTTTTTTGGGTAAAACGGTTAGGGATTTTTTTTTAGTTTTAATGAATAATTTATCAATATAACCATTTAAAATTATCTTAATGACTTAATTATGTTTAGTATTCAAATTCATTTGAAAGAAAAATGATATGTATTTATATTAATCATGTCATTTTGGGTTGATTGTGGGTTAAGTATGTCAACACGAAATTGATCAATTTATATATTAATCGTATTGAGGTGTGTCTACTTTCAACCTGATTTTGACACTAAATCATTTACACTAAATAATAAGCTGCAAAAAATCATACTGTGTTCATGGGCCGTGTCCAATATTATGACCCCTATATATTATATATCACCGGCACATAATTATAATATACAACAAATGAGTAATAGAACATGACGTTCTCATGTGGGTTTAGGTTATTTTTTTAATAATTGTTTTTATCAAATGAATTGAAGAATGAGAAGAAAAAAAATTATTAATTAAGGACAAGTCAAAGTAATTACCTTAAAAGAATATTCTTCTTATTCGGTGGTTCAAGCATAACATTAGAATCTACCTTATACAATACTTTGTTGTGATGAGCATACATGTGTGACATAATGTCATACATCAATAACGAACGAAGAGTACTGTATAATATATAGCAAATAGTCATTTATTTTTGCTTAGTATAAACAGCTTGATTCTAAAATATATTGGTCTATGATAAGCTACTATTTCACGTAGTACACACTAAATTACCACATTTCTTGTACTAAAAATATCCTAATATATTTGAAATGTTAACTAAATAGAAATAGTTTATCAAGATACTAAGAAGCATACATGACCGAGCCCATCCGATGGCAAACATGTTGGCTACAATGAGAAGTAGTACAGCTAGGAAGATGGAAATCCTCATGGCCTTGGAGTTTCTCTATTATGCTTCCAAATTAAAAGAGAGAAAATGAGAACGGTGAGGCTTAGTTACTGAGAGATGGATATATATATATATATATATATTATATAGAATTTAAAGAAGGTCAATGAACCAAAGAAAAGGTATTCAAGTGTATCACAGGCCGTATATGCATGGAAAAAAGGTCACATGAAAATGGGTGAGCTCAAAAGGTGCTCACAAGGTTTTCTCTTCTTCACTGAATTGCACTATGCACTTGAATGGTACAGAACAGTGAAATGGCTGCGTTGAACAATCTGGGTGCTTCTATTACTCCACATGATTTCATGGCACTCAGTACTGAGCAGCTGGTTGAGCCATGCAAAGGGCATGATTCTTAGAAATTACTACTAGTTTAGAAACCTTGTGTGCCTTAATTAAAGAGATCTCACTCTGACTCACTGTATAGACATTAATTACCTGACTCGACTCTATTATCTTCTCGTCACTCGTGGACTATATAAAAATTGTAATAACCTGGAGGTAACATAATTCAACATAAATTCAAATTGAATTTTCATACCTATGACTTTGTGAAGCAGTTCCTGCCAAATTTTTGTTTGTTAGCTTGTAAAAAAAGAGGAAACTCCTACGACAAAGAAAGTTTAGCATTTTTAAACCACCCGAGCCATGCATATTTTATTCACTTGCCTTTGGTATATTTCATTGTATATACAGTATAAATTCCCCCCTCTACAAAATTGGCATATATTATTCAACATTTTGAAAAACATTGAATGGAAAATTTTCATAACATTTAATAACTTTGCTTGAAATATCAATTATTTCTTGTAAAATACTACCCCATTACCATTTTTAAATTTCCTTTAAACTCTTTGAGGGCTAGCTAGGGACAACTATTATCATAACATTTTTTTTTTATCAGTATAATTTATTAAGGTTACAAGTTATGATAAAAATATATCATTTTTATAATGGCCTAAACCGACATCACTTTTTTAGAATAATTCTAGAAACACATTCAGAGTCTGTTTAGATACCAAGTGCTTATTGTTTAAAATTGAAAATTGAAAATATTGTAGCAAAATAATTTTTAAATGTGTGAATAGTGCCGTGGGACCCAGTTTTAAAGTTGATTTTACCAAATTCCGTACTTGCGGTTCCTATGAACAGTATACTGGACCCATTGTTTAAAACGCAAACACAGACGTGGTTGGATTTCAGCTGCACCCAAACTCACGCTCAATCTTACACCTAATATTACAACTTGCTGATTTATGCAACTATTAGTAGTAAACAATTTGCACTATTGAATATATGGACTCATCGCTTTTTGTAGATTACTCACAATCACAATATTTAACAAATTATAAAATTAAGTGTGAAAATAGGTGTGTCCACATAAGTTGATTGCCAATAGGTCACGTTAGCAATTATTTTAAAAAAAAAAATAGTTAAGTTTTAATTTCTTCTGTCCCTAAACTTAATTATTGTTCAATTTAGGAATGACGTATATTTTGGTCATCATCCTTTTAAGATCAATTTCATTTTGGTCATATCAACTTTTTTGAGGATAAAATTGATGAAATTAATTAATTATATTAAAAAATTAGTAATTAAATTAACTCAATTGGTCTTAATTAATTTAACTTGTTAAGAGCCTTATCACTCAATTGGTTGGCACATTTTGATGTTTTTAACGAAAATGCTTAAGATTCAAATCTCTCTACCCAACTATCAAATAAATAAATAAAGAGAAAGCATATATATAAATATAAATATAAATATATATATATATATATATATATATATATTAGGTAGACAATCTGTCACTGTAGTTATATATCTGCTCGTGGTTCGTACGCGCTTCAAAATGGTTGTGGCCTTGTGGGTCTTGCACCGTTTTGACTTGCATGCATGAGGGGAAGTAAATTACCTACATGGGACATTATGTGAACGCATAAATATTGACGAGGCCCAAATTTTTGGGCTTATGACTCAGTCTACTTTGTTTCGTTTCCCATTCGGCCTTTCCCATCCTACTCAAATAGCCAAATTTATGGGCTTATGACTCAGTCTACTTTGTTTCGTTTCGGTTTCCCATTCGGCCTTTCCCATCCTACTCAAATACCCAAAAATGAAACAGAATTTTAAATTATTTTTTAAATTAATAATAAAAATAATTTAAAAGGCCTTCATGCATCCCAACCCTCTCATTAATTAGCCTTGCCTTTATGTTAATTTGTCCATCAACAATTGAAGAATGTGAAGAGTTTTAGGACATGGGACATGTTGAGAAAGCCACCACTTTCTTTTATTTTTTGTTTTTATAAATTTGATTGCTATAATGGAGAGGATTTAATTCTGAATATTTCAATTAGAAACATCAAGACAAAAGTAACTAAATTTATGAACAGGTGAATCTATAGGACCAAAGGAGAGTCTACGTAAAAAAGCAACAAACTTTTGTTCTCTATAATACTCTCTTTAGAACAAAGTTTCTCTCCAAACTAATTTAGATAGAAACTTTAAAATTCATTTGAGTGTGAATTTTGAAAATCTAACTGTTGAATTGCATTTTCTTATTATATTCTTTATACTTGCAAATTTTCAAGAAGATCAAAAATCAATTGTTATGTCATCAAACAAATGTTAAAATTTCAAGTTTTTGTGATCTAAAATAATGTATAAAAAAATAATTTTATTGATGGAATAGTAAATAACATCCGGTTTGAAGGAAATTTGATATACCTGTTAAGACACATAAGGAACATGAAATTCAATGGTTAAATTTTCAAAATTCATACCAAAAAGAAGAGATATATGAAAAGTTTGAAGAGTTTCTCTCCAAACTAATTTGTAAAAAAACTTAATTCCTCTCCCTAATCATGTAATTCCCATTTGTCTTTCGGTTGTTCAAAGATGATTGGGAACAACTAATGCAATTTTCAGAGGTGGATTACTGACACTATGGTTCAACCTTAGAAAAACCCAGCTACTAAAGCCATAGTTTTAAAAAATCGGATCGGATTGGTTGGTCAAACTGGTTCAACCGGGAACAAGGTACCAATTTGGTTTGGTAAAAACTCCTAAAACCACCCAAATTGATCAAAAACCAATAAAAACTGAGAACTGGATGCAAAAATGATTCATTGACTATACCAATTTTTAAAACCATGACTAAAGCACCAAAGATTTTATCTCATCCCAGTACATGCTCTAATTTGTTTTGCAAATTTGCCAGAAAAGAAGACTATAATTAATGAGCAGTATTAATAGCCCACCCAACCCTTTACCGTGTTAACACTCAGCACTCAGCAGCTAGCCCAACAAAACATGGGTACCTTGGGCTTAACTTTTCATATTGGACTTACAGCATCTCAACTATCCCCTCAATTATATCTTAGGAAAGCCACTAAGGATAACCAAACGGGTTCAAGCCCACTGAACCCAGCAGGGACAAGTCCTTGCTGCGTCTTTGTAAGAAAGTTGAAATTCTATAATAAGCTTGTTTGGCAGGGTTTTTTTTGTTTTTTTTGTTCTTTTTTTTTTTGAGGGAGTTTGGTAGGTTTTTTAAGTTGTGTTCTCCACACCTAAAAAACCAAAATCTTGTGGGACCCATTAAAAAAATGCAGTGTTTTTGAAAGCTTATCTTAAAAATCATGTCCCTTCTTCCAAAAAAAAAAAATCATGTCCCAAAACCAATGCGCATATTTTGGTGTTTTCAACATCAATTTTCTATGCTATGGTTTTCCAAAATAAATCAATTTTCTATTCTTTTTTTTTTTTTGAAGCCAAATTTTTTTTTTTTTTTTCTATTCTTTGAATTAGACAAGAAAAAATTTGTAATAAAAGACAGGCGTCTATAACTTTTTTTCCTGTATCAATTTAAGAGGCCCTATTATGATTTATAAGCTCAGAAATTATACTAGCTCAGGATGTCATCTACACATCTTTGGAAGGGTAAAGCAGGAAAAAAAATCACTAAAATGAAATAAATACTAAGATTTAAAATTAAATTAATAAATAAAAAGATAAAACTAACATCTATTCTTTATTAACAAATATGTCCAATATTCTTTTAACTAAATATCTAAATAGTGTTACAAACTAAAATATTATTGAAGAGACTAGGCAGTTAATGTTATCAATGTTTTGTTGTAGTTTCCATCATGTTAAAAGGAAGGTTAATAAGGTTTTTTTTTTTTAATTTTTTTTTTATATATATATAATGTTGGGAGGGGAGGGTAATAAGTTAGCTTATGCCCTTATTAGACGAGCAATTCTATCAGCAGATACTAATGTGTGCTTGGAATATATACCTCTAGATTTGGAAGATGTATTCCAAAAATGATTTATTTTAATAAAATTTCTTACCTTCTTCTCAAAAAAACTAAAATATATAGTTGACATAAAACCCATTTTTGTCCCAATATTTTCACGCGATTCTCACTTTGGTCCTTAACTTTTTTTTTCATCGCTTTTAGTCCCTAAAATAAAAAATGTGATCTCGTTTTTGTCCCTACCGTCAGTGCCCTAACGGCAAAGTCCTAGGTGGCAGACGGAACACCCTATTAGTTGACGTGGCGCTGATATGAAAATTAAAATATTATTTGTCTTTTTTTATGCCACGTCAACATTTTAATTTTTTTTAAAAGCCATGTCAGAAAATTTTAAAAATTAAATTAAATTAAAAAAAAACCTTAAATTTAATTTAATTAAAAATTTTAATTAAAAAAATTTTCTTAATGTTCTTAGTGTTCTTCAACTTGTTCTTCATTTTACAACTTGTTCTTCATATTCTTCCCAAATCAAACCCAGAAACCAAAAACTCAAATCCATCACAAGATCACAAACCCAGCAGCCTAAGAACTCAAACCCAAATCACTAGGACATAAATGAAAACAAGAAGAAAAAATTAAATTAAATGCTAACAGGAAGAATGAAGAAACCAAGAACTCAAATCTCCAGTAAATCAAGAACTCAAACCCAGCAAATCAAGAACTCCCAAATCAAACCCAACAACCCAAGAACTCAAACCCAAATCTTCAGCAAATCAAACCCACAAACCCAGTAAACAAACCAATCTCTAACAAACCCATAAACCTATCATCAAACCCAGATCCCAAAACCACCACCACCACTACCACAATCAAACCCAAATCCCAAAACCACCACCAACACCACGGACCAACAGATCCCAAAACCACCACCACCCCGCCGATCAAACCCATTTCCCAAAACAACAAACGCCATGACTCCGCCGAGAGAGAAAGAATCGGAAATGAAAGAAGAATGAGGGATTTTTTGAGACCCAACAGTTCGAGGTAGCGGCGGAGAATGGGTTTGAGTTGGAGGAGCAGTAGCAGCGGAGGAGTTGGCCACGGAGGAGTCGCCGATGTCGATGTCGGTGTCGATGTCGATGTCGATGTCGATGTCGATGTTAATGCCGTCGTGCCACCGCCAATGATGCAAATTGTTATGGACAGAGAGAGAGATAAATAGATCACACTACTTGTGAGTTTGACCTGAAAGGGAGAGAGAGATAAGAAAATGAAATTTTGGTTTTATATATTTTATTTAGGTTTTAATGTTTGTTTTTAATTTATTTTATTTCTGGGTTTGTATTAGATCTGTCTGGGTTTGTGTTTTTAATTTAAGTTTTGTTTTTTAATTTATTTTCTTTTTTGGTTTAAATTTGCTGACATGGCTTTTTATAAATAATTAAAATGCTGACGTAGCATTAAAAAAAGCCAAATAATTTTTTTTAATAATATTTTAATTGCCACATCAGCGCCACGTCAACTAATAAGGTGTACCGTCTGCCACCTAGGACTTTGCCATTAGGGCATTGACGGTAGGGACAAAAACGAGATCGCATTTTTTATTTTAGGGACTAAAAGCGGTGAAAAAAAAAATTAGGGACCAAAGTGAAAATCGCGTGAAAATGTAGGGACGAAAATGGGTTTTACGCCTATATAGTTTCTAAAAAGAAAAGTAAAATATATATACTCTAAAAATAGATATATAAAAGAAATACACACATACACAGTTATATTAGCACTTTGTTGAAAGACTAAAGCTACTTAGGCTCAGCATTAAATTTTTAATTAACTCAAATATTTTGAGAGAGAGAGAGAGAGATTTTTTTTAATACATCAATAAAATTGGAAAAATTATCAGGTACTCTCGGAGTACCATAAATGTGTACTCCCTCCTCTCACATGAATAGTGGGTTTCACCATGAATTTAATTAGTGGAACCCACCATTCATGTGAGACGAGAGAGTATACATTTATGGTACTCCGGGAGTACACAATAATTTTTCCAATATTTGGGTGTAGAGATATTTGAACCATAAATATCTTTATCAAAAACGCCAATATATATCAATTACGCTATAAAAATATGTTGTTCCAAGAATCTTAGTTATATTAGCTTCCAAACTTTGGATCCCAAACAGTCACAAACATCATTAGTCAATTATAAATTAATGAGAGAGAAATAGAGACTAAGAGAATTCATGAAAGCGGAGTTGCATGTGACCCATAAAAAAGGGCTGAAGGGCGGTTGGGAGTCCTTATAAGGGTCTGTTGTGGATGAGATAGCTAGAGATGGTAATTATAACACTATGATTCGATGCTATGCGATTACAACGCCCATGTGAGATATATATATATATATATATATATATATATATATATATATATATATATGTATGTATATATATGTATGTATATATCACATAGGTGTGGTAATTGCATAGTGCAATAACCTAACAATTGTGCGGGATCTCAATCAACATTACTTGAGCTTTTTAGGGATTTGTTAAAATTATAAAATAAAAAAATTATTGAGGGTTTATCTTTTAACTCTTTTCCAATTATTAGTTTTAGACTTTTAGGTAGGGGTGTCAATGTTTGATCCAACCCGCGAACACGACACGAACCCAACACGGGTTTTTTCGGGTTAGGGTTGGGCCTTAATGGGTTTGGGTTATAAACGGGTCAACCCGAAAGCGACACGATAAGAAACGTGTCATAAGCGGGTCAACCCGTGTAACCCGCAATAGACACGTTTGACACGCCAATTTATTTGTATCAACTCGAAATGACCCACTTAACACAACCTGTTTAACTCGTATAACAAATAAATATTTATTTTATTTTAGATTTGTCAAATACCTTTTATATCCAACATATATTTTAAATTTAAAAAGCAAAGTGAGTAATTACAAAAATTTACAAGGGATATAATTAGAAATTGAAACTTTTAGATCCTAGAACTACTAATACTTTTTTTTTTTTTTTTTTTTTGTGGCATAGAACTTGCACAAATAAAATTGGATGAGCTTGTGGAAGATGTTATGAATTTTGACATCAACAAAGAATCTATGGATGATAATCGTGGTCATAGTCAGGATTAGTCTACTGTTTGCTCAAATTCTTTCAATATTGATACTTAGCATCTGGCGAGTTCCGAGGATATTATATTTTTGTTGAACTATATTATTTTATTTTTGTTAAACTTTATTATTTTGAATTTGAGTTGAAGTGTATGCACCTCTTTTGGAGTGTAAAAAACTTATTTCTAGATAAATGTTATATTTTTGTTGAATTATATTATTTTGAATGTGGGTTGAAGACTTAAGGTGTATGCACTGCTTTTTGGGATGTAAAAAAAAAAATTTCTAGATGGATGTTATATTTAATATTATGCAGGTTGAAATGGGTTGTGTTACATTCGTGTCAACCCAACACGACTCGTTTATTAAGCATGTCAAATGGGTTGGGTCAGGTCAACCCGCCTTATTAATAGGTCGGGTTAGGGTTGAAGGATCATGACACGATTATTAAATGGGTCGGGTTAGGGTTGAGTCATTTAGTCGAATACCCCTACCTCGACACGACACGAATCCGACACGCTAACCCAAATTGACACCCCTACTTTTAGGTAGGAACTAACTGGGCCATTTTATATTTTTGATCTGTTCTTGTTAACTTTCAAATTTCAATTCTCGGGAGTCAAATATATTTTGATTGATCCAAACTTTAAACTCTTTGACATATGATTTAAAATGTTCTCAAATGTGGGGGATCCTTGGCCCGTGGTCTAAATGTGTTACAAATTATAGGCAAAATTCATATTCTTTTTTTCTTTTTCATTTTTTTTTTTCCTTTTGAAAGAGCAGAACTATTATTTATTCATTATTTATCATCATGACACCATAAATGCTGAGTGTCGTAAGAAGTCACAAGTTTTTTTTTTTTTAAAGGTAAGATTTTATTTTATTTTATTAGATCATGTTTGTTAAATCTTTTTTAAAATTAAAATCTAAGTGTAAACAAATATTAAGGAACAGATGAACAACCATCTTCTATGTATTTGCGTATGTAGTAACGAGTCATTGATAAATATGTGTGTGATGATGCCGAAAAATCAACAATAAATCACACGGTCCTCATGTGCTCGAAACCATACCTGCACAAGACAAAAAGAGAAGACCTAACAAAGAGCACCGGTGTGGTGCTGGCCAAATACCCTCCGAAAGTCAAGTTAGAACTTCTCACAACTCTAGAGTGCCAGAACTTCTCACAACTCTAGAGTGCCAGAGTTGGGGATGAATTATGCGTACCTTGGTTAGTGAGGGTTTTGAGACTTTTATAGTAGTAGAGGGTTGACATCTCTTCCTTAATTTAGAAGTCTTTTCCTTATAGGAGTTCTCATGAGCGTATTTTGCGAAATCCTTTCCTTGTAGGAGTCTTTTTGATTAACACTGAGCGTGTGGCACAAGATATTTCCTTATACACGCATGCGTGCAAGCCAAGTTAAGGTCATGTCAGAACCATCAGTCTTGTGCATCCCCTTCAACTTAGTGGCATCAGCTTTCCATCTTCGCCCCAAGTTGACCTCGTCAGCTTAGAGCTGTAAACTCCCTATTGTTGTCACTTGTCAATGGACACAAGTAAGACCGACGGGTTTGTTTGGAACGTCACTCTATGCCTTTCCATCAGTGAGTGTTCATATTTACAATTTTATCCTTATCAGCTGCCCCTTACTCCATAGCTTCGTCAGCCTAAGTTGACGGGTTATGGAGTTGAACTTTATTATTAATTTTCTTTTGCTCAAGAGAGAGGGAAAATCATTTATGGATGATTCCTCGAGCATCCTTTATTTAATGCTTGGACACATGGCACAACTCAATTGGCTCTGCTTCTGGACGAAGGCGTTGCTTCGTCTTTTGTGCATATCCTCCCTTATATATACCTTGCCTCCCTCCTCATTTTCCTCTTACTACTGTTGATTATCAGAGCAAACCCGTCACTTCGAGAAATTTTCCCACGTCATCTTGCTTTAGCTAAGACCATTATCTTTCAAGAGTCCATCAGTTTTACTTGGTAAGTCACCCTTGCTCTTATTACCTCCTGTTTTTTAATTTTATCCTTTTCTTTTGATTGTGAATATATATATTTTTTAGAAAGGTCGTCAACTCAAGTTGTTAGAATACCTCCATCACTTATACGTAGTCAGATGTCTAAAGAAGCGACGAGTGAACAGTCGTCAGTCCGCGAGAGAATGAGCTACAACGAGGTCTTCCCATTAGGTCATGAGCCCGAGGAGGGCTTCTCCTAGTCGTCAGAGAGGGAAATGTCAGCCTAATCTTCTGATGAGGAAGTGGAAAGTCGTGGAGGAGAAGATGAGGTAATAAGTGAGGGTGAAGATGAGGATGATGATGGAGAAGGGGCGAGAGAGAGTGACGAGGATGAAAATATTGGTGAGGAGGAGGTCTTAGAGAGTACTTCAAGTAGTCCAGGAGACGACCGTCCTTTCATCCTTCCTAAAAAATGGACAGTTAATGACTTTCTACCAATGATGTCAGACAAGGTTTTCAAGACTTTACGTGGTCGTTACCAAATTCCGGACAATATCCCAATCCGTCTCCCTGGGAAGTTTGAGAGATGCTACTCAGGGAAGACCGCGGACGTCGGCATGTATGATGCCATGTTCACGGCAGGATTGAGACTACCTCTAACGACCTTTCACCATTAGTTGGCCAATGTTCTGAGGTTGTCCGACAGCCAAATTGCCCCCAACGCTTGGAGGATATTCATTGGGGCCGAGATTCTGTGGGGCCGTCTAAGTGGAGGGAACCGTCAACTAACTATTGACGAGTTCTTTTGGTGCTACCGCCGCAAGGAAGAATAGGCTGAGGCTGGTATCTGATATGCCTGATTCTAATAGGAAATTGGAAGGGCAGGTATTTCTTCGTCAAAGGGAAGAATTGGGTGTGTCATGAGGAAGAGGGGGAGACAATGCCTCATGGCTTTAACAGCACTTGGGCTTATGTCAAGGATTCAGGTTGATCCTGTCTACTTCTTCAGTTTATTTGTTTCGAATTTCTAGCGTCATTTACTCTTTTTTTTTTTTTCCTTTTTCTTTTCAGCTAGCGTTTGTCCACGTATCACAGGCGAGCAAGAAGACTTTATTCATCGGGTAACAAAAATCCCATTGGATGAGCAGAAGTGTCGGGATCTTATTACACTCGACAATTTACACACATATTGTAGGGGCCCTGAGCTAACACCAAAGGCCCGCAGTCTTAACGCTTATTCCCGTCGTCGTAAGTTTATACGCTTTAGCCATTCTTTTTTCTTTCTCGTCGGTTTGTTCAAGGTCGTCACTTATTCTAATATTCATCATTTATCTTTGCAGAAATGAAGGCAGCTAGGCAGAGGGTGAGGGAAGCTGCCACCTATAAAAAAGAGGAAGAGATGAAAGCTAAGGAGGGGGAGTCCTCGTCAGCCCCTAAGGCCGTCAAAAAGGGGGTGACTAAGAGGAAGGGCGATGGGAAGGACAACCGTCTATCCAAAAAGGCATCCATCACTCCTGGAGAGAAGCTTCCTAAGAAGCCATCACCTCCAAAGCATGGGGACGGCAAGGGGCTGATGATGACACCCGACCTCGTCACTTAAGATTCTGAGCATCGTCTCCTTATTCACAAGGATTATGTTGTCGAGATGATTGAGTCCATCATCGAAGATAAGGACGTGAATCCTTGTGTTGGCCAGGCGATGAGGGAGCTGGGGGATTTAGGCCTCTTTGACCTTGCTCGAGTATGTTTCTTCCGTTCTTTCTTTTATTCATTCATTTTCATGTTAACCAGCTGACGGTTGTTCTGTCTTGTAGGCACTAGTTCGTATGAAAGCTTTGTAGGTTAAGGGTGTTGCCAATGAAGGGGTGATTACCCATTTGCAAAAACGTGTTAAGAACCTAACTGACGAGCAAGAACAGTATAAGAGGGCCCTCCGTACCCTTAACCAGGAGGTGAAGAGTTGAAAGAAAAGCTGGAGGAAGAGGGTTGTCAATGAAAAAAATATTAAAAGCCAAGGAGACGGCAGAGAAGGAGTTGGCAACTTTGTTAGGTCAGGTGGAGACGCCCATGGCCGACGCTGTAAAAAAGTTTAAGGAGTCACAAGCATACATTGATTCTTGCGCCAAATATTATGGTGTGGGGTTTGAGGATTGCCTTAAACAAGTCAAATCCAATTACCCTCACCTAGATTTGGCGAAGGTCTCAATGGATAACCCCTTGCCAACAACACCTGCAGGCGACGCTATTCCTGAAGAGACTAACGACTCCACCGAGTCAGAGCAGGATACTCAAGATGACAACGTCGTCCTTGTTCAGCCTGCCATGAATCCTCCCGTCATTCCTCTGACTCCGTTAGCCAATCCTCCACTTGTTGACGACCCTTCAACTCAAGATGCCCCAGACCAGACCAAGGGTGACGAGGCCCTACAAGACCTCTCGGCTTCATGAACTTAGCATCTTTCTTTCTTTTTTTAATTGTAAATGTAATCTAATTTCAGGTTAATGCCCTTTTTGTTTTTTCTTGGGCTCTTGTTTGTAAAAATTTCATCTTATTTATGGTATTCCATATCCGTCGCTTTCAACCTGTTTATTTTATCCTAGGCCCTTATGGATCCGTCTGCTTTATGACTTAATAATTTTGATTCGTTTGTCTTGAACTAATTTATTTGATGGCTAATAAACCTCGTAATGGACTCGTCCACTTTGTGGGCTTAACCAGATCCGTTTACTTTATTGAACTTGTCAACTTAATAGGATGAACTGGTCAACTTTATGGGATGAATTGGTCAAGTTTGACTAAGTTACGAATCCTTCTTCTTGTGGACCTGTTCTCCTTAATTATGGATTGTATCAAGTCATCCTTGTGGAATGAATTGGTCCTCTCTTTAGATTTTATAAGTCCGTTTACATTAATTATGGATCCATTCACTTGTGGTCCAACTTATGAAGTCGTCTGCTTCAATAACCTCGTCCACTTTATTAAGTAATGAACTTGTCCACTTTATGGACTTGTTATTAAACTTTTCCACTTTGTGGACCAATGAACTCGTCCATTTTATGGACGTATTATTAAACTTGTCCACTTTATGGACTTATTATTGAACTCGTCCACTTTATGGACTTATTATTAAACTCGTCCACTTTATGGACTAATGAACTCGTCCATTTTATGGACGTATTATTAAACCCGTCCACTTTTTGGACTTATTATATTGAACTCATCCACTTTATGGACTAATGAACTCGTTCATTTTATGGACGTATTATTAAACCCGTCCACTTTATGGACGTTAATATTTTGTAGAAAAAACACACTAGTCATATCTGAATAAATTTCTCTTATTATGATAAACCATGCGTTCATAGAAAAAATTGCTTAAAGAAAAAGACTTGCCCTTTGGGCTTTAGAAAGAATTGTAGCAAAAATTAACAAAGTTAAACTAAAAAACTGAGGAGTGTTGCAAAAGTTAAAAGTAAACTAGAGAATGAATAGTGTTGCTTTCCACGCTATTAGCTTTACTAGTAGTACTTCCGTAGGTGCTCAACGTTCCATGGATGGTGCAACTTCCGTTCGTCTAGTGACTCTAGGTGGTAGGTGCCTTTCCTTTGCCATGACGTAATCTTGTAAGGTTCCTCCCAGTTGGGGCTGAGCTTCCCTTAGGTAGGGTCTTTAGCGGCACCCATTACTTTCCTTAAAACGAGATCTCTAGCTTGGAAGTCTCTATGTTTGACCTGAGAGTTATAGTGCTTGGCCATGAGGTCCTGGTACCGAGCGAGTCTTTGTTCGGCTGTCGCCCTGATTTCGTCTAGTAGATCGAGCTGTAGACGTATAGCCTCGTCGTTTTTGCTTTCATCGTGGTTGTCCACCTTGTAGCTCGTGAGTTTGACCTTAGCTGGAATGACCGCCTCGTTCTCGTATGCCAGCTCGTATGAGAAACTTCCACTGTCACACCGCTATCGGGAATGGTCCCATGATGTCTAATCCCCACTGAGCAAAGGGCCATAAAGCTGTCATCGGGGTCAATTCTTCAGACGACTGTCTAAAAACATTGCTAATCCTTTGACATTTGTCACAGGTTTTAACATAAGTCTAGGCATCTTTCTACATGGTAGGCCAGTAGTACCCAACTCGGATCAGCTTGTGTACTAACGATCGTAACCCTGAATGGTTCCCGCAAATTCCTTCGTGGACTTCTCTCATGACGTAGTCCGCTTCCTTAGTGCCTAAACACCTTAGGTATGGGCAGGAGAAACCTCTTTTGTACAAGACGTCCTTTATTAGAACGAACCACGCTGCTTGAACCTTCAGCTTTCTTGCGGCTTCCTTCCCATCTGGTAGTACGCCATTTTTCAAGTAGGAGACTAATGGTGTGGTCCATTTATTTTCAGAATCTATCTCCTGCGTATCGACGAAATCGATTAGTGGAGAAAGCTGAACAAAGAAGAGTACGTTGCCAGGGACAGTCATATGTTCTACTGAAACGACTTTGGCGAGGCAGTCGACTTGCTCGTTTTCTCCTCTAGAGATTTAAACCACCTTGGCCTATAGGTCGTCCACCCTTCTCTTTACTTGCTTTAGGTATCTTTTCATCCTTTCACCCTTACATTCGTAATCTCTGTTTACCTCGTTGGTAACAACTTGGGAGTCACAATGAATGACTACACCGGCGGTCCCTGTCGCTTTGGCGAGGTCAAGTCCTGCCACCAGAGCTTTGTACTCCGCTTCATTGTTGGTGGTAGGGAAGTCGAGGCGAACCATACATTCCATTTTGTCTCCTTCTAGAGAAAGAAGCACAACACCTGCTCCTCCAGCCTATCTGTTAGAAAATCTGTCTGTATATATGCTCCACCGAGGACACTCATCTGCCCCCTTTCCTTCGTCGTTGGTGAATTCTTCTATGAAATCAACGACGACCTGTCCCTTGATGGTGATACGTGGGTGGTACTGAATGTTAAACTCACTTAATTCTATTACCCACAATGCCAATCACCTGACCGCTTCAGGGTTGCTCATTGCCCGCCGTAACGATTTATCAATTAGGACGATCACCGTATGGGCTTGGAAGTATGGCTTGAGCTTGCAGGCTGCCATTACTAAAGAGAAGGCGAGCTTTTCCATTGGTGGGTACCTTTCTTTTGCACCACGAAGTGCCCTGCTGGTGTATTACACAGGCTTCTGGACCTTGTCTTCTTCCTTAACTAAGGCTACGTTGATGACTGCAAGGGAGACGGCCAAATAGAGGAAGAGTTCTTCCCCCGGTTGCGAAGGACTTAGTAGCTATGGGGAAGAGAGGTAGACATTTAGATCCTTGAATACCTGCTGACACTTAGCCGTCCACTCAAAAGACTTTTTCAGCGTGCGGAAAAAGGGTAGAAACTTATCCGTTACCCTTGACACGAACTTGTTCAAGGCGACGATCTTGCCATTTAAACTTTGTACTTCTTTTACGTTCTTCGGGGGAGCCATCTCTATTATGGCCCTAATCTTGTTTGGGTTGGTCTCAATACCTCTTGTACGGCACCGAGCTCCCAAAGCCCATACAGGCCTTGGGCCCAGACCCATCTAGGCCCCGGGCCCAAGCCCATACCAGCCTTGGGCGCAGGCCCGGCAGATAGTTCCCGTTACCTTATGCCCTTCTTAAAACTGCCTTAGGGCCAAAAACAAGTTTTGGTTATCAGGCTCTCGGGGTTGACCGGTTAACATTTCCCGGTATAGCGCGTGAGTCAATACCCGGGAAGGTCATGATATGCACGGGAACGTGAGTCGCCGAACACAATCGGTGAAAATGGAGCCAAGTTCCAAGATCATAAATGCTGCACCGCCCTCTCACCTAAAACAGCCACTTTAACCAGATAATACTGGACCTTCAATAGCACTAACGATGAACATAATCATGGTCTCCCCACTAACATTGGCTATAAATAGAGGAAAGTTGGGAGAAGAAGGGGTTCAGAAAAATGGAGAGAAAATAGTCAAGGAGAGAGCTTTTCAACTGAATGTTGCTTTGAGTCTCTCTGCCGAGAACGACCCATTGTAGGAAATCCTTAAACCCACTACAAATAAATTGTGAGCCCAAGGGATCTAAGGCCCAGAGTTCTTGTACTTGGTTCTTACAATTGGCGCCCACCGTGGGGCCATCCTACGAGGCTGTGGTTCGAGTGAGACTCAAGCAAAGAAGATGTCTGAGGAGCGTTCAAGAGGGCACGTTCCGAGCAATTCCGCAGGATCTTCCCGGGGATCGACGTGGAGGGAGAGAAGGCAGAAGCGGCTGGAGGATAGAGAGCATTCAAGAGGAGAGGAAGGGTCCGGACTGGGAGAAGGATCGGACCAAACGCACCGGACGATTTCAAACGTCTCAGCACATCGGCAACCTGATGATAGAGACCGGGAGCTGGAGCGGTTGCGCAGATTGGTAATGGACTTGGAGCTGGAGGCAAGGGGTCGGCGCCACGAAAGGGACCACAACCCCCAACCCAGGAGGAACCGTGGCGAGGAAGGTTCCAGCCGACCGGTTACGCAACAACACCGAGACCGATCCCATTCTCAAGAGTCACGTCGTCACTCCCGGGATATTCGTCGTAGACGGGACCGTTCCCGGTCACATGGGTATGATAACCAAGGGTCAGAGTCGCCAGAGGAGCAGCAGCACCACAACGCCGCAATGGATGCCATGAGCAGGGCCTTGCGGATGGCGGCCCGGTCTCCATTCTCGGATGAGATTGAACGGGCACCCATGCCGAGCAGATTCGCGCGCCCACCATTCAATTCCTATGAGGGGAGGACAGACCCCGTGGAGCATGTCAGTCATTACATCCACATGATGTCGTTGCATGCGCACAACGACGCATTGATGTGTAAAGTATTCCCCTCTAGTCTCGGCTCTACCGCACTGAGGTGGTTCAATGGGTTGCGGAAAGGTTCTATACACAGCTTCGCCGAACTGATTCAGGAGTTCGGCAGCAGGTTCGTAACATGCAGCCGAGTGCAACAACCGGTCGACGCGTTGCTTTCCATGAAAATGAGGGTCGGGGAAACCCTTCGGAGTTATGCCAGCCGATACTGGGAACTCTACAATGAGATTGGTGGGGGAAACGAGAAGATTGCGGCTAGCACCTTCAGGATGGGGCTCCCCGAGGATTCTGAACTACGGGAGTCGTTGACAAGAAGACCCCCGGAGAACATGAGGCAACTGATGAGACGCATAGAGGAGTACAAACGCTTGGAGGATGACCGGCTGCAAAGCAGGGGGAAAGCCCCTTTTTCGGGGAGATCTCGGCAAAACATCTTGCCGCCAAAGCCGAAAAGGGACTTCAGAATGCAGGAACCAGAGGTGCAGTTCGAAAGGGTTAATGTGTTGTTTAAAGAGCCCGTGCACAAGATACTGGAACGGATAAGGAACGAGCCATTCTTCAGATGGCCGAAAAAAATGGGGGGCGACCCATCTCGGAGGAACCAAAGCCTATACTGCACTTATCACAGAGACAAGGGGCACACCACCGAGCAGTGTAGGGTATTGAAAGATCATCTCGGGCAGTTAGTGAAGGCAGGGCACCTGAAAGAGTTTGTAGCAGAGTCCACTGACCGGGAGACCGAGCAAAGCGCCCCACAGAGAAGGAATCCCCTTCCACCACCCCGGGGAGTAATCAACGTCATTCATGCCGCACCGAGAGGGGCAGCGGCGGCTAGGATGGTGATGACAGTGGCTTGCGCGGAGGGAGAATCATCCAAGAAGCAGAAGAGGGCTGGACGGCTAGACATCTCGTTCGGAGAAGATGATTTCGAAGGAACCATCCAACCACACGACGACGCTTTGGTGGTGACAGCCCGGATAGGCGGATTCCTGGTGAAGAGGGTGATGATTGATCAGGGCAGTGGGGCTGACGTCATGTACCCGGACCTCTTCGAAGGGCTCGGGTTAAGAACCCAGGATTTGGCGAAGTATAACACGCCATTGGTCTCGTTTGACGGGAGAATTGTGATTCCCGAGGGGCAAATCTCACTCCCAGTGGACATGGAGGGCAAGGAGGTTGCAGTTACGTTCATAGTAGTCCGATCGTTCGCACCTTACACCGCAATCCTGGGGAGGCCATGGATTCACAATATGGGGGCTGTTCCGTCCACCCTTCACGTGAAAGTAAAGTTTCCTACTGAGTACGGAGTTGTAGAGGTAAGGGGGAATCAGCAGGTGGCGAAGCAATGCCTCATAGCCGCGGTCCAGTGGGAAAAGGAACAGCTCGGCCAAGCTGAGCACGCCGAGAAAGAGACTGCATAGCAATTACAGATACCCCAGGAAAAGGGGGCGGACGTTGCCGAGGAGGTACTGAAGGTAAGAATTCTCCCAGATAGTGACAAATACTTCCAGATAGGTACAAGCATGAATGACCGGGAAAGGGCAGAGATGTTGCTGTTCCTATTGCAGAACATAGATGTCTTCGCGTGGAACCCGTATGAAGTGCCCGGCGTAGACCCCGAGTTCATTGTTCACAAACTCAATATGGACCCATCATTTCCTCCGAAAAAGCAGAAGCCGAGAAGAGCGTCAAAGGAGCACGTCGATGCAGTAAACCTGGAGGTCCAGCGGCTGAAGGAAGCCGGGGCCATAAAAGAAATATTCTTCCCGAGATGGCTAGCAAACACTGTCGTAGTAAAGAAGAAGAGCGGTAAATGGAGAGTTTGCGTGGACTTCACCGATTTAAACAGAGCGTGTCCCAAGGATCCGTTCCCGATGCCCAAGATTGATCAGTTGGTGGATGCCACGTACGGGCACCCGAGAATGAGTTTCCTAGACGCCTTCCAAGGCTACCACCAGATTGCCTTAGCACCCGAGGACCGAGAGAAGACAGCATTTATATCCCCGAACGCAAACTACCACTACGAAGTCATGCCGTTTGGACTGAAGAATGCCGGGGCTACCTACCAGCGTATGATGACAAGGATGTTCCGGGAGAAAATTGGTTGCACGGTTGAGGTTTATATCGACGACATGGTAGTAAAGAGCAGAAAAGAGTCGCTGCATACTGAAGACCTTCGGGGAGTATTCGAGATACTACGGCGACACAGGCTGCGCCTCAATGCCGAAAAGTGCACTTTCAGAGTGGGGGCTGGCAAGTTCCTGGGTTATCTGATCTCCACTCGGGGAATAGAGGCTAACCCCGACCAAATAGAGGCAATCAATCGCCTAAAACCACCGAGCAACCCTAAGGAGGTGCAGGTGCTCACCGGAATGCTGGCCGCCCTGAACCGGTTCATCTCCAAGTTTGCCGATCGCTGCCGGCCATTCTATCAGCTTCTAAAGAAGTGGAAGGGGTTTCAGTGGGACGAGAGCTGCGATGAAGCTTTTCGAGAACTAAAGGAGTATTTGGCAAAGGCGCCGAGGTTGACGGCCCCGGAACCCGGGGAGGATCTGTTTATGTACCTAGCAGTGACCAATCATGCCGTAAGTGCTGTATTACTAAGGGACCGGGGAGTGCAAATACCAGTGTATTACGTAAGCAAAACCTTGGTCGATGCCGAGACAAGGTACCTGCCTCTTGAAAAGTTGGTTCTGGCCTTGGTACACGCCACGAGGAAGTTACCACACTACTTCCAGGCACACACAGTGTTCGTCCTCACCGAGTATCCATTACAATCACTGTTGAAGAGATCCGACTTCACAGGACGGATTGCTAAATGGGGGACTCGGTTGGGATCGTTTGACATAAGATACCGACCTAGAAGCTCGGTGAAAGGGCAGATTCTCGCTGATTTCATCGCAGAATTCACACCTAAGAATGAAGGCCAGATAATCTGTAGTGCGGAGATTCGCCCGTGGAGGTTATTTGTGGACGGCGCATCGAACGCTATGGGGGCCGGGGCTGGTATTGTCATAATTACCCCTGATGGTATGCGACTAGAACATTCCTTCAGATTGGGGTTCAAAGCCTCGAACAATGAAGCCGAATATGAGGCCCTGTTGGCCGGACTAAGGGCAGTATTGCATCTGGGCGCCAGGGACGTAGAAATCTACTCAGACTCACGGCTGGTCGTTTATCAGATCACTGGGGACTTCGAAGCTCGGGATCCTCGAATGAAAGCTTATCTGAGTATGTCAAAGCAGATTATCGGTCAGTTTGAAAAGGTAAAGATATCACAGGTGTCCCGGTCGCAGAACAAGCATGCAGACTCTCTTGCTACGTTAGCCTCATCGGCTACCGAGGACACCCCAAGGCTTATCACGATTGAACTTGTAAGGGAACCAAGCATCTCTGTACAGACTGCCCTCGACCAGGCCGGAGTAGAAGTTGCGCAGGTGGCGGTGGCCGGACCATGCTGGATGAACCCGATCATAGACTTTCTTTCTGAAGATAAAGTTCCAGAGGATGAGGCCGAGGCTAATAAGATTCGACGAATGGCTCCCAGGTACTGGTTGTCTTCGGACCGAAAGTTGTACAGGAGGTCCTTCGCGGGCCCTTACCTCTTGTGCCTGCATCCTGAAAAAGTTAAGGAGCTTCTAACCGAGCTGCATGGAGGAGTATGCGGCGGGCATGCCGGGGGACGATCTCTAGCACACAGAGCAATGACGCAGGGGTTTTGGTGGCCACAGATGCAGAAGGACGCCGCCGAGTACGTTCGGAATTGCGAACAATGTCAAAGGCACGCCCCGATGATCCATCAGCCGGCCGGACATCTAAATCCTGTCAGCAGCCCGTGGCCATTTGCACAATGGGGGCTTGACATCCTCGGTCCATTCCCCCGAGCAACGGGGAACCGCCGTTTTGTATTGGTGGCCGTGGATTACTTCACAAAGTGGGCTGAAGCTGAAGCCTTGGCCAATATCCGGGATACCGACGTGAAAAAGTTTGTGTGGAAAAACATAGTTACAAGGTTTGGGGTGCCGAATTCACTAGTGACAGACAACGGGCTACAGTTCGACAGCAACGCTTTTCGGACCTTTTGCGGCGAGCTCGGCATCAAGAACAAGTATTCAACCCCGGCGTACCCCTAGAGTAACGGCCAAGCCGAAGCAGTAAACAAGACTATATTGAACGGGCTCAAGAGAAGGTTGGATGGAGCTAAAGGAAGGTGGGCAGAAGAACTACCCAGCGTCTTGTGGGCCTACCGCACGACCCCCAGGAGATCCACGGGGGAAACCCCATTTTCTCTGGCATACGGAGCAGAAGCAGTGATACCGACCGAGGTAAGCCTATGCAGTGCGCGGGTTGTTGGGTTTGACCCTGTACAGAACGCCGACCTTATGATGGAGCAGTTGGATTGGCTAGAAGAATGCAGGGAGGCGGCGACCGTACGTCTTGCCGAGTATCAACAGAAGCTAGCGCAAAGGTACAACCGAAACGTAAGGACCAGGGAATTCAGTGCCGGGGAATTGGTGTTAAGAAGGGTAGTAGGGAACATGCGGGACGTGGCTGCAGGGAAGCTTGCTCAGAGTTGGGAGGGACCATACAGAGTCACAGCCGTCGCAGGGGCAGGGGCCTACTACTTGGAGGACCTGGACGAGAGGCCGCTCCCCCGACCATGGAACGCCAACAACCTGAAGAAGTTCTACGCGTAACCATCGATGTAAGCCAAAACTTGTATTCTATGAAGACTAAGAGTATGATGAATTTTTTTGTCTTTGCTGTTTTTTCTTTTTACCCTGTAGCCGCACACCAAGAGGATCGCCGAGCAGGTGAAAACCTTACAAACAAAATCCTAAGGACAGAAACCTGACCCTCGGCTCGATCAATATCGCCGAGCAGGTGAAAACCTTACGAATAAAGCCTAAGGACAGAAACCTGACCCTCGGCTCGATCAATATCGCCGAGCAGGTGAAAACCTTTCAAACAAAATCCTAAGGACAGAAACCTGACCCTCGGCTCGATCAATATCGCCGAGCAGGTGAAAACCTTACGAATAAAGCCTAAGGACAGAAACCTGACCCTCGGCTCGATCAATATCGCCGAGCAGGTGAAAACCTTACAAACAAAATCCTAAGGACAGAAACCTGACCCTCGGCTCGATCAATATCGCCGAGCAGGTGAAAACCTTACGAATAAAGCCTAAGGACAGAAACCTGACCCTCGGCTCGATCAATATCGCCGAGCAGGTGAAAACCTTACAAACAAAATCCTAAGGAGGGAAACCTAACTTTCGGCTCGGACAAAATCACCGAGCATGTGTGAACCCTGCAATTAAATCTATGAGGGCGAAAAAATTGATTCTCGGTTAAAATCAAACGTCCGGACAAACGGAAACTTTGCAAACAAATGCTCGAAGGACGGAAACTCAATTCTCGGTTAAACCAAAACCTGATAAAAACCTGACCTTTTTTACAAAAACAAAGTCCGAATAGCGCTCTCAAAACTACTCACAGCTCCGCACAACAGGTTCTCGGGGGTACATTCTATTGAGCGGCCATAGCATTGGTGTGATTCAAACAGGGCACAAACGGATATAATTTCATTCAATCAAATTGAAACAGGAAAAGAAAACGGACTTCCAATTAAAAGGGTAAAAGCAAATTGTTCAGTCACCACAGCCCGGTGACATGGGCAAATAAAGCCAATAAATTAAAACAAAGGTTCAATCACCACATCCCGGTGACATAGGCAAATAAAAACGAAATAAAAATAAGCTAAAAATAAAATCAACTAGGGGGTTGAGTCGGTGGTGGCACTTCCTGTTGGACGATCAGGGAGAAAGGCTGGGCCTCGTCAAGAAGTTCCTGCACGGTCGGTGTGCTCGTAGCCTCCAGTTCCTCGGGCTCAGCATGAGAGTCTATTTGCTCAACCAACTCCCTCATACTGGCCGTCTCCTCCTCATCTGGAGCAGCCGGGACGTTCTGGATGGCTGGTACAGGACTCGGAAATGGAATCTGGCCGGGGTCTCTCAGCGGCGAATCTTCAGGAACTCCCATTGCTTGAAGAGCAGCATACCACCCGGCCTCGAAACCCATATGCCGAGCCCGAGCCACCACCGGCTCTGCGGAGTTCTCGGCGTCGGCGAAGCCCACGTCGTACCACTTCTGCTCCGCGGCCGCCAAGCCCGCCCTGAGGTCAGCTATCTCCTCGGCATGAGAAGTGTTGAGACTGAGGGCTTGGGCCAGTTTAAGTTCAGTCTCATTTTGCCTGGCCAGGAGGTCAGCACACCTCTGTTCGGCAGATGCCTGGCCAGGACCTGTCCTCAAAGGCGTGCACGTCCTCGGGAAGTTGGAGAGCTCCGGCCAAGGTTTGGGCAATGCGGCCGCCCTCGCCCTTATCCCATATCCGAACAGAGGCCGTTGATGGCAATGGTTTGCCATCCAGAAGGAACTTTGGCTCCCACGCCGGAGCCACTTGGGAGGAGGATGCGCCCCCCGTGCCGGCTTCGGTCTGCGGCTCGCGGATGACAATCCCCCCTGTTGGTCGGGGAGGAGTCCGGGCAGAGGCGTCCCCCGGGGCCGTGGAATGTGGCTCGGCCACTTTCTGTTTTTTCCGGGCACGTCCGGACTGCGAGGCTGGAGGAGGTTGAGAAACTGGACCCCGACCCTGGGTAGGCGGGGGCTGGTTGGTCGGCCGGGCACCAGGCACGAACCTGTCTAGGGTCATTGTTCGCCTTGCCACCATGCTTGCACCGGGCTGGATCGCTTCAGCTAGCAGGTTAGCCGCGTCTGTCACCTGCTGTTGATGCTCGGCAGGTGGATCCTCGTGATGGGTCTGCTCTTGGGCTTGGTCCCCTTGTTGTATAGCTTCGTGGGCTCTCTCTCTAAGGCGCCGGGATACTTGCTCCGCGGAATCGTCTCGAAGGGGAACTCGTTCGTCCGCGGCAGTGAACCGCCTACCAAATTCCCTCGCTTCCCCGGTGGTAAGCTTCGGCGGCAAGAAGTTCACGTACCGGACGTCTATGTACGAGAGCAGGGGGCTGTCAACTATCAACGCTTGCTTGAATGATTGCCAAGTGGAGTAAACCGGTTCCACGCCGAGGATCAGGTGTGAGGCCCGGAGTTGCCCGTCCCAGTGCACGTAGATCTCGGAACGAAGGACGAAGTTTAAGTCGTTGACGTGGACGGCTCTGAGGTCCTGAGTAAACACTTTGCCGTCTGCAGAAGAACAAATAACGCGTTAGCTTTTAACAATAAAAGATTTTCTTTTACTCAAACAACTATAAGAAGGGGAAGGTACGAACCCACTTCACGCCGTGTGAGGGGGCAAGGGATCTCCCCGGCAAACCAATTGCCGCGCACCCTGACAAACTCCCCGGCGGAGTTCCTGTTCGAATCGGGTAGGCACGATATCAGCCGTACCTGAGCATCCCTTGTCTTTAAGTAGTAATTTGTGGATTTGCTCCCACAAAGGCTGTACATTTGGTTAATATCATGGTGGTCTAGTTGTAAGTTAAAGGTATGGTTCAACTGGCCGACACAACTAACTACCCGGTAAAAATTGGGGGGAAGCTGGTCGGGGCACAGCCCATAGTAGGTAAGTATGCTTATCAGGAGGGGATCTACCGGGAACCTAACCCCTCCTTCTAAGATGGACATCAAAGGGAAGAAGGCCGTACCATGCCCTCGGTGGAGTTCCATATCACTCTCATGGCAGTAAGCCACGTCCACGTCACTGGGGATACTAAACTTATTCCTAAAGTTGGCCAAAGCAACCGGGGTGTCTAGAAGGTAAGAATAACCCATCTATAAAGCCTAAAACTACGAGAATAAAATCAAAGAAACAAAGCTGAAGGAACAGGAAGGGAAAAAGAGACTTACGTTGGGTTCTAAGGAGGAAAAGAGCGTTGAGCAAGCAAGCACACAGAAATGTGGTCGGCAGAGAGTAGGCGCTAAAAATCAGAGGCAAAGGAAAAGTGGAGTGACGTTTGGAGAAGAACTATTTATAGAGCCAGAAGAAATGGGGAAAGAAGAAACGCTTGATCAAACAATAAATGGGCACAGCAAGCGAGCGACCCAGCAAATGCCAGGCGTAACTGATTTGCGCACCGCTTCGGTTCACGAACCGTCAGGCAATAATGACGTCTGCGCTTGGCGCCGCGGAACGGCGCGTCTTTTGAGATGGCTATTAATGAGAAATGACAGCCAGAAGTCCCAGACTAAAAGATTCCCGAGGTCAAGAAGCCCAGGCAGCTCCTTGATTCTCCTCGGCAACCGAGTATGAATCAAGGGGGGGCTATTGTACGGCACCGAGCTCCCATAGCCCATACAGGCCTTGGGCCCAGACCCATCTAGGCCCCGGGCCCAAGCCCATACCAGCCTTGGGCGCAGGCCCGGCAGATAGTTCCCGTTACCTTATGCCCTTCTTAAAACTGCCTTAGGGCCAAAAACAAGTTTTGGTTATCAGGCTCTCGGGGTTGACCGGTTAACATTTCCCGGTATAACGCGTGAGTCAATACCCGGGAAGGTCATGATATGCACGGGAACGTGAGTCGCCGAACACAATCGGTGAAAATGGAGCCAAGTTCCAAGATCATAAATGCTGCACCGCCCTCTCACCTAAAACAGCCACTTTAACCAGATAATACTGGACCTTCAATAGCACTAACGATGAACATAATCATGGTCTCCCCACTAACATTGGCTATAAATAGAGGAAAGTTGGGAGAAGAAGGGGTTCAGAAAAATGGAGAGAAAATAGTCAAGGAGAGAACTTTTCAACTGAATGTTGCTTTGAGTCTCTCTGCCGAGAACGACCCATTGTAGGAAATCCTTAAACCCACTACAAATAAATTGTGAGCCCAAGGGATCTAAGGCCCAGAGTTCTTGTACTTGGTTCTTACACCTCTCTAAGACACCATAAACCCTAAGAACTTTCCTGCCGTCACTCCGAAGGCACACTTGCCTGGATTGAGCTTTATGTTGTAGGAGCGAAGGGTCTTAAACGTTTCTTTGAGATCCCCTAAGTGGTCTTCCTCCCTTCGACTTTTCACCAACATGTCGTCAACATAGACCTGTACATTTCTCTCAATCTATTGCGCGAACATCTTGTTCATGAGCCTTTGATACGTCGCGCCCACGTTCTTGAGACCAAATGGCATTACTTTATAGCAGAAAAGGCCCTAGCTAGTGACGAACGAAGTCTTCTCCTGATCTGCCTTGTCCATTTTGATTTGGTTATAACCCGAAAAGGCATCCATGAAACTTAGTAACTGATGCTGGGCACTAGAGTCAATTAGGACGTCGACCCGCGGGAGGGGGTAGCTATCTTTAGGGCATGCCTTGTTTAGGTCAATGAAGTCTATGCACGTCCTCCATTTCTCGCTAGCTTTCTTGACCATTACCATGTTTGCCAACTAATCGGGGTAATAAACTTCTATGATGAAGTTCGCCTCTTGTAGCTTGTGGACTTCTTCGGCTATAGCCTGGTCCTATTCGGGGGCAAATACTTGCTTCTTATGACGGATCGGTGGAAAGGAGGGTGATATGTTTAATCTATGTACCATGACCACGGGGTTGATTCCTGGCATGTCTTCATGGCTCCAAGCGAATACATCCTGATTATCTTTGAGAAAAGCTGTGATTGCTTGGCGGATCGCTGGACTGGCTAGAGTACCAATTCCGGTCGTTCGATCGGGCTTAAAGTTGTTGAGGAGTATTTTTTCAAGCTTTTCGACAGGCTCATTCACTGTTCGGTGTTCCTTTATGTTCATTGCCTAGAGGTGGTCATCCATCTCCATCATAGCTACGTAGCATTCGCGGGTGGCTACCTGATTTCCGCGCAGCTCCCCTACTCCATAATCATTTTGGAATTTGATCATCAAGTGGAAGGTTGAAGTTACGGCCTTCCATGAGTTGAGGGTAAGCCATCCCAGGATGGCATTGTAGACGGAAGAGCAGTCAACCACAAGGAATGTTACGTCCTCAGTGATTTACTAGGGGTAGTCGCCCACTGTTACGGATAATATGACTACGCCAAGGGGTTGTACCCTTGTTCCTCTTAAACAACCATGCGGTGCGTTCGTCGGAACTAGTCGCTCTCTGTCAATCATCATCTGTTAAAATACTGGGTAGTAAAGGATGTTAGCTAAACTACCATTGTCAACCAGAACCCGATGTGTATAATAATCCCCCACTCGTATGTTGACAACCAGTGCATCGTCGTGCAGGTGATGAAGGCATCAGGCATCTTCTTCTGAGAATTCGATGACAGGGTTGTTGATCCGCGACATCTTTGGCATGAAACCTGTCAGCTGGACATTGTGGACCATCCTTAGGTAGGTCTTACGGGTCTTTTTAGACGACCCGACAGTCGATATGCCCCTTACAGTCATTCTTATGTCACCTAAAGGTGGTCTAGGACTCTCGTTTTCCCGTCGGGGAGCTTGCTCTTATGGTGGGTCCGCTCTCTCCTTGCTGACGAACCTTTGTAGCTTCCCTTGCTTGATGAGGGCTTCGATTTGTTGCTTCAAGTCATAGTAATCAGTTGTATCATGGCTGTGATCGCGATGAAAGCGGTAATACCTGTCCCTAGACCTCTTGTTAGAATCTCCCTTCAGCTTGCCAGGAAAAGTCAAGGCTCCTTCATCCTTAATTTGCATCAGAACTTCGTCGATTGGGGCAGTTAACGGGGTGAAGCTTGTGAACTTCCCTGTAGGGGGTTTGGAGCGTCTGTCCTCTCGCTGATCTCTGGTTCTAGCCATCTTTCGCCCCCTGTCCTGTCACGGGTCTTTCTGCCTTTCCCTCTTCTTAGGCTTCTCTTCTCGAGCCAGCAACGCATCTTCCACGTTCATGTACTTGGTTGCCCTGTATAGCACATCCGACATAGTTTTTAGGTCGTTCTTGTATAAGGAAAACAAGAACTTACCCTTCCGTAGTCCGTTTGTGAAGGCAATCACGAGTATCTTGTTGTCTGCTTTATCGATTGAAAGGGCCTCTTTGTTAAAGCGGGTGATGTAGGACCTTAGCGTCTCATCCTCTCGCTGCTTAATGTTCATCAAGCATGCAATGGACTTCTTGTTCCACCTGCAGCATGCGAAACTTCGACGGAAAAGGGAATGAAGTGACGGATGCTGTAAATGGCAAATCAGTTCGATGGACCAAATCATCGAGGTCAGTAGACACCCATCCTCTAAAGGCATTCATCACAAAGTCCATCCATTCCTTCATCATCTGCATCTCAGCTACTATATGAGGTTGAACTGTATCAATGTTGGATGGGCAACTAGTGTCCTGTCGTTCTGGCCTGCTCGGGGCATTGCTACCTTATGACTCTCTTGGTTTCTTCTCTTAGCGCTAGTGCCTTCTTGGTCTTCCTCTTGGGTATCCATCACCACATTCTTCTAGCGCAGTTGTTCCTCCAGATCGTGATTCTGCTTGGTAAGGCATTCTACTGCTACTGTAAGGGTTTAGACTTGCCTCTCCAAGGCAGTAGGTCACGGTTTTGCACCTTGAACGAGTAAGTACCATGCAACTTTTTGTCCGGGAAGTAGTGACTATGGCTTATCTCTTGATCGCGTTTCCCACAGGCGATGCCACAAAATCTCGGCCCCAATGAATATCCTCCAAGCATTGGGGGCAATTTGGCACTAGTTTGTATGAAAGCTTAGACACGTGAGGATGGTCAGTAAGACACACAGATGATGACAAGTTCCGTAAGACCTACCTAAGGATGGTCCACAACGTCTAGCTGATAGGTTCCGTGCCAAAGATGTCGCAGATCAACAACCCCATCATCGAATTCTTGGAAGAAGATGTCGGACGTCTCCACCACTCGCATGACGATGCACTGGTCGTCAGCATATGAGTGGGGGATTATAATACACACTGGGTTCTGGTTTGCAATGGTAGTTCAGCTGACATCCTTTACTACCCAGCATTTCAATAGATGATGATTGACAGAGAGCGACTAGTTCCGACGAACACACTGCTCGTTGGTTTCAAAGGAACAAGGGTACACCCCCTTGGCATAGTCACATTATCCGTAACGGTGGGCGACTACCCCCAGCAAATCACTAAGGATGTAACATTCCTTGTGGTCGACTGCTCTTCCGCCTACAATGCCATCCTAGGACGGCCTACCCTCAACTCATGGAAGGTTGTAACTTCAACCTACCACTTGATGATCAAATTCCCCACCAATTATGGAGTAGGGGAGCTGTACGAAAATCAGGTAGCCGCCCGTAAATGCTACATAGCTATAATGGAGGTGAATGACCACCTCTAGGCCATAAACATAGAGGAACACCGAACAATGACAGAGCCCGTCAAAAAGCTTGAAGAAATACTCCTCGACGACTCCAAGCCCGATCGAATGACCAGAATGGTACTCTAGCCAGTCCAGTGATTCGCCAAGCACTCACAGCTTTTCTCAAAGATAATCGAGATGTATTCGCTTGAAGCCATGAAGACATGCCAAGAATCTACCCCATGGTCATGGTACACAGACTGAGCATATCACCCTTCTTTCCACCCATCCATCAGAACAAGCGAGTATTTGCCCCCGAACAGGACCAGGCTATAGTAGAAAAAGTCCACAAGCTACAAGAGGCGAACTTCATCAAAGAAGTTTATTATCCCGATTGGTTGGTAAACGTGGTAATGGTTAAGAAAGCTAGCGGGAAATGGAGGATGTGCGTAGACTTCACCGACCTAAACAAGGCATGCCTAAAAGATAGCTACCCCCTCCTGTAGGTCGATGTCCTAGGTGACTCTACAGCCATCATCAGTTACTAAGCTTCATGGACACCTTTTCGGGCTTCAACCAAATCAGAATGGATGAGGCAGATCAGGAGAAGACTTCGTTTGTCACCAGCCAAGGCCTCTTCTACTATAAAGTAATGCCATTTGGCCTCAAGAATACGGGCACGACGTATCAGAGGCTCATGAACAAGATGTTCACGCAATAGATCAGGAGAAATGTATAGGTCTATGTTAACGACATGTTGTTGAAAAGCAAAAGGGAGGAAGACCACTTAGGGAATCTCAAAGAAACGTTTAACACCCTTCGCTCCTACAACATGAAACTCAATCCAGACAAGTGTGCCTTCGGAGTGACTGCGGGAAAGTTCTTAGGGTTTATGGTGTCTTAGAGAGGTATTAAGGCCAACCCAAACAAGATTAGGGCCATAATAGAGATGGCCCCCGCGAAGAACGTAAAAGAAGTAAAAAGTTTAAATGGCAAGATCGTTGCCCTGAATAGGTTCCTGTCAAGGGCAATGGATAAGTGTCTACCCTTCTTCAGCAAACTGAAAAAGTCTTTTGAGTGGACGGCCGAGTGTCAGTAGGAATTTGAGGATCTAAAGGTCTACCTCTCTTCCCCACTGTTACTAAGTCCTTCGCAACCGAGGGAAAAGCTCTTCCTCTATTTAGTCGTCTCCCCTACAGCCATCAGCGCAGCCTTAGTCAAGAAGACGACAAGGTCCAGAAACCCGTGTACTACTCTAGCAGGGTACTTCGTGGTACAGAAGAAAGGTACCCGCCAATGGAGAAGCTTGCCTTCGCTTTAGTAACGGCAGCTCGTAAGCTCAAGCCATACTTCCAAGCCCATACGGTGGTCGTCCTAACTGACAAACTGTTACAACAGGTGATAAGCGATTAACACTATGGGCAATAGAATTAAGTGAGTTTAACATTCAGTACCGCCCTCGTACCGCCATCAAGGGACAGGTTGTCGTTGATTTCATAGCAAAATTCACCAACGGCGAAGGCAAGGGGGCAGATGAATGTCCTCGGTGGAGCATATATACAGACAGATCGTCTAACAAAGAAGTTGGAGGAGCAGGTGTCGTGCTTCTTTCTCCAGAAGGAGACAAAATTGAATGTGTGGTTCGCCTTGACTTCCCTACCACCAATAATGAAGCAGAGTACAAAGCTCTGGTGGCAGGGCTTGACCTCACCAAAGCAGCAAGGGCTGCCAGTGTAGTCATTCATTACGACTCCCAGGTCGTCACTAACCAAGTAAACAGAGATTACGAATGTAAGGGTGAAAGGATGAAAAGATACCTAGAACAAGTAAAGAGATGAGTGGACGACCTACAGGCCAAGGTGGTTCAAATCCCCAGAGGAGAAAACGAGCAAGCCGACCGCCTCGCCAAAGCCGTTTCAGCAGAACATATGACCGTCCCTGGCAACGTACTCTCCTTTGTTCAGCTTTCTCCACTAATCGATTTCGTTGATTCGTAGGAGATAGATTCTGAAAATAATTGGACCACACCATTAGTCTCCTACTTGAAAAATGGCGTACTACTAAATGGGAAAGAAGCCGTAAGAAAGCTGAAGGTTCACGCAGCACGGTTCGTTCTAATAAAGGACGTCTTGTACAAAAGAGGTTTCTCCCACCCATACCTAAGGTGTTTAGGCACTGAGGAAGCGGACTACGTCATGAGAGAAGTCCACGAAGAAATTTGCGGGAACCACTCAAGGTCACGATCGTTAGTACACAAGTTGATCCAAGCTGGGTACTACTGCTCCACCATGCAGAATGATGCCCAGACTTATGTCAAAACCCGTGACAATTGTCAAAGGATCAGCAATGTTATCAGACAGCCGTCCAAAGAATTGACCCCGAAGACAGCTCCATGGCCCTTTGCTCAATGGGGATTAGACATCATAGGACCATTCCCGGTAGCGGCACGACAGCTGAAGTTTCTCATAGTAAACATAGACTACTTCACAAGGTGGGTGGAAGCTAAAGTCTTGGCAACCATTACAAAGAAGAACGTGTGGAGCTTCATTTGGAGTTACATCATCTGCAGGTATGGGATCCGTAGGGTACTGATCTCAAACAACGGGAAACAATTCGACAACAACTCCTTCCGTGATTTTTGCTCACAATTAGGGTTTAAAAACCACTACTCCTCTCTCGCCCACCCTCAATCTAACGGACAAGTTGAAGTCGCGAACCGATCTTTACTTAAAATCATCAAGACTTGGCTCGAGGGGGCAAAGGGTATATGGCCCGAAAAGCTGCCAAACATACTATGGGCATACAAGACAACAGCGAGGACACCTACCGGAGAGACGCCATTTCGACTAGCATACGGGAATGAGGCAGTCATTCCAATCGAGGTCGAACTCTCAAGCTACAGGGTGGACAACCACGATGAAAGCAAAAACGACGAGGCTATACGTCTATAGCTTGATCTACTGGACGAAGTCAGGGCGATAGCTGAACAAAGACTCGCACGGTACCAAGACCTCATGGCCAAGCACTACAACTCTCGGATCAAACACAGAGACTTTCAGGCTGGAGATCTCATTTTAAGGAAGGTAATGGGCGCCGCTAAAGACCCTACCCAAGGGAAGCTTGGCCCCAACTGGGAGGGACCTTACAAGTTTACGTCGTGATAGAGGAAAGGCACCTACCACCTAGAAATACTAGACGGACGGAAGTTGCACCATCCACGGAACATTGAGCACCTACGGAAGTACTACCAGTAAAACTAATGATGTCGAAAAATCAACAGGAAGTCACACGGTCCTTACGTGCTCAAAACAATACTTGCATAATACAAAAAAAGAAGACCTAACAAAAAGCACCGGTGTGGTGCCAGCTAAATACCCTCCAAAGGTCAAGTTAGAACTTCTCACAACTCTAGAGTGTCAAAGCTGGGGGTGAATTATGCGTACCTTGGTTAGTGAGGGTTTTGGGGCTTTTATAGTAGTAGAGGGTTGACATCTCTTTCTTGGTTTAGAAGTCTTTTCCTTATAGAAGTCCTCATAAGTGTATTTTGCGAAATCCTTTCCTTGTAGGAGTCTTTTTTATTAACACTAAGTATGGGGCACAAGATATTTCCTTATAGACGCATGCGTGGAGGCCAAGTTATGGTCATGTCAGAACCATCAGTCTCATGCATCTCCTTCAGCTTAGTGGCGTCAGCTTTCCATCTTCGCCCCAAGCTAATTCCGTCAACTTAGAGCTGTAGACTCCCTACTGTTGTCACTTGTCAATGGACACAAGTAAGACCGATGGGTTTGTTTGAAACGTCACTCTATACCTTTCCATCAGTGAGTGTTCATATTTACAATTTTATCCTTATTAGTGTGTGTATATATATATTAAAAAAAAAAGCATTAATTATAGCTTAGAAATTACTATATTTTATTATTTAAAAAAAAATACTATATTTTAATAATCTTAGTTTCTTACAATAGTTTTATCCAAAAAAAAATTGTATGTTCTTACACAATTATCAGAAATTATGGAGGCATAGCATTGTTGAAGCATAAATCTACATATAATAATAGAATGCCAATTTTTTTTAATGCACTTTCCTTTGCCCATCCAAAGCAAATCCTATGATGTGAACACATCACAACTTATATTTCTCCTTTATCTTTTTGAACAATTGGTTTAATTTATTCCATGGTAAGGTACTTCCAAATCCTAGATATGTACACCATGCTAAACAATGACATGATGAATTGAATTGAAACTAACAGATGAAATGCTGTTTAAAACTAAAGGTAACTCTTTAAAAAATTGCAGATTAATTAATTAAAGTTGGTTGAAGCACATGCCACATTGTAATACATACTCCTTCGGCATATTTATAAGTCAACCAGAGTTAGATGATTGCAATTATTTGGATTTTTTTTTTTATATATTCTTGCACACATGAACAGCTAGGTCAACCTTTACAACAAAGGTGGCTTTTTTTTTTTTTTTTTTTTTTTATTTTTTTTAAAGTTGCCTCGGATAAAACAAGGCCACTTACCTTGATTGTGATTGTCGAATTTTGTATATATACTAGTGACCAAGACCTATCAAGGAAAAGAAAATTCAATAATTGGAAGAGAGAGGTACATTTACATTGTAAATATCACAAAGATAAAAAAAAGTGTCAATTAAACTAAAAAACACTTGATAAAACAAGAAATTGTTAAAGAATATATGCTGAATAAAGAAAATGACTTACTAACCAATTTTGTTGACAATACCTATTAGGTGAAAACAAAGACAATCTTTTTTCTTCAATGTTTAACTCCTGAAATTGAATGATTGGATATAAGGTGCAGTGGCAGAGTCCATGTCCATGAAGGCCAAAACACTTCAGTTAAGGGTCCTCCAACATTATTATGATGCTCGAATTATAAAGATTATCTGCCTCTATATGGACCCAGTCTTAATGTCTTAATTTGTAGGGAGGCTTAATTTGTATGTCCTGTGGGTAGTAATGGTGGTGGTTACAATTTCATATCAATGTTGAACTGTGATATACCAAATAAGATAGTCATAAATATGGACCCAGTAATGTCTCTGGTGAGATGGGTGTTTGGTCATTTTCCTCAAAGACAAAATGTCATAATATATCCAGCTAAGGAGGTGAGGTAGCTTGTTTTTTTCATAGTAAGATCTGCGACTTTATCCACCCACATCCACATGAGTATGATTGACGGTAATGTTCATAACCTGACCCATATTTTCTCCCTGAAATACATGCTTTTGTGGCCTGCATGCTTATCCTTGATGTGCCTCTTCTAGATCTAGTGCCCACTTAATACAACCATGAATGAGCAGCTTTGAAATCCTAGCTAGCTAGGGTGTTTCATTAAATGTGACTCTTTTCTTCTACCCAATTATACATTTAATCTATGAGGAGCTTTGAAACCCTATATATTGTGTGTAATTATGATGCTTAAAAACTCTTCCAACTACGTCACAAGCAATCGACACAGAATAGTACTAACTATATATATGAAACTTTGAGCCCTCTTAATAGAATAATAACGTTCACGGTTGAAATATGCGCAAAAAGGCTACCTCAATTTTTGTTATCACTTTCTTAATATATTATAGGATTTGAACTCGTTAATATATATCATGTGTCATCAATCCAAATGGGTGAGCTATAAAAAAAACCAAGAGTCCTTGTAATCAAATTGGCTTCCTGAACTATTGCCGTAATAAGAGCTGTAGGTACATTTATTTGTCAGAGCAATTGGAAACTACACATGAGGAACACCATTGGAAACTATAGACCTATAGCTTAAAAAAGAATAAAAAGATACCATAACTATAGTTTAATTGCTAGCCGTATTATACCATTCTTGACGTTATATAGTATGTATACTCTGTCATAATCAACATTAATTCCAGACTTGCATGGGACCTTTATTTATTTAAAAAAGAAAATAAATTCATACTTTGATTAATTGATCCCAAGGATATGCTGTTAGCTTTGCAGAAGGTGGCTATGGGATTGTCATTAATCATTTGTTGGATAGCGTTTGAGAAGATACGTAATTAATTGCACTTGGTAGAGATCCATAATAATTGATTCCTAATTGCTTAGGAAAGAAAGAAAATAAAATCAACTTCTTCCTATTCCCATTCTTAATGATTGTCTCATCTAAGTGTGTGAAATATATCGGATTTGATTTTTAAGTACACATTTGGAGAGAGTCTTGTATGGTTCCAAATTAAGAACAATCATCAAGGGCCCTCCTCTTAAAAGGTGTGGAGTCCTCTGATAATGATTTAGTTTTTGTTTTCATAGATGCTAATTAAATAGGAACCGACAATTTTGGTGTAATATCATAGCCTTATCTGCTGGCACAAGCTTGTTACATTTTATGAGAGCATTACTCCGTTGTAAAATTTAATGCAACTAGTATTAGACAATTATAGCCATCAACTCTTTATCTTTTTGGTAACGAGAATTATTAGGACTATTATAAATTTTAATATTTCAATTATACAAATTGATATGATAGTCTAAAATTATAATCATTATAAAAATAAATGGATGTTAGGATCTTAGAGTGTGGCATATTCCATGCCAAAGTTTTATTGTAATTAATTAAGCATAAATTACCTTGTAATTTTTATTTTGTGGGTCTATGTGTATTTGGGTTGAGGTACAAGTGCTAAAAATGGAATTGTACGACAATATCCAAATCTTCTATCTCACTTTTCTTGCTCCACTTTATACTCTACCAATTAAAACTTGCCTCATATTTACCTAAATAATTAAATACTACCATTAATTAATAATTGTAGTATTTAATGGTAGTATTAATAAGTCAATAATGGTAGTATTTAATTAATTAGGTAAACATGTGGCAAGTTTTTATTGGTGGAGTATAGAGTGGAGCAGGAAAAGTGAGACAGAAGATTTGGATTCTGTACGACATGGGATTTCAGTTGAGCGAAATTAAAGATGTATCTAGCGAAATAGCAATTGAGATAGCCACTTCACGGGAGCGAAAACATGAAACTATAGAGAATTTAGTTATGAGTTCCCCTATTATTCTAGTCTTTTCCCATCTTATATATAACTCATTTTCCCATTGAATTAAACCCTAAATCTTATCTAAGGTGTGAAAGAAACCTAGGAAAATAGCCATATTTCATGAAATGAGATTAAGACCATCACTACCTTTGAGCTGTGAGTGTTGATTAGAGCTTTGGGAAGCATTGGAACCACCATAAAATAGCTAAGCAGACTTGGAGATTGCAATTGGAGCTTAATTGCAGATCTGGGAGCTAGAGTAGTGAAAGGATTTGCAGAGTCAATTGCGAGCAAGAGTTTGGAAAGCTTAAGTACGTAATTACTACTTAACTCAAAGGGTTTTGTGAATAATATGTACTGCAACTATCTATTCTAATGAATCATTTTCGACAGTGAGATTGGGAAGAGGTTTCTTGCCTAGTACTCAAGTTTTCCTCTTTGATAGCACATACATTTGTTATGGTTGTGTTTTAATTGTGTGTGTGTGGATTTAAAATTCTATTTTTACATGCTTATGTTAATTGATTAATCACTTGCGTAATTGGACTTAATTGTTAAATTAGCCTAAAATTATCTAAGTCATAATCTAGCAATACTTGACACATGTAGTATGTAGTTACACGGAGTAATCTCTTAGTATAATCACAAAATACTAGTTAAAGATTTCAAATATATAGGAACTCTTGAATGTCATGAGAATGAGATTTGAACAAAAGGGACTTAGGTTGGATAGTTGTCTTGATATGGTTTTAGGGGCTATCTTTAAATATTTGGTTAGGTATTAATAGACTCATAGAATATAGATTAACTAATTAAGGTAGTGGAGACTTTTTGTGTGTGTTTGTGTAGGGGGCAGTTGGAATTTAGAAGCCATTTTTCATTGTTTGGTTTTCTACAAGGAGAATATGGCACCATATTTTAAAGCTTTGGGTTTAAACTAGAAAACTATACTAAATTTTAATCTTGATCCTGAGACTATGATTTAAAACTAATTCGTTATGGAAACAAACATGTTCATATCACAATGTTGAGCATTTTAATATTTTTTTAAAAAAATCATTTAAGTGAATTAAGTCATTAACTTAAATAATAAGTTGGCATATTATTTTTTTGCTAATAAGTTGGCATATTAATAAATGAAAAGAAGTGCAAGTTTCATGTGCTTAATGAGTTGAAGTGAGCAGAGTCACCCAAGGCTTAGGCCTAAGGCCCCACTACAAAAAGTTTCTACCCCTTTGTAAAAAAATGTCTCACCCCCATTATAAAAAGGTTCAAAATTTTATGATGATAATTTTTTTTTGTTCTTCTAAATGGTTGTACAATTTTTTTTTTCATGAGTAATGCTAGAAATGCTACAAATTTTATTACATAAGACTTACAAACTTATGTGTCACTAATTACCAAAAAGTAATTTAAACATTCACTAATTATGTTGTTAAAGTTCACCGATCATTTACCTCAAAAAAAGAAAAGTTCACCAATCACATTCAAGGCTTCTAAAATAATAGACCAATAAAAACCTAATCCAATTGAAACCCTAAACTACTTGAAAAAACAAATGTTGTAAATGTACTAGATCATCAATGATGATTAATATCATCTAATAGCTTGAAATTTTAATTTTTGAAAACCAATATCCTACATGGTAAATTGTCAACATTACCAACATAATCTTCCCCATAGCATCACCTTATATCTAAGATAAAGTAAACATCTTTGTTTAAAAAATAATAAATTTTCATTTCTTTTTTATTAAATCTTATGCGTGAGCTATGATATCTAATTCTCTATAGGAAATTAATTTTGGTTTAATTAGTATTAATTCATCAAATAATTCAAATGTACTTAGATTTATCGACTTTTGCCTCAAATTATATTTAGCCTAACTTGTAAGAAAGGAATTAGTGTTTCAGCAAAAACAAACTGAATCCCACTTAAATTTACAACTATCCAACCTGAGTTATTAATCACTTTGTTTGGATTAAATGGATTTGATTAGATTGATCAAGAGTGATAAGTGGATAAATCTAAAATATCAAATTGGCTCCAAGCAGAGTGATTCATAACTCATAATTATTATAAAAAAAAAAATTGGCATATTTATACCAAATAATTAATAGCTCAATGGAGTTGCTATTAGACCTTTAAATGTCTTTTCATTTTTCATTTTTATTTTTATTTTTTATAATAGAAGAATAGACCTTTAAATCTAAGGTCCCAAATTTGAGATTCCTAACTTGGAAACTAAAACTTTTAAAGATAATTGGTTCGATCATCTTTATACATATTTTTTATATTTATAATTGTTTTAGTGTTTGTAGTCTATTCTATAATATCTCCTTAATATTGCATCACATAGCATATGAAGCTAGAGTTTTGTATGGAAGTGGAAAGCCCTCATTTGGACTTTGACATGTCTAGCTACCACTTCCGTTTGGATTTTCTTTTATGCTTGGCTGAATCGAAAGATAGCCTTTTGTGGTTGGCTGATAGGCATGGTGTTATTATTCTTTGCCACTCCTCCACTCTTCCATTCCACGTTGACAATGACAAGGAAGCTAAGAACAAAAGCAACTGAGAGAGAGAGAGAGAGAGAGAGATCCCTTTCTGCTCTCTTGGATAACAAGCTTACATAATATGGTAAAAGTGAACAGAAAAAAGAAATAAAACGACCTCTCAACCACATACACCCAGACTAAGTCCTGCACCACTCATCATCATCTTCTTCTCTTTCAAGCACCTTAGATCCATTCCCTTTTGAGCTCTTTTAAACGAGAGCTTTATATATATAGATTTATTGGCCTTAAAATGGCTAGTTAGATATATTTAAGAAAAGTTCCTCAAAAAAGAAGATATATTTAAGAAAAATGCGAACTTTAAAAATGTCATACATTTAAAAAAAAAAAAAAAAAAAAAAACCTAGATAAGTTTTAAAATGTTATATTTATAGTGTGAGTTTGTCAACTGATTAAAAACTTGTGTTTTTGCTTAAATTATTTTCTATTGGTTGCATATTTGTTTCTTAAATAATCTAACTTTTACTTTTTTTGTTTTGTCTCAAGCTATGCAAATATAAGCTATTAAAATTAAGCAATACTTAATCGGACACATAGAGTTAAATATTAACTCTAATACCATATTAAATATGTTAAAATAGAAACTTTTAAAACTAATATATCTCGAATAAAAAATAAAAATAAAACTAAATTAACTACAAGTTAAAATAACATAACCAAACTAAGTACTACTAAAATGAAAAATTTAACAATGACCCCCAAATGATATATTTATCTTGAATTTACTAAGGAAAAGGGATAATTATCTTTTATTGTTTTGGTAATACAATCATACAGTGAGATCAATTCAATTGGTGAGTTGAGCATGGAAATGACTGCACCTACTTTTTTTTTTTTTCCTTTTTATGTATGTTTCTGTCTGTCATGTAAAGAGAAAGAGAGATGTAAGTGTCGGCATGTTAGAATGGAACCCACATCCTCAAAAGAGGACATAAAAAAATCGCCTTCTTCGTTCCTCGTTCCTCACTAACACTTGCACTCACTCTCATCTCAGCATCCCATGTGCTCAGCTTCTTCACCTTCTGACTGCCACTCTCTGTCTCTCTCTCCAACATCCATGTGCAACATGAAAAGAAACATAGTACTAAACCTACAAAAATTTAATGCTACAAACCAATGTGCTATGAACTAAGATTATGACCTACTGAACTTCATTCTCTCTATAGTCTCTGTCTCTATCTTTCACTCTTCTCAATGGACTCCAGAACTGTTCTTGACCATGTTCTTTTCCAACTAACTCCAACCAGAACCAGGTACTCTTTTTCTCTTCTATTTTCCCTTCTACGTTGATTGATGTGTGTTTACTTTATGATTGAGAAATGAATTATTGTCTTATCGTGCTCTCTCTATGGTTTCCATAATTTGTTGAAGATGTGATTTGGTGATTTTCTCTGGACCTTTGAACGAGAAGTTGGCATCAGGGCTTCTTGAACCCTTCATTTTGCACCTTAAAAGCGCCAAAGATCAGATTTCTAAAGGTGGATATTCCATCACTCTGCGCCCAGCTGGCTCTCATGCCTCTTGGTTCACCAAAGCCACTCTGCAAAGGTAAATTAATTCAGTTATACTCTATATGTATGTGCTTGTTTTAATGGTTCTTAGCTCAACCAAAGTCACTGCTGAATTGGGTATGTAAATTTGGTGGGAATTTGGCCTGTTATGCAAAAAGATTTGTCATGGGATTCAGGTTTTAATTAAGAATAATTAAGCATTTTGGGTACATTTTTTAGTATTCCAACTGAAATCATGGGCAGTTTGAATTTAAATGGAAGTTTTGGAATTTGGAGTATTTTTTTATTTGAACAGTTTTTATGAGTAAATCCCATAAAGTTGTTCTTGTTAACTAGTTGGCTGTTCAAGAATTTTTGGTTTGTGAATAAAAAGTCAAATAGTTGCAAATCATTGGGAATTTGTGTAACACTTGTCTTTTATTTGATTGATTATTTTAGTTTGTTTCTTTGTATGAAACAGGTTTGTGAGATTTGTTAGCTCACCAGAAGTTCTTGAGAGATTTGTGACTATAGAGAGAGAGCTTGTGCAGATTGAGGATTCGATTCAATCAAGTGAATCGATAGAGGCAGATGGTATGCTTAGAGATCGATCTCTTGTAATTATTCTTTGGATTTCTTCATGACCAGCGAATCAAGTGGATTCCTATTATCGTACTTTTTATTTAAATGTCAAAGTCAATTAGTCAGACCTTGAACTTCATTGAAGTCTGGTTTTGGTTGATGCCTTTGCTATTCTGTATTTTCACCAAATATAAGGAGGCATATTTGATGCTTGGGATATTTTCTAACCAGATCTATTGACGTAGACATCCTATACAAATATTGGAGGAATTTCTTGTTCGTTTTGTAATTTTCTGAATTTACTAGAAATGATTTCCCCCCCCCCCCCCCCCCCCTTGTTTTTGTGTATTTTCAGGAATATTTTAGTTAAAATCGAATGGTAAAATATTGCTTTGGATCTATCTAAAAATATTTTTTCTTGGAAATTAAGTGTTTTGGAGCCTTTAATTTGGCCCCTAACTTGTAAAAAGAATTTGATAAGTTCACTATCAATAAAATTTTCAGTCTTTTGTTCTGTATTTTTCTGGTAAATATAGGGATTAGTAATGTACTGAACCTTTTCTGGCTATCATCTGAGTCATCTATAGATAGTTTTTTTATTAAACTAGGTTATCTTGCAACATTGATATTTTCAAAATTTGGAAAACTTACTGATAGCTATTATGGATGTCACAACTTATTGGATATTAAAATATGGTAATTGTTTTTAGATTACAAAATGTAAAATTTGCATTGGAATTCATTGCAGAATGTTGGAGGGAAGCACTTTAATCTGATATCAAAATATGAAACCTGGATTATATTTCTTTAACCTGTAGATTGACTCACTGTATGAATGATTTTATCTACAACCTTGTAATTGACAGGAAATGTGTCAGCTGCTGATGGGCATTCCAAAAGATCAAATGCCTACTCCAATGTATGTCATCATTTTTATATTATTGTAAAATGCATTGTTTATCCTTTGAAGTTCTTACAAAGCATTAACCTTTTATTGTGATGGTGCATCTTAGTCGAAAGGTGAATCCAATGGAACAGGCGATGCTGTACCAGAAGAGAATTCCAAGTAATATATCTGGTTTCTATTGGTCGCATATAGTTATTCTATGTACTTAAATTACAACACATTATATTCTCATGCATTCATTGTTCAGCTGCTGGTAATGAACAGGATTCGTCTTCTACGTGTTCTGGAAACTCGGAAGGCAGCGCTCCGCAGAGAGCAAGCAATGGCTTATGCCCGTGCCTTAGTTGCTGGATATGAGATGGACTACATAGATGATCTTATTTCTTTTTCTGATGCTTTTGGAGCTTCACGTTTAAGGTATGACGAATGCCAAAAGGTGACTGAATCAAATAAATATCTAGAGATTAAACTGAAGGAAAACTGCTTTGTCACAACATATAAAAGAGGGAGCATTAGCAATTTACCACCTTTCATTGGAAAATCTTTCAATTCAATGCCTTCTTCTATTTTGATAATGATTTTTACATTAGATATTGACTTCACTTTTAATTGCATGGTTGTATTACTGTTGATTGTATTGTTAGTGAACCACTAATGCCTTGCAAATGGACCTTTTCATTCAAGGTCTGAAATCTTGGTAGCAAAGCTGACGTTGGCTGTCCCCTGTGTCAACTTTCCACTATTACAGGATGTTGTTTCTTTTGATCAAGCATCCTGTCTTTTCAATTATTAGAAAAACATTTGTTAAAGAGCAACCAAATCTTGTGCCCCCATTATTGACGTGATTTTCAGTACACCATGTAAGAGGGTCAATTTCCCAAAGCGGAATTATACAAAATTAGTCTAGCCTACTACGGAATTTGACATGGAGAGCCTCACTGGCTTACAGTTGACTCAGAAATAGTTTTCTTTTTATTGTTCATATTATTCAGGCTTCTTTGCCTTATGAAGGTGTAGGAGATTGGAGAACCTGGACCATTTTTTCCCGTAGAATGTAGTTATTGTTTAGTAGTATTTTGGATCTCATACAATATGAATTACAATGTTTCATTATCAGTTTTCATTTGCTCAATATTATTTGTATCTATCTTATTTTCTACTGTCATACTTCGGTTTTCTAATACAATTGGTTTAGTTGATTGTTCTGAATGATGCACTAAGGAGGTTTCTAGATATTTGTCAACCTTCTAATGATTATTTTCTCCTTAAAGGACAGTTTTATCTTCTTAAGATATTTTTCCTCATTGCAGAATTCCTGTATTTTCTATTTTAAATTGTGAACATTTTTTTAAAGTTTCCTTTCTTTTTTATTTTTTATACTTTTTGGGGGGAATAGCATTTAAAATATTGGTTAAAGAGTGTAATCTGTGTCTGGTTTCATTTAGGGAAGCGTGCATAAATTTCATCAATCTATGCAAGAAAAAGAATGAAGATAGGCTTTGGGTAGATGAAATTGCAGCAATGCAGGCATGCTCTCAGCAAGAATTTCCATACTTGGGAACATCTGGGATCATACTTGCTGGTGAAGATCTTGAAACTAGTCAGAATCTTATGATAAATGTTCACCCAAATGGTCTCTCTAATGGAAAACAGAATGGCTCCATGGATGCATCTGATTCAACTGCAAGTCATGGAAGTTTGGACAATAGCCAAGGTATGGTTGAATATCCAATCCCTCATTATTCTTGGAAAAAAACTTTCAACTTGTGAAAGAATGCCGTAAAAAAATTCTTAACAAGTGAATATTTCATAACACTAAAAAGAAATAAAGAAAAAGTTAAAATTCCAATAACACGTGAAACATGGGTTAATTAAGGCAGTCAGATTTTTGCAGTGACCCTCCTAAAATTGATTTGTCATAGGTTCAGACAGAGTGCAGAGATTAAAGTATGAAAATTCAGTTGTGTCATGCCCACAATGGCTATCATCATTGTCTAGAATGTAAGAACACCTTTAATCCTGTTTGGACAAGCCACAATCATTTGGTTATATAGCTATGGTACAATTGCAATCTATCCCTAAATTTCAAAACCGAGCAGTGGGAACCCTTTACTATTGGTATAAGCAGTTTGCCCCCTGCCATTAGGATTTTAGTCAAATTTGATGGAAAATTCAAATTTCTAGGGCATTGTAACTGCATCATAGTTTAAGAGGGGAAAGTGAAATCAACCCTTAAAAAAGAATGAAATTCCACTCCACCCCGCTTCTCTCTCTCTTGGATAAGAAACTAAGAACATTAATTAATAAAAGAGCATGAGGAATATTTATGCCACTGTTCAAGCCTCAACCCTGTTTTCTGTAATTTAGATCTACCATAGACTTAATAGATTATGAATTACACTTACTGACATGAAGTTTGTAAGAAAGGAATTTATTCCATCCTAATGCTGAAATATATTTATGCCACTGCTCAAGCCTCGTCTCTATTTTTCTATAATTTAGAACTACATAGACTTGATTGATTATGAATTACACTTATTGACATGAAGTTTTCATGAAAAGAATATATTCCAGCCTAATGCTTATCAAAACTTTATCATTTCCAGGTCCAAGCAATTTTACTTTTAGCATTATATTTATGAATTTGCATTCTCTTATCAATTAGTTTTACCTTTGCCATACTTTGTACAGAAAATGTTTTTGACCATAGCTTATGTTTGAATTGCTAATTACAAAGATACTAGTAAAGATTGTTCTCCTTTGTCGGTAACTGGTACATCTTTGAATCTGAAATATGCAGAAAGTAGCTTGCCAACATCATCTCAAACACAATCAACAAATGGGAGAATTCAAGCACCGATGACATGGCCAAACCATGTTCCTCAGTACATGCACAACTTTCAAGGTCCTGTATTTCCACAAATGCCCCCATATCCAAGCTACCTTTTTCCTGGTATGCAACAACATGCCTCTTCATATTATCCAGGCAATATGCAATGGCCTTCAAATGTCGAAGATTCTGGTCATGTTCTTGATCAAGAACTAGATGGACATCGGAATCACAAATCATCTAGGAATAAAAAGAAACATTCACACGGAAAAGTACTGGAAACTTCAGAGCAAGATCGCTCCACCGAGCCCAGTGACTCCAGTTCTGAGAGTGAATCAGATGAGGATTTGGAGCATCACAAAAATTCTTCTTCAAAAGACAAGCCACACAAAAAGAAGCATGGGAAGAAGTCCTCAAGAAAGGTTGTTATCCGCAATATCAATTACATAACCTCTAAGAGGGATGGAGAGGATACTGGCTCAGAGGGGAATTCATCTGATGAGGATGAATTCATCAATGGGGATTCAATCAAGCAGCAAGTAGAGGAAGCAGTTGAATCATTGGAGAGAAGGCATAAATCAACCTCACGTCGTCATAAGAAACATGGAGGGGTCAAGCTTCCTGGCATTGCAGATGGTCCAAATGATGATGCTGATCAGGAAATTAAGAATGGTGCTGCAATTAACTCTGAGGGAGGAAAAAGAAATGACCCCTGGGGTGCTTTCCAGAATCTTCTTATGCAAGAAAAAGAGTCAAATTATTCTGGTATAGAGCCAAACTCTGTTGATGTTCAGGAGGAATATTTTACAAATAAAAACTCTGAAGAGAGAAGTTCATTTGCCTTCAACCTGGAACAAGAGAAAGTTACCAAGCAACAAACTATATCGAGTGATTCCTTTGTTGTAACAGAGAGGAATACTGGAGTGGAGGGGAAAACTCACATTGGGAATTTTGAAGTTGACGAGAATGCAACTATTAGGAAAGCAGAAAGCACATATGAGGAGGAGTTATTTTCACACAGAATTGAAGAATCAGGGAATCGTCCCCATGCTGTTATATCTGATAGTGCTGCTGAATTTTCCATAACCAAATGTCAAGAAGAAGGAGATTGGTTCCTCAACAGCCAACCAGATAAATCAGCACATCAGGATGCAAGCAAAGATCTCAAGATGTTTGATGGTGTTTATGCTTCTTCAGTAGCTGTTGATGTTCATGCTGGAAAAAATAAAAGCAATGTTTTAGCTGATGACTCTTTCATGGTTCAAGCTCGATCATTTGATAATCAACTTGATTCTCAGTTAAGGACTGACATAAGCATGGTTCCAGAGATTGTTGGAGATACTCAATATGAATATGGACCACCAGAAATTTCACACAATAAGCCTGAAGTCATTGCTACCCATGAGCCAGATGACCTTTACATGATGCTTGATCGTGATTCAGCAACTGACCATGCTGGGGCATCATGGACTCCAGAAATGGATTATGAAAATAGCTTATTATCAAATGAAGTCAATAACAGGCATTCTGACAGTGAAACAGCTGGTGTTGTTGATGATAAGGTGCCTCCTAATAGTAAGAATGCAAAAGCCAAAAATAGTGGAACTCCTGCAGGAAAAGTTTCAGGTAAAGAAGCAAGGTCGAAACTTTTAAACGGATCCCTTGGAAAAAGCAAATCTGACATCTTATCAAGGAGCAAGAAACCAACTACTGTAAGCAGAACAACAGTTCCAAAGAGCAAATCTGAGAAGGTATTTCACAAACATTCAAGGTCCAATTGGTTCCCAGACTGAATGAGAGAAAGAAAGGAAAATATGACAGTTTCCTTTGTTTACTGTAACTTTTAAGCTTTTCCTTTCTTTTGTTTCATTTATTTCTGGGAACCAATGTGTACAGGAGCTCTAAATGTCCAATAGAATTTGAAATTGCTGATAACGTTTGACATGGAATTAGCCCAAGTCCATTAAGCTTCTCTTATCATTTGGAATTAATTTCTTTGGGAAGATTTTCCTAGAGCATGGAGATAATCTTTGAGGAATCTCATGAAATATTGTTTTTCATTACTAGACTCCAGTCATTTTGGATATGGCTTGGATATTTGTATAGCCTCGTGTCTGTGGATATGTTCTTTTAAATTCCACAGAATGTTCCATTTTCTTGAGATTTATTAAGACCTTTAGTTACTTTTGATTATTATCATTTAACTTGTTCTTTCCCTTTTCTTTTATAGTGATTTATTCACTCTCTTTTTGCCCCATTTCCGATAGGAAGAAGAGAACAGGAGGAGAATGGAGGAGTTAATGATTCAACGCCAGAAGAGAATTGCTGAAAGAAGTTCTTCAAGAGGATCTAGTACAGAAACAACCAAAAGGACAGCTACAGTGAATAAAACTGCAGTGACTTCTGTGAAGAATGAGAAACCTAATACTCAGACCCCAATCCAAGAGAATAAGAAACCACATAAGCCAGTCCTAAGGAGTTCCACCATAGATCGCCTTGCAACAACACGAACAACTCAGAAGGTCTCATTGACTCAATCAAAATCGGACCAGCCCAAAAAATCATCATTGAAGGCAAATGGTGTAGCTGCAACTAACTTACCAAAGAAGACTGCTGGTGCTGAGAATAAGAAACCAACTCCAAGCACACTCAAACCTTCAGATGAGAAAAAGGACCCCAAGAATTTAAATCAGATGCTTTCTTCTGACACTGATGTCCAAGCAAAGGATGGCATGGATTCTGTAGCTGAATTTCCAGTGAAGTCATCAGCTGCCCAGGTAAATCAAACTGATGATGCCCTTGATCTGAAAGACATTAAGGAGCTGCACGCTACTGCTTCTATTGAGAAGAATGAGGAAACTGTGAATTCACATAGGGATATCTTGGATGATGGGAACTGCAATGGAAATTCACTCAACATGGCCTCATCTGTGCCTACTGAAGATCATATTCTAACAGTGGCTCAGCAAGAAGGTAATGTTGACAGATCATCTCATGAATATTCTGTTCAAACTGAAGGAAAAACACTTTCTGAAGGTCCCCATGAAATAACTATACATCCTATGCCACCATCACCTGAAAAAGTTTTGATTGCTTCTGCTGAGAATCTAGAGGCAAACGGTGCAATAAATGAAAACTTTCAAGTTACACCTGAAATTTCAGAGATAGAGATCTCAACTCCACCACCAGGTAATGGAGCAGTTTCAGAGTCAAACAATTCCAGGAAGAAGTGGGACAGTGATGAGAATTCTACTAAAGCCACCAAGGGATTTAGAAGGCTTCTTATGTTTGGAAGGAAAAAGGCTGAAACTCACTCATGAACTGAACATATGTTTTAGTCAGATTTGAACTCTTTGCTTGCGGCTTTCGTGTTCATATTATTCCCCAATGCCTCTGGTTTAGATTATTGGTTATTCAAGAGCAAGAGGTAACTTACAAATAGAATTTTGTTTGATCATGCACAGCTGATGTGTGCCATGCAGCTGTTGAGCAGAAGAATGTTGATAGCATAATAATAAGGCTTCGGGTTTTGCTGCCATTGGAGGATTTGAAATGTTATTTATCCAAATTTGTGTAACATAAGGAGGGAATAAACTGGTAACCTCTTAATTTGGTATACCTTTTGATTTTGCTTTGATACACGCTTGGGAGTCTTTTTTGTATTTGTTTTGATTTTATTCAAAATTCTGTTGTATGTATTACAAAGTCTTGTAATGAATCATCCTTGGCATTCTTTATTCCTTTAGTAATTACTATTTGTTGGAAGAATTTATTTTGTCATTCTTCAATGCACTTATCAAAATGATTTTGTCCATCTGAATGTGTTGGGTTAAAATGGGTTCATTTTTTTTTTCCATATATAAATCTCAAGTTAAAGGATATATTTTGTCATTCTGCAATGTGTACTTACCAAAATGATTTTGGCCCGACGTAGAACACATTACTACTACTCATGCTCATCATGACATTCTTCTTGAACCACCCTCTTCTCTTCAGTGTAATCCAAACAGTTCACCTTAAAATTCTCAAACTTTGTAAACAATGAACAATTGTAAATTTAAACCCTAAACATTCCCTTTGAAAACACTAAAAGATGCTAGTTGAGCTAAAAAGACTCTTGGTTTGTAAGTCTAAAGAAAAATTCATTAAATTCATCAATATAAACATATTAAGAAATGAAAAAATAATGAATAATTTTATATTAACCAAAAAATGCTAATAAAAAATTTTCAATACCAGAGTCTTCATTTTAGGCTCTTCATACAAAATGCTAATAAATTATTAAAAAAAAAAAAATTGTTCTATGGTGTAAACGTAGCATTGCATGGTGCACTAACTTTGTTCAAAATCCCAAAACTTCAAATCAAGTGTGTGTTCTTTAGCTATTTCACTTATCAGTTGGAGCATCTCATCATAAGATATTACAAGTTTGCATAGGTTCTGCTTTATCTGAGAAGTCACAATATTTTCATGTCGTAATTCAACATTGGTGGTCTCAAATTCACAACCATAACGAGCTCTAAAAAAATGCCGCAACAAATTTAGCTCTGGCAACTCACCACATCTTGAGGCAGCAAATATCAAATTCGCCAAAGCTTGGCGAACATCAATTGGCAAAGATTGTACGTCCCTGCATTAATAAATCAAAGCCTTAGTCACACAATTTTGGGGTCGATTTTCAACAAAATTAATCCAAGGTATATAATTGAAGAACCTGTAGATTGAGAGAAATCCAATGTACCTCTACAGTTTAATAAAGTGAAGTCACAGTCATAGATAGGTACCTTTGTTCGCAAAGATGGGGGAAATTGGTGAAGATGCATTCACAGAAATCATTAATTTGATCATATGCGGCTAATAGATTCTGATCCTTGAACAGTCTCTCAACCTAAATATAAATTCATAGAAAAAAAATAAAAAATAAAGTATAATTTTCTTTTTTAAATTGCAACAATATAATTCGAAAATAAAGAATAAACAAAAAAATAAAAACTTAAGGTTACTATACATAATAAAATATTTTTTTTAAAAAGGGTACCCTGGCAAAGGCTTGATCTAGCTGGCCAATCTGGAGGAGTTGAGCAATATCAGCGCGTGATTGTCTTATAATTGAATCATTCCTTTTCTTTTGGATGGTTATACGAAGTTGAGCCTTCTCTATCATATGCTTGCTACAACAAAAGCATAAATGTTTGTGTTTTTTAAAGACAAGCAAAAGAATGAATCGAACGGAAAAAAGATCAAACTGCAGTGCTACTGCTATTAAAACAAATATTGATCCCATCAAAAAAAAAAAAAAAAAAAAAAAAAACAAATACTGAAAGAGGTTTAAATACCTTTATTTGTCAATAATAATAATAATAATAATAATAATTAGTAGGCCTAAATTACATAGTGTCATATAAAGTTAAGGCTTATTATTATTATTATTATTATTATTATTATTATAGAATTGTGATTTGACAAATGTCAAAACCTCGCCCATGATTTGGGGGTGGGTGACATAGGGGTGGATTTTACAAGTGTTGAATTAATCTTTATGTTAGTAGAATATTGTATATCCCGATGATATAAAATACCCACACCACCTAATGATCCAATTAAAAAAAATAGTGTTTGCATATACAAATAAGAAAGAGAAAGAAACTGAGAGTCTAGGACTGTAGGGAATTAACCCGAATTTCCAACCTATGAGAAACAAAAATAGAGAAAACAAACGCTAAAGAAAAACAATCATATATACAAAACAGTATTTACGTGGTTCGGCAATTTGCCTACATCCATGGAGTTGTAGGGATTTCACTATTATCAAGAAAAATTACAAAGTGTGGCTATAATTTTTCTCTCTCACAAAACACATCAGCAACACCCACAATAAACCCTAATCACCAAAGTCGGTTTCTATATACAAAACGGGCCAAAAAAATTTTCCCGGGGGCGTTGCCTTCGGACCCCCAGGAGGCTTGTCTATGAGCGTTTCAAATTGGGCCTACCGGTCCAAGCCTCCGCTCCATGGACTAAGCCTCAGTAAATCTCTCATTAAAAACAACGTAATATTATTCGGGTCGGGTCAGGTCGTCGAACCAGATCAAACAAAACTAAGCTCCACAAATCCCAACAAGGACAACAAATGTGAGAGAGAAAGTGGCGATGATGTCTGGTAGGCACTAGATAATCAACGGATGGCTGGGTGCAAAGCGATTTGTGGCTTAAGTGATGGTGATGTACCAAATCAAGAGCGAGAGAAATAGAGAAGGGAAGAGAAGTGAGCACAAGTGAGGGATGTGTGAAATTTAGGATTAATTTTGAAGATGATTCTGATTTTCACTACATAGTCAGGTGTGATCCCGACCTGTTTGTGTGTCCGAATCGTGTCCGTACTGTATCCAAACCAGAAAATTGATTTTTGGCTGCTGGATACTACTTGACACAATTGTGTCCGTGTTGGCACTATATTCGTGTCAAACACAGTACGTTTGTAAGATTGCCGTGTCCGTGCTTCTCAAAATACATCCAATGAATTTAAACCAGATTCATTATTTACAGAAAAAGAATTCTCATTTGAACTAGAATTCGTTGACCATCCCCAAAACATTTTTATACAAATATGTTGTAAAAAGTAGTAGTAGTACCAAAACTATTTTCAATAAGTCAAAAGATGCCAAAATTTTTTGTTTCACAATTATGAGGTGGTATGATGTGATTGAAAAAAAAAAGAAAAAAAAGAAAGAAGACACCAATCCATGTAAACGTGATTTTGCTCATCATAACCCACCTTATCAAAAGTTGTGCAAAAGAGTGAATTTTTTTTCCCCATGACATTACTACCACTCGAGATGTAGTTCACATTACCAACATGGCATATTTTCTTCTATTTCAAATATTAATACCTGGAAAATGCTTAAAACATACTACAAGTTTTAAGTACATTACATTAAAATTTTCAATTAAATTAAAAAAATTTAGACCAATAAATAAAAAATAATGTTATTTTTTTAGTGACAATAAAGTATTTGAATTCAATTAAAGAATCTAATGTACTCTACATGAGGTACTTGACCTAAATTTTATCAATTTTCTAAATATAAGGTTGACAAACTGAGGTGATAAAAAATGTGATTATGAATTTTAATAACATAAGTACTGAATATTTGAATAACTTATTTCTATTTAACAAAAATTGTAATATATCTAACATTGCTCTTAAAATCCACCGACTAATGGCTTGTACATTTGGTAAAATAGGTTTGTGTAATTAATTGATCTAGAGTATATATATATATATATATATATAAAAGAAAAAAGGATTTAGATGGCTCCTAGTCCTAGCGCAAGGAATTGTATATACAAGTTATAAAACAAATGCTCTAAAAAAAAAGCCATAAAATATATAATGGTTTTAAGCTCTCCTTGTATACAACAGGAAAGACTATCCTAAATTCCTAAGTCAGTAATTACAACAGTCAACAGGAAACAGGATTTCAGATTGTCTGTATATAACCATGCACATGGGTTGGGTGTAGAAGAGCAGCAAAAAAAAAAAAAAACATGGGTTTAGGGTAGGTTTGGGCATAAGTCATGACATTTAATTCCTAAATCTACCAACTTTGGACATGTGAATATATATAGTGAGTAACGACCAAAGAAATCAATGTGGTTTGGTTACGATTACTCCAATATATGTAGTTTGGTAAGAATTAGGAACAGCTTTAAGGGAGTGGGGTAAGGCCATAGACTCATACTAGCTAGGCTTGAGGAAACTTTATGAACTCATCTACATCCTACTGCAGAGTGCACATTAAATTTATCTTAAGAGTTCGCTAGACTTACTCATAAGTGGTTTTGATGAGCTCTAGATCCTGGATTCAGCTCTCACAGTACAAAGAGTCTATGAAGTACGGATTATTGGTGAAACATTGAGACCCTCGTGAGATTGAGATAGCCACGGTTCATTAAACCTTATTGGTAAGATGCTATTATGGTCACGTCTAAGTAGAAAAGTCACATTCAATCCTTTTCTCCTATCTTTTTTTTTTTATCATGTAAAAATTAAAATTAAAAATTAAAATTCTTATGCATTCACTCTATGAAATAAGTACTCTCTTACCCTAAAGAAAGAAAACCATATCAGAGTAGCATCTTTAAGTTTAGAATCATGTGAAGTCTCATGAATAAAAATTAAAATAACAAATAGAAGGATCAAGTAGAATTATTTTACCACTTGGAGGCTTTTTTCCACCTTGACGCTTTGGTCCATAGAAACGCCGCACAAAGCACACGAGACCACATTGATTTCTTTGTTTCTATTCGCTTAACTCAACTAAATTAAGGAATAAAAAAGATCATTGGTCCCTCTTCGTTTCAGCAAAAGAAGGAGATTCTTGGTTTTTCTTCGCTGTACACAATCAAAGGACTTATTAAGAAGAAGAAGCCGAATATGTTTTTTTTTTTTTTTGAGAAAAACTTTGAGATTTTGTTCTATATTTTGTTTTTTATTTGGAGAATTATTATAAATATTATCTTATTATGTCATTAGAATTTTAATTCGATTATGAATCTAAGGAAATTGCGGTGATGTGGCAATTTATTTTCGTTGTACCATTACCAAAAAATTCCATTTGATCAATTGTTTCCATGTTAGATTTTGGTTCTTACGTTTGAGCACTTATTGATCATGCAAATAAGGTAAGAGAATATTTGCAATATTTACAGGAACATTCTCCTTGATCTGCTTAATTAAGGTCAAAGAAAGTCCTATATTGTGTGAAACTTTGGCATCAAATCACCATATTATTTTGAGTTTGATTAGGATTCTAATAGCGGATTAGGATTCTAATAGCGTATTAAGATCAGATTTCGTTTATTCTTTTCCTTTTGTCTGAGCCAATATAAACATAATTCAAGGTTAGGTAGGGTTTTGACTTTTGAGTCCTTTTATTCTTTGGCAGGGAAAATCAAACAAACAAAACAAGATCAAAAAAAAAAAAAAAAACTCAAAACGATCTTTTGCACGGTATGAGTGCGAAACTTTTCTTGTTGAAAAATCTCTTTGTTTGGTTTTTTAATAATTTGATTAGTTTAATAATTACGATTAATTTTTTAGAACTTAAAAAATTTTCTTGTTCCCTTGTTTGAATATGAATTTTATAAATGAGCGTGTTGAGTCTAGCTTAGATTAAATAGGTTGGGTTAATAATGGGTTTAAATTTTCTTTTTTTTAAATGAGTAAATAAGTAATAGGGTTTTACAAATGTATATCCTTAAAGCATATATTAGTAAAACTATGAGTATGTCCTTAGAGCATGCATTATACATTAGGAAAATAAAAAACTAATTGATTTTCAGGATAACTTTTTCAATTTTCTATAAAAAGTTACCAAAAAATGGATGATTAATGTATATATGCCCTAAGTAATAATATACCTAATTCATTTATGACTCGACTCAAAATTTATCTAACCTCGATGCAATTCATTTTTCTATGAGTATTGTTAGGATCACTGAATTTGATATAATTTTATGCCACAACTCGAGACATAACAAATTATAATTGATAAATGTATGAATGTGTGATAGTGGATCATGTAAAGACACACTGTTACCAATCACACGCCAAGTAGAAAATTATGCTGAATTTGGTGGTATAAGTGTTGGTTTGGATACACGTCTGTGTTTTCAAACGCGCCTTTTTTTTTTTTTTTTTTTAAGCCACAGTTATTGACTTTCAGAGACAAAATTCATTGTTTATGAACCGTGCATGCACTGTTCACGCACTGTACATACACTGTTCACGCATTTAAAAATATTAAAAATAGGTTTCACGGTACTATTTACACATTTAAAAATTATTTTACTATAATATTTTCAGTTTTCAATTTCTAGTTTCAGTAAAAATAAGTTGTATCTAATCGGACAGTAGAGTGTGTTTGGATAGAACTTATTTTGCTGAAACTGAAAACACTGTAGCAAAATAATTTTTAAATATGTAAATAGTACTATGGGACCCATTTTTAATGAAAAAATTGATAAAAAATGAAATTTGTGGGTCCATAAATAGTACACGGCCCACTGATGGACAGAAATGTCAAAAAAAACGGCCAAACAGTATTAAACAGTACTCCTGTCCCCTGAAACGCGTGTGAAAAAAAAAAAAAAAAAAAACAAAACAAAACAAAACAAAACAAAACGCAAAACGCAAAAGCAAAACTCAGGAACCAAACACACACTAAGCATTGCTCTTTTTCTATGATATGTTCGGTCATTTGCAGATCTTTGTTGTAACTTGCAAATGTCCAAAATAGGTCCCCATCACTTCCCAACTCTTACATGGCATCATATGATTGGAGGAAATAGGGACCAATGAACTGTAGACAGACTGGTATTGCATGCATGCCAACGATACCCAAAGTTTAATTAATGACAGGGAAAGCCAACAAGAAGCAGCTGTGAAAGTCACTGAAAGCAAGGTTCCTTCTTCTCCTTCCAACCCCTTTCCCTCCATCACACGCATCCATCCATTAAACCCTCTCACTCAGCCCCGCCGTTGGATCTGTAATCATAAAATTAACAAATGCATTAAAATTTAATAAATAAAGAAAGCTGACCACCTTTATGAGCTTTACCTTAAAATAAAATGAAGCATCAGATCCCAACTCTCTTCTGCACTACTCTTATGTCTATTTTTGCTCCACCGACACTCAATAAAAAGTCATATCTTTTTTTTTCCTTTTTTTTTGGTGAGTGGACAACCAGTCACATCTTTACCAATCCAGCAATTGATGTTACTTTCTGGTGAATTATTAATTCGTTCATGTCAAATTTGCTAAATTGCCCTTCCATCTTACCGCTGCCTCTTCAAATATCTATAATACCCTTGCAACTAAACACCCTGCATTCTTGTCATTTTATTCTTGTGCTCCTTTTTTTTTTAATAAAAAAATATTTTTGATGGAAATCAAATCTTGTTTGATTTTATTGTCACGGATCTTTTGGATACAATGAAACACACTTGAAGTACAAATGATGTCACTTTCCACTAACTATTATTTATCTTTATTAGTTACATGTATCAAGGATTTAAATTTCACACTTCTAGTTAGAATTTTTGGTTGAATTGTATATAATAATTTTATAACCATATTTTCAAGAAACAAAATTGAGATGGGCCAAGTTTTAGGGAAAGTTTGTCATTATTTTTATTTTAAGTGTGCTTTCATTTCATCCAAAAGATTCATATTTATATATTATTGTCAGTTTCTTTAAGGCTATTTTTTTTTTTTTTAATGTATGTTAAAAATACTTAGTATCCTAAAAAAAAAAATATTCATATCATTCAAATATTTTTAGGCCAAATTGTCACTTTTTCTTTTACTATATTTGAACCTTAAATCTTTTTGTTAAACTATAAAAATCTTGCATAAAAACAAGAAATTAATTGTTTTAAAATCAAATTTGAGTAGCTAAGTAAAGTACAAAAATGTATCAATAATTTTTAGTTTTTCTCAAATAAGGAGCATTAACAAAGATTTTTTTTTTTTTTTTTAAAGCAACACTATTTTTAATTGACATAAAAAAAAAAAAAAAAAAAAAAAAAAAAACCAACAACAACAACAACAACAACAACAACTTAAACCTAATATGAAGCATAGAATAGATGAGCAATGCTAGTATCACGATATTTTATATAATTTTTACTATAACTTACCACATAACGAATTTTGAGTGGTAGGTGGTGTTTGGATTTAACATTTAGGAGCTATGTTGTGTTTTTTTTTTTTTTTTGGAGTCGTGATTGTTGACTTTTTCAAGTGAACAGTACACATCAATGGGTCCATGCACTGTTTATGAGACTCACAAACTTAACTTTTCAATAAATTTTTTATTAAAAATAAGTTTTACGATACTATTTACATATTTAAAAATTATTTTATTATAGTATTTTTAGATTTCAGTTTTCCAATGTATCCAAATGATTATGAAGAAAAAAATAATGGGTTTATCTAAATTTATATTCCGCTATTCTTTTTTTTTTGATGAATATATCCCGCTATTCACAACATGTGACCTAGTAAATTGCGTCAAAAATGTTATAAAAAGATGCTACTTGCCGTGTACGGTAAATTGATTGGACCTACTTTTGTCTTTGATGGGCATTTTGGGATTTTCAGTTTTGCAGGTTAAATGTCTACTTTCAGGAATTTGGTGTGAAGTTATTTTCTGTTAAAATAGAAAAACACATTGGCTTCTTCTTGAACACATTTCCAGTGAATATTTGTATATTAGAGATAGAAGCAGAGAAGGAGAGAGTAAGAACCAGTAGAAAAAGAAAAAGAGCAAAGAGCAGAGGTAGATCTGGTTCTAGTTGAGTTTTGGATTTGTTGAAGTTGTATATCCATGGCTTCCAAGTTGGTGTTGATTTCAGTCTTCATCTTGGACATCATTGCTTTTGGTTTGGCCATTGGTGCTGAGCAGAGGAGAAGCACTGTGAGTATTACTATATTTTTTTTTCATTCATTTCACTGTCTTTGTCTGTCTTAACTCAACTACTTTTTTGGTTACTTTTCTTGCTAAGCCATTGCAGTCTTTTTTTTTGGTGCCAAATTGGGTTGTGGATGCTTCATTGGTTTCTGGGTTTGTTGAATTTTGGTGATTTTCTTCGTGGGTTCTGTTTGATTGCTAAGAAAATTACAAGAAAATAAAGTTTTGAGTTTATTCCCAAAAGAAAATAAATAAATAAATAAAATGGCATTGCAATCTTTTTTGGTGTCTAATTGAGTGAATGCTTCTTTGGTATCTGGGTTTGTTGAATTTATGTAAGTGATTTTCTCAATGGGTTCTGTTTGGTTGCTAAGTAAACGTAGGAAAATGAATGGAAATGAGAATAAAAAAAGAAAATTTTGGTTGATTGAAGATTATTAAATTAAACCTGGCCTGCTATAATTATTTTATTTGTTACATTTTGTTGATTCCTTATGGTAGATAATTCTAATGAGAATTGAATTGTCTGAGTTATTTTGGACTTTAAGATATTTAATACTGTTTTCCCAAAGTTCTATTTTCCTTTCCACAGTTTCTCAATAACAAACAGCAGGTTGTGATTTTCTTGGCTGTTTTCTTAAAAAAAAGTATAAGATCTGGTAATCCAAATGATGTTCTCAGTCTGAACATTTTATAGAAAATACTACATCTCTCCTTTCACTCTCACACACAGACTCAGAACAATGAGACGAGAATTTTTCCATTTTAGTAATAAATCAAACATGTTTTTTAGCCTAGAACTCTACCTCAAATTGCTTCTCATAAATAAATAAAAAGAAGAAGAAGAACATGTTTTGGGGATTCTCTTCGCAGAAACTGAATTATGGTTTGAGAATATAAACTTGTTTGTGGTGGGTGAATAGTATTTTTCAGAGTAGTTGGGACTTAATGTTTAACAACCAGTTTAGTTAGTATTTAATGTTCTTATGGTTCTTTCACATGATGCTTATGTAAGTCATCTACCTGTCAAACAGATTTAATTCAAAGGTATGTATAAAATAAAAAGATACTGAAAGTACCTCCCCCAAATCAGAATTATAGGATCATAAGTTTTTCTGTTGCACTTGAAAATTGGTTTGGGTGAATGATATTGTTAATCTCAGCAGCTGAGTTGTTGGTTCCTAATAATAATAAAAATTCCTTGGCAGGCCACAATTGTCAAAGATAATCAACAAGACTATGATTACTGTGTTTATGACTCGGACATTTCAACGGGCTTGGGTGTGGGTGCGCTTTTGTTCCTCTTGGCAAGTCAAGCCCTTATAATGGTGTCAAGCCAATGCTTCTGCTGTGGAAAGCCTTTGAGTCCTGGAGGTTCAAGAGCCTGGGCAGTTATTCTCTTCATTATCTGCTGGTATGTGCCCATACCAAATCAAACATTTAATATAGGATCTCAAATAGACTTGACAATGTTCATAGGCACTATTAGCTGAAATGAGGATCATAATTACAGCAAAACTTAAATTAAAAACCCATATAAGTGTTATATCAAGCAACTAGCAAATTAAACTTCTGCTTCTTGCACTGTATTACATTGATGAGTTTATCTTATGAACTTTTTCCTCTCAGGTTGTTTTTCTTGATTGCCGAGATTTGCTTGCTAGCTGGCTCAGTTAGAAATGCCTACCACACAAAGTACAGAGGAATCATAGGTGGAGATTCTTTCTCCTGCTCAACCTTGAGAAAGGGAGTTTTTGGGGCAGGGGCAGCATTCATTTTCTTCACTGCCATAGTGTCTGAGTTTTACTATGTTTTCTATTCCAAGGCCAGGGAAAGCTTCCAGCAATATGGTAGAGAGCCTGCTGTCGGTATGGGAACCTACAAATGAGCTTTGTTAAGGTCATCAGTTCATGATCGTTACTTTGCAAATAGATGTGACCGTGTGGGCTCTTTGATTTGCACAGTCCATTGCCTGTGTTTGAGTTTCATCTCATGTAGTAGGTGTTCAATTTAGTTGGATATAGCTTGTATTCTAAGTTGATTTTCACGATATTTTTTCCCCTTGCATGCTGCGTATTTTTTGGACTGTCATATGCATATATCAATAATAGAAAGCCATTGCTTGTGTTCACATGTCAATGAGATTTTTAATGAACCATCAAACGGTTTAAATGCTGCATTGTAATTAAACAGTGTGAGATTATAATGATCATTAGAAGAAGAAATAGATTGTTTCTTTCACTATTCAATAATACTCTTGTAGTGATCACAGATAAAAGCTGCTTAGAGCATAAGTTAAGTTAAATGTAGGCAAATGATGAAACTAAAGAATGCCTTAAATTTTGGTTAAAGACAAGGCCAAGATATCTGTACTTGAATGGAAAGGCAACATTCGAAGCTAGCTTAGGAAAAGTACAAAACATATCAGTTAGCCTTTCAACAGGCTTCAAAGCTGCTTTGAGCCTTTGAGGCCTCAAGGGTTATACCCACGTCAAATTCAAACCTCTGCTCGGTTCACCTATTGAAGTGCATAGTCTAATTCTTAAATGATTTCTTTCATCTTTCCCTTCATGGGTCTTATTTAACCTAAACGAGTTTCCCCACAATTTTAGAACAAAGAGTCATCCATTCTTTCATTGAATTTCGCAGTTCCACCAGTTGCAGAGTTTATACAAAATATAACATAATTAGGCTGTTAACAAAAGAGGGATATTCTCTACTGATGCCCCAACCCATCATATCTAGCAGCGCAGCTTGTTGTACAAAAGAGAGACAATGAGTAGACTCTCTTATTCTATCTACTTGAACTTTACCCCTTTTATAGCGGTATACATGTTGCTGCTGAACCATCCATTGCCTCTCTAGTTGGCTCCTGCAATCTAAAACAAGATAAGACATACCAACCAAAGCAAAAGAGTGAGAGGTTTGGAGATATGTTTCTAGGTTAATAGATCAAATAAATCCAAGATCCCATGCCATTTGGAGCCATATCTAAAAGCCCAAAATGTTGCAATATTGTTTGAGGTGTAGCCAAATTAAGCCATCCTGATTTGGCAATAAACCCCTAGCCCATACTTTACCAGGATTATCTTGGGAGCTTCCATATGTGATTAAGAGTAATGAAAGGGAATCGAGGGGGATATGGTAGAGTATTGCTGTATTGGTTGAATGCAATCTTAATTGATTGTGTTTTGGTTGCCCAATTTAGGATGACATTGATCTATAATAATAAAAGTCATTTCACTATACAAAACTAGGTAACTAAGCAAAGTTCTTTTAATAATTGTAAAGGGTTCTTTTTACGTTTCTTTTTCTAAGAAGAAAGTTGGGCCTGGCGCTCCACAGAATGGGCTTCAAAGTACCATTTTGCCGCTACCAGTTTGTGCACAAACGTTGAATCCAAGTCCAAGGGAAGATGCTGCAAAATGGGTTTATCCTCTGTTTCTGCCGCAAAAGGAACTTTTCTCCTATTTCTGCCGCAGAATGAACTTCTACTATGCAATAAAACTTCCTGTTATGCAATAAAACTGTCTGCTGTGCAGTAAAGCTTTCTGCGGTGCAATAAAACTTTCTGTTGTGCATTAAAGTCTTCTGTTGTACAGTAAAGCTGTCTGCTATGCATTAAAGCTGTCTGCTGTGCATTAAAGCCTTCTGCTGTGCATTAAAGCCTTCTGCTGTGCAATAAAGTTGTCAGCTATGCATTAAAGCCTTCTGTCGTGCAATAAAGCCTTTTGCAATGTAAATGACTACTCTTCATTTTTTACTGCAGAAATATTTTTCTACTTCCTGCACATAAACAAATTTAAAATCCAAAGAAAATACCAATCAAGCAAATATTAGCTTACATGGGTTAGCATATTCTCAAATATATACATACACATATTGGTAAATATACTAATACGTATTCACATATACATCTATAAAATATATTTTGCAGAAAATGAGAAAGAAGATATATGTATATATATATATATATATATATATATATACTTATGGCAGGATAATGATTAGTTTGTATCAAAAGTAAAACACGTAATAACAAATAAATAAGAAAGCTTCAGTAGAAAAGGTTTAGCTAGTATAATAGCTAACACGATAAATATAATGAAAAGGTGTTACAGCAGAATAACTAATACAACAAGTAAAGATACCATAGTAGGACAACTGATGCAGCAAACGTGATAAAAACGTGCTACGACAAAATGACTAAATACAGTAGATATAATTTATAATGAGAGAAATCAAATATATTTGTAATCGAAATCAAGTATTGAATCTTCCCATAGGATAAGTAAACCAAAAAAGAACTCAAACCCCAACTTGAACAACTTTGTCATAGGCTTTTGTCATCAAAGTTGTGCATTTTGGAGAATAGGCCTAAATGGTTACTAGCTATTACTTTTGGGGACATCAAAGAGTAGGTTTGCTAAGAGGGAGGGAAAAGATGGTCTATTGATGCATGCCCCTATTCTTGTCGTTTTGTTAAGAGGGAGGGAAAATATGGTCTATTGATGCATGCCCCTATTCTTGCCGTATTTTCTCTTTTTTTTTTACCACTTTCTTTCTTTCACTCTGTTCTTTTTTTACTTTCAGTTTCTTACTACTCTCTTGCCGTGGGTTGTTCCCCATTTAGCCTTTTCTTTTCTTGGGTCCTTCTCTCTGGGTGACTCTCTCTTTCTAAGTGCCTCCTTTAGGTGCCTCCCCCCCATCCGGTCCTCCATTTTTTTTTTTTTTTTTTTTTGTCATGGTTACCTATTCCTTTTATAGTGAACTAATTCAATGAGATTTCTCCCTTTTACCCCTAGGGTTTCACCTACTGTTTTTGGTTTGTTGTGGACATCCCTTCAGGACTACCCACCAATCCATTGGTTGCCCCGACCACTGTCATTACTCAGAATACGTCAACTGCACCATTACTTCTTTCACGACAAAATTCCATTTTGTTTGTTCCTGCCGTATACCTCTACCTCTAGGTGACTAACTAATAAGGATTGGACTACCTCACTACCTAGCTCTATAGCATGCATCAGATGGTCCCAACCATCTATTACTTCTTTTGGGTAAGATACCATCCCAGCAAGGTATATTCCCAAAAGAACTCATGGCAGGAAACCAAATATAGAACCCCTTTTCCCCCCACCACCAAACTACACCCTCTAAATCCCCTTGACCGTGGGCCCACCTCCCTTGTATTGGCTAGGACAGATTGGTGGTGCTCCGGCCTTTCTATGCTTGCTCCACTGTCTTCTATTTTTGTCTTCTTTCGTTCCCACGCCGTTTCTGCCGTAACAGATTAGTTTTGTTTTGTTTTGCTGTGTGTCTCTGTCTTATTTCTTCACACATTTCCTACTGTGTTTGTCATTTCCTTTGGTTTGGCCTTTCTTTCCTTCACGTGATTCCTGTTGCTGACACTTCCTACTATTCCTTGTTTCTTTTCATCATGCTTTTTCATATAGTTTTCACACCTATCCTTTTATACAAAAAGATTTGGGCCTTTGTGAGCCAAATAATGTTAACTAGATCAAAAGGGTCTTAGACCCAATTTGTCTTGATCTGCCGAAACTATTCTGCTGAAGAACTGTATTCTACGGCAGATCTGTATTCTGCTGCAGATTTGTAATTTTGCTGTAGATCGCTTTCCCTTGCACTTCTTTCTTTGGACCTTTCTTACTCTTCGGTCTTCTTGGTGGGTCTTTGGGCCTTGATTTTTATTGGGCTTTCTTCCTCATAGGCTTTTGGATATGAATTTGCAAAAATAGGTATCAACAATAATATAATTTAGTTTCCTCAAATATATTTAGATTTAAACTAAAATTGTCACTTAAAGTAATGATTTCAGTTAAAAACCAGTGGTGTGTGTATAAGAATAATTTTCCATAAATTTGACCATATAGTTGCGTTGACTAATAAGTCACATGGTTGAATTTAATTGTGTTTAAGGAATGAAAACATTGTTTATATTATATTGCTCAATGTAACCAAATGGTTGAATTTAATTAGAAAACCTAAGATATAATACCTAAGAAACAATATCTAATATTTTCCCTTATTTCACATTTACCAGCTCTTTTTTTTGTTTTTTTTTGGAATCGTGCAAGGATTGAAAATTTCAGTCACACCATACCTTAGCTTTTCACTAAAGTTATGCTACACGTCCAATCCACACATATAATTGAGCTACAAGGTTAATTAAGAGAATAGTTAAGGTGTTCAAATAGCGAAACCTTCATTTCTCTTCTTCTTCTTTTTTTCTTTTTTTGAAAAACAAAAAATTCCCAGACATAGAGATTTTAGTTTTATCCCATCTGTCCATCAGTTATGCTGCCTGATCAATGAATATATCCTTTTATTTTTTCTTTTTCTTTTTTTTTTTTCTTTTTTTGAGAAAAAGGTGAGTGCATGGTGCATACAACTAGCAAGGCTAAGAGCCCATTTGGTCATGGATTTCAAAATTTTTTGTTTAAAATGATGTGAAAATTGTGATTTAAAAAGTGTTGTTGAAATACGTGTTTTTAGTGTTTAAAAAATAAATAAAAAATGTGTTTGATATCATAATTTAAATAACATGTTTCAATGTTCAAAAAGCAGAAATATGTGTTTGGTATTTGTGTTTGATTTAAAAAAATAAAATAAAATAAAAAATAAAAAATAAAAAATCTGACCAGGTGGACTTTGGGATTTGGCGTGCAGAGACTTTGGGATAATTGTGAGAGGAAGAGATGAGACATACCTGACCAGGTGGGCCGTTACCATTTTCAAGATAATTACCCAATTACCATTGAGAACCCTTGTTTTGTTGTTTAAAAACAGGCCGGAGGTGATTTCAAAACTATGTGTTTGAAAACCGGTTTTGGAACAATGTTTTCCAAACCACCTGTGTTGAAAATGGATGACCAAACACGTTTTTCTTTTGGCATAAATGTTCTTTTCGTCCCTACATTTTGGGGTCATTTCTATTTTGGTCCCTACATTTTCATTTTACCACTTTTAGTCCCTAAACCAATTAGCGCGTGTCATATCAGTCCTTGCCGTTAGCCAACTAACAGAAAAAGCTGACGTGGCTGACGGCACAATTAAAATAATAATAAAAAAAATTATTTTGACATTAAAAAATATCACATCAGCATTTAAATTAATTTAAATTAAATAAAAAAAATTAAAAACAGAAAATTACATGAAGTGAGATCTAAGAACATAAGAACATAAGAACTTGTTCTTTAATGTTCTTCTTAAATCAAGAAATAAACCCAGCAATGACATCAAATCCAGAATCAAAGAGCAAACCCAGAATAAAAGAACATGAACATCAAACCAATAGGAAAAAAGAAACATGAACATCACCAAATCAAAAAGCATGAACAAAAGCAAACACAGGAAAATGAAGATTGACACAAACTTGAGAAGAACATAGAAATCCAGTCCTAAAGAACATAGAAATCGAAACCCAGGCACGAGAAGTCAACTTAGAGAAAATCAAAAACCCAAAGTACAGAAACCACAATCCAAACCTACAGAAAATCAAATAGCAAAAATGAGTCCACAAACCCCAAATTTATGAAACTGAACTACAGAAAATCAAAGAGCAAAAATGGGTCCACAAACCCCAGATCTAGGGGATCACGAGGCCTGCGATTCGTCATTTGGCTTGCAGGGGTGGAGTGAAGCGTATCAGCGGTCTAATCTACGAGGAGACAAGTGGCAACCAGTTACAGATTTGAGAAGGGATTGGACCGGAGATGGAGCTATTGGAGAGATATAGGGTTTGGAGGCTCCGGCAATACTTCAAACTCTCCGGAACCTCGCCGGAAAGTTGTATCGTCGGAAGCTGAAGGCTGATGAGCCGGTTCTTCTTCTCGTTCCAGCACACAACTCCTTGGAGCTTGCAGATTGAAGCGACGAACAAGTTCGTGAAGGTCCATGAACTCAGTTTGTTGGCCAGGTCGGAGAGAGAGTTCTCCACGCCTTGCAAGCACATCACATCGTCTTCAATGGAATTGCTTAGAGAAAAGCAGAAGATTGAAGCTAATGAGAGATCAGAAAAATCTTCATAGTGTTTTAGAGTCAGCGTTTTGATTTCGATTTTTATGTTTTGTTTTTGTTGTTTTTAGTTTGGGTTTTTGAGAGTGAGGTGGGTTTGTTGGGTTCAACTTACTTGAGATGGGTTTTTCTGAGTTTGAGATTTTTTTTGTTTGGATTGGTTGTGTTGTATTTTATGGATTGATTTGGTACTTTGGTGCTTTGGGATTTGATGATTTTGCTGGGTTTGAGAAAATGGTGATTTTGAGATTTTTTAATTTTTGGATTTTAATTTTTGGGTTTGTGTTCTTAGATCTGAATTTGTTCTTGCTTAATCTTGTTTGTTTTCTAAGAAAGAAAAAAAAAAAGAAAGTGTCAAATAAAGGAAAATTTTCTTCTTGTTCTTAAATATGGATTTGTGTTCTTATTATTCTTGTTCAAGGCACTCTTAAATCTCAATTCATGTTATTTTTTGTTTTTAATTATGTTTTTAATTTTTTTTATTTAGTTAAAATTAATTTTTAATTTAAATGTTGATGTGGCATTTTTAATGCCAAAATAATTTTTTTTTTTATTATTTTAATAGTGCCATCAGCCACGTCAGCTTTTTCTGTTAGTTGGCTGACGGCAAGGACTGATATGACACGCGCTAATTGGTTTAGAGACTAAAAGTGGTAAAATGAAAATGTAGGGACCAAAATAAAAATCACCCCAAAATGTAGAGACGAAAAGAGCATTTACACATTTTCTTTTTTTGGACACATATGTTCAGTGTTTAAACACTGAACGCGTGTGTTTAAACTGATGACCAAACGGCCTCTAACCATTAGTACTAGCATGTATGTATGTTATTTCTTTTTTAATTTCCGTGCAAAACATGTGCATTGTATTATTTTTGTTGAAAACGATATATTTTAACTTGACGACTGGCCCAATTTTAAAATTGGGAATTTTTAATTGCATTATGGATAATATTCTGTTGTACTCTACCTAATAATAATAATAATGGAATTTCATCAGCGCATGCAAAGGGAAAGCCTTGCAAATTGCAATATAAATAAATACAATAAGCCTTTATATATTGTACCTATCAAGTGTCAAGTGTGGAAACTCGAAAAAGACCAAGGGGTTGTAATGATGCCATCGTTTGCATTTAATTATATCTTTATCATTTTTTTAAAGTCGCTTCAATGACTTTGATTTCTTGAAAAAAAGAAAAACGGGGCAAGTTTGTACCTATCAAGTGTCAAGCATGGAAACTCAAAAGACCAACGAGTTGACTAAATGATTCATAAGGTCTCATAATATTTATGAGAATTTGAAATCTCTTACCAACATCTTGGGATCAACTCTAAATACATTCGTTTCTTAATAAATAAAAAGTGTCCAGATTGAAAAATTTTCTTCAAATATTAATTTGACTTGAAAGGTCTAACCAATAAAAGGGACAAATAAGTTTTAATTAGATTTCCATAGATTTGATTCTCAATAATAAAAAATTTTAAAAATAAAAAGAAAAAGATTTCCATAGATTTTTTGAATATCTGCTATGAGTAAGACCATGCCCATCACTTCAGCCCCATAACCCATTGTTTGCAAGCTCAGCTCACTATTTTTTTTTTCCTTTACAATTATTTTTTGTTCGGTTTTGCCTATTACTGATGGAAAAACCTAGTATTTAAGAGGCCCATATTCCTCAGCCTTTCGGTCTCTGAAAAGGCCCAAATTACAAATAACTTTGATTGAAGACAAACTTATCAACATTTTATAAAATGTTGATGCGGTGATTGATTATTAATTAATAAATAAATAAATAAATAATGTTATTAGTGGGTTTAGATGAGAACCAGTAAGAAAATTGACCATAATAACAGTTTGTAAAAATACTGAATAGTAGTTTGTAAAAATATTATAAAATAGTTTATGACTTGTAGCATTACTTGCCACTATATGGGCCCAAAAAACACTCATTTAGTAAAGGAAAATGTTAGAGATACAATTTTTTTTACAAAAATGATTACAAACTGTTGAGAACCAATAAGAAATTGGCAACAACAACAGTTTGCAAAAATGTTATAAAATAGTTTATAACCGTAAGATTACTCTTTAGCAAAATATCTTAATTTAATATGGAATAAAAAAAAATGGATTTTATTTCGAAGAGGGTAAAAGGATAGAGAGAGTATCACCTCCTATTTATGTACCCTAAAAGTATAATGGACTTCCAATCTTTAAAAAAAAAATTAATTGAGAGTTTGCTGAATTCTTTTTCCAAAAATTATTTTATGGCACCTGGAATGCAAAAGTGCTTGAGCAAACTAAAATTTTAACTTTACAAACTTGTTTATAACTCCGCAATTAAAAATCTCAACAGTGAAATACATATATACCTAATAAGCAATAGTCTGTATACATTCATAATATAACTATAAATTATAATTTAAGTCTTTTTTATACTTTTCTAAATTTAGATGCATAAATTCACATGTGAACACATCATACACAAAATTATTAGAATATAATTAGGACACTTAGCATAAAATTGGAAGTATAATTAGAATCTAAATTAGATTCTTGATCGAACTTTCTCTTTAATATATTATTAGTAGTTCATCATTGTTATGTACACTAAAATTTTTTATATTAACGATATATATTCTAAAGAATTAAAAAAATATGCAATGTAATTAAAATATAATTTTTATTTTAAGAAAAAGATCAAATGTAATTTAGTCAAAATTTTAAGTATCCTAATCCAGCACCAAGACAGTGGAATTTGGCCCTGGTGCACTCTCTGTTCTTACCTCAAGAGGCCTCAGCAATTAAGAATATACCCCTTAAAACCAAAATAGAACAAGCCAAACCATGTCGCACACCCATCAAAAGCAATCTTAAATGTCCAAGAACCAAGTCCCACATGTTGAATATTTTTTTATCACTAGGAAACGATTATCTATATTTTTTTATAGATTTGAATTGCTAGGTTGTTCCTTTAGAACTTACTATTTGTTTTGCTGCTATTGGAACTATAATTTTGATCCATGTTTTGGTACAGTGCCTTTTTTACTTTGTACTCTTTTTTTGGGTAAACAAGATCTGGGGGGTATGATAGATGCTGAGAGAAATGTTTTGATTCCAACATATCAAATCGAGCAAAAGATAGTAAATGTGCTTGACTGTGTAGATAATTATGAAAAGCTGGAACTAAAATTAGTCCTCGCAATGACAATGATACAAACCTTGATATACATAGTCAAATAAATGATGCAAACCTAGGTAACTAGGTAGAGTTGTTTGGACACTGTGCTTTAGATTTCTCAAATAAATTTAACCATGTAGTTGCATTGACTAATGAGTCACATGGTTGAATTTAATTGTGTTTAAGGAATTGTTGGGTTATAGATTGATCCTGGTTAATTAATTCAATTATCCAAGTTGATTAATTAGATCAAATTACATGCAAATTGTGAAGGCACCAACAAATTGCCAAATTAACTTAGTGCAGCAGAAAATAAATAACACGGTGATTTGTTGACCAAGAGCATCCACATCAGTATGTGCAAATTTTTTTCCATTTTGCACATCTAAAACCAACTTTTTCTATTTTACACACCTATTTTTACAAAACACTCACATCAGTTTGTCTATTATACACATTTATTCAAATAAAATATTTATTTTTTAACACTATGAACAGTAACCGTAAAAGGAGAGAGAATGGAAAAGAGAGTGAGGTGAAGAGAGGAGAGAGAAAAAAAAGAATAAAAAAATCATTTACACGGTGAACAGTAACTATGTATATATACACGATTACTATTCATTTGCAAGATCATTGTGCATATTTAGACATTTTTACAAAGACTAATGTGGGGGGGGGGGGGTTGGTTTGGGTTAAAATGTGTAAAATTAAGCACTTTTTTGTATTTTACAAGACTATCCATGAGCTGGTGTGGTTGCTCTAATGGGGAAAACCTCTCATAAGGCAAAAATCTCATCGAGTAAATTTCAAGTCACCACTCCCAAGAATCTATTAATCAAGAACAAGTGATTACAAGTATAAGAAATCTTACCACTACCTTGGACTATCCCAAAATACCAACTTACAATTGAACATTTGCTCTAATACCCAATTGGACTTGATCTTGTAGAAGGCTTCTTCGCATGCACAAATCCCAATACATGACTAACTCTTAGCAACTAATTAATTATTGTTGGCTGCAAAGTTCTTCACTTCAAAGCACGTTGAAGATCAGGAAGCACTTAGTTACAAAATCCTAAGGCGCACAAAACACAATAGCTTCTCACAGAGTGTATATGAGTTCTCTAATTGAGTTTCTGTGTCTTTGATGACTTTTAAAATAAATCTTTTATATAGTCTAGGGTTGTAGAGAGAGAAACCCTAATCATCCAAGTCATCATGAGTCAAATTTCAGATCTGAGAATTCTGAAATCGTAAATCTCTATAGAGCAAGCTTGTTTCGGGCTTTTTCATTAAATCTCAATAGATACTAGTGTCGAGCTTTAATGAAATAACTTTTCTTCACTTGTTTCTTAGATCAATCTTCATGTCTTTAATGATACCACTTGATATGTTTGAGAAACATTCTTTTAGTTATATTAAACCCAACTTAGATTTACTCAATTACAAATAAGTGTATTTTGTCAAAGGATAAGCCAATACATAGAAAATATGACCCTAACAGGAATGATAACATCATTTATATTATATTGGTCAATGTAGCCAAATGGTTGAGTTTAATTAAAAAACCTAAGATATAATAGCTAAGGAACTATATTAGATATAGTCTGTATCTAATATTTTCCCCTATTTCACTGTTATAGGCTCTTTTTGAATTATGCAAGGATTGACAATTTCTGTCACACTATACCTTAGCTTTTCACTAAACTTATGTTACACTTCCAATCCACACGTACGGTTGAGCTACAAGGTTACCCAAGAAAATAGCCAAGTGCTTAAAGAGCTACACCCTCATTTTTCTTCTTCTTCTTTTTTGGTTCTTTTTAATCTCACACACAATACTTTTAGTTTTAGCCCATCTGCCATCAGTCATGCCGCCTGACCAATACATACATCTTTTGTTTTTGTTTTGAGAAAAATATGATTGCATAGTGCAGACAACTAGCAAAGTCAACCATTAATACTAGTATGTATGTATGGGGTATGTTAGTATCTTTTTTATTTCCGTGCAAAACATGTGTTCTGTATTATTTTTGTTGAAAACGATAAATTTGAAATTGATGATTTCTGATAAATGATAATTGTCACTCGGGCCCCAATTTTAAAACTGGGTAATTTTAATTGCATTTTAGATATAATATTCTGTTTTACCTGATAGATAATAATAATTATGGAATTTGATCAGGACATGCAAAGGGAAGCCTTGCAAATTGCAATATAAATATTATACAGGATCGTAGTTGAAATGATGCCATTGCCACCGTTTGCATTTAATTACTATATCTTTATCATTTTTTTAAAGTCGCTTCAATGACTTTCATTTCTTGTTAGTGATCATCTCAGCTTGAAAATAAAGAAAAATGGGGCAAGTTTGTCCCTACAGTCAAGTGTCAAACGTGGAAAATTTGCTTCAAATATTAATCTGACCTTAGAAGGTCAGTCCAATAAAAGGGACAAACAAATAAAGCTTTAATTAGATTTCCATAGATTTGATTTTCAAAAATAAATAAATAAATAAATGATTTCCATAGATTTCTTGAATATCTGCTAAGACTATGCCCATGGTTTGCAAGCTCTGCCCATGGATTTGGCCCTAGTGCACTCTCTGTTCTCACCTTAGGAATCCTCAGCAGTTATGAATATACCCCTTAAAACCAAAATGGACAAAGACAACCATGTCACACACCCATCGCAAGCAATCTTTAAATTGTCCAAGAACATTGGTGATCCTCTCCAAGACCTGATATTAGTTGGCACCCTTCAATACCTCACATCCACAAGACCTAATATTAGCTTTTCAGTCAATAAATAAGTTTGTCAATACATGCAACATCCAACGGCAATCAAATGAATCCTTTGATATTTAAAGTTCACTATTGATCAATGATCATGGACTGCTGATTAAGCCTTCTACCAACATCCAACTCTATGCATTCACAGATGTAGATTAGGCTGGTTGTCCTGATGATCGCGGCTCTCAAAATGGCCACTTTATCCATCTTGGTCCCCAACTTATTTCTTGAAGCTCCAAAAAGTAAGCCACCGTTTCTCTTGGCAAGCCACCAATCCTATGGTGTGACAATCTTGGTGCTGCTCATCTCACTGCCAACCCAATATTGAAATTGATTTTCAACTTTGTCCATGAAAAAGTAGCCAATAAGGACATTGATATTCCCCTCATCTCATCTTGGGATCAAACTGCTGACAACAGCACTAACCCACTTGAAATAGCACGACACACATTTTTGCGCTACAAGTTCACCACCGTTGGGCTTAAGGGGGCCTATCATAGCTCACAAGTCCAAATCACATACTTGGGCTGTAATAGTAACCATTCCTCAAATCTCTCCTCCGTTCAAATCTGAATTTGAATATGCAATTACTCCTATAATCTCTCTCCCTAAAATCTCTCTATTCTGTAATTAAACACTCCTATAATTCCTCTTCTTATGTAGCTATAAATTGATGTATAAGTTCTCTTATAAAGTAGAAGAAGGATAATACTAGAATTCAATTTTTACAATTTTTCTCCGAAGTTAATGCAATGCAATGATATTCTTAATATCTGCAATTTGTTTGACTGACGTCCAATGAACATCAGTTGGATGCTACATGTATTGACAAAACTTTATTGACTGAAAAAACTAATATCAGGTCTTTGTAAATGTGAGGTATTGAGAGGCACCAACTAAGCTTTGATATAAGGTGACATCTTGGAGGGGATCACCAAAGTTCTTGGACAAATAAGGGTCTATTTAGTATATCAACTTAAATACATGCTTTCAGTTTTTAAAAAATATTATACGTATTTCCACACACTTTTTCACCCATACGTATTTCTAATAAAATTGAAAATTGTTGTTTAAACACAAGTACCAAATAGGCTCTTAAGATTGCTTGCCATGGGTGTGCAACATGGTTTGGCTTGGTCCATTTTTGTTTTGATGGGTATATTCTTAATTGTTAAGGCTTTCTGAGCTGAGAACAAAGAGTGCACCAAGGTAAAATCCCACTATCTTGGATCTGGATTAAAACACATAAAATTTTGATTAAATTACATTTTATCTTTTTCTTAAAATAAAAATTCTATTTTAATTACATTGCATATTTTATATTCTTTTAATATATATAATTAATATAAAAAATTTAGAGTACATAACAATGATCAGCTGCTAATAATATATTAAAGTAAAAGTTCAATCATGAAACACTTGTATATTGACCATATACTGCAGTTTTAGTTAATGAGATACGCTGGCCATTTTTTTTTTTTTTTTTAAGATGAAAAGATATTCTGAAGTCATAAACTTATATATGGGCCAATGAAAGAAAATAAGGTGAAAACATCCATTCATATTATTCTTGACAATGCATCATGTCTTTAATTTACAAGGTATCTCGCTGGAGGTAGGCAATTGTAGCCAAATTGTGTAGGGAATTAATCCGAAATTCTCAAACCTTTGAGAAACAAAAAATAGAGAGAACACAGGCCAAAGAAAAACAATCACACACACAAGACAATATTTACGTGGTTCGGCAATTTGCCTACGTCCACGGAATTGCAGAGATTTTACTATTATCAAGGAAAAATACAAAGTGCGGCCGTACAGTTTTTTTTCTCTCTCAAAAAACTACAACAACATAACCCTAATCATCAAAACACATTTTCTACATCCTGCGCACAGGATTCACAATGGGCTACAAACGGGCCAAAATATTTTTTCCCGGGGGCAATGCTCCAGCTTCGGCCTATCAATCCAAGCCTCCGCTCTATGGACTAAGTCTCAAAAAATCTCCCATTAAAAACCACACAACATTGTTTGAGTCGTGTTGAGTTTTCAACCGGATCAAACATAACTAGGCTCCAAAAATCCCAACAATTTGAGTATTATTGAGGGCAATTTTTGTGCATAGCCACGTGTCTTCTACTAGAAGTGTGACTTTGTTAAGCCTGGATTTGTTTCGGGGAGTTCAACCCAGAACTCGACATTGGGCTGCATAAACCAATGGCTTCTGGCGTATTTTTAAGCCTACAAAATAGATAAAACCCAAAGTCTTTGAATCATGATAATGGTTGAAATAAATAAATAATATACTTAGCATGATAGCTTTGATTAAATGGTGAGTTGATACGTTATTATTTTGTATATTAAGTGATGTCCAATATTAGAAAATAATTAATTGGGTGTCAAATGTCCAACAATGGGATAGTCCAATAGTCTATGTCTAGTTGCAGTTCATGGTTCATGTTCAACATAATAAGATATGTCCGATAATGGTTCATGTCCAAGTAATATATATCCAATGGTAGTTCATTTCCAAAAAATATTTGTCCAATGGTGGTTCATGTCCAAATAATATATGTGCGATGGTGGTAGACGATTTATTAATATGTATGTTCATTAATGAAGTATTAGTGAGATCATATTCATTAAATAGTGAGATGATATTAAAATAACTTGCATCCAGCAGTAAAATAATAATGAATTAACATATACTTAATGATGTAATTTCAAAGATGGAGAAAGATTGACTTATCTTCACAGTTTGTAGCTCCAACCGTAGAGTAGCAGTGGACTTAACATTTTAGCAACATTAAAAAATGAGTCCAGCGCTTCATATTTCGTAACTCCAGCCGTATCACATCAGTGGACTTAACATTTCAACAGCATGATGAAGTGAATCCTTTCATGGTGACTTCATATTTGAAAGGGAAAAATGAGTGCAACTGGAGGGAGAGAGAATATGTCCAACCGTGTGCATAGGTTGGTTAAGTTCATCCTCTTTATCATACACTTAAATCATTTTCCCCATATAATACTCTTTTAGTTTTTTAGTCAAGTATGAATGATATTGCCTTCCATAAGAAGGGCTTTTAGCATTATAAACATATGTCTTCCATAAGAAAGGGTTTTTGTAATGTGTTTTTGGAAGAGTGTTTGATATGTTTTAAGATGTGTGGAGATGGTAAGAAGCATATATATATATATATATATATATATATATATATATATATATATATATTGTGAGATATGGTGTTTGTAATATGTATAGGAATTATATGTGGATACTTTGTTGGACATGGATCTTGTATATGTATACTATGTGAGACATGGAGTTTAAAGATATATAAGGAGTATGTATGGATATTTTGTGAGGAATGTGTTTGTAAAATATATGGAAGTGTGAGATAGATGATATGGAGGTTAAATATAGTAAATACATAAGATTATAACTGCTGCTGGAGTGGTTTTTTGTGTTATGTCATGGGTTATGTTGCTTTCTAAGAGTTTGAATGAAAAATAAAGAATGAGATGGAGATATGTTTTTGGGCAACAAAATGATGAAGTTTCAGAATATTAAAGTGTGGGAGAGATGGAAAGTGTGTAATGGTGTGCTCTAAGAAGAAATATTTTTGTAAGAGAGATGGAGAAGTATGGAAGAGTTTAAAGATATATGCAGCAAAGTGAAGTTTCAGAAAATTGGGGATGAGAGAGGGATCCCCCCTGGTGTGTGGCTTGGTCCTCTTTATATAGAGCCAAGCATGTAACTAGATTAGAACTAGTTGAAGGGAAATTTAGCAAATAAGGAAAAATCTTTGACAAAGTAAGTGGTTTCATTAACGGGTTTTTGTTTTTTAGCCAAAAGAAGAAAGTTAGAGACTTAATAGTGCTGTCACAGTTGTTACAACTGTTAGCTATCAAATGATGCCATCTGAAATGAGATCTTTTGCTTTGAGGGAAAATATTTGGCATTAAGTTCATGGTTTGGCTAAAAATGGTAAGATAATCTTTATGAGATACTTCTATTTTTGGTACCACAGTTGGAGCCACTGTAGAATGTGCTGGAGCTGTTGCAGCTTTTGCATAAGCTGTTTCTACAGAAGCTATTTCTATAGAAGTTGTTTCGGCTTCTGCTAGAGCTGTTTGCAACTTCTGCTAGAGCTACTGTTGGTATTTTTGGCTAAGTTTCTTCTTTTAGAGAATTATATGCTTTGTCCATATATAATTTTGGTAAGCAATAGACTAGTTGGTTGATATTTGATGAAGTTTTAGAGATGCAATTATGGTCTTTTTGTATTTTAACCAAATCTTGGAGAGTAAGGAGAGCATTTTAATGCTAGATATGAGATATTAATATATATTTAGCCATGTGCTTGGAATTGATTTAGATGATAACAATATAATTTACATGAAATACTATAATTACATTTTTAAACTTTTATTATATGATGAACATTAATTTTTATGTAAAGAGCATGGGGGAGTTTTATCATTTTAAGTGTTATGTGATATGAGAGGCTTACCAAATGTTACCTATTGCACACTGATACGTCAGAGTTCAGGGAATTGGGGAAGACATGCCAAGCAACATGCTTTCCTTTATCAACTTTGAACCACTAGAGTTTTACTGAACACTTCTTAGCCCTCCAAACCACGACTCCCAAAATTCCTCCGATGAGACTCATGAGCCCGGATCATGAGCCAAAAATGAGATGATGTGCTATGAGTTTGAACCATGGGCTTTAACGCCTTTTGTGTAAATATGGGCTCTTTTGGGCTTTAAGAGAGGTTTTTCCCAAAATCAATGATAATGTTGATGTGGTACAGGTCGTCAATGAAATGAACCCATGTGGTGTGAAAAAATTGTCCTCAACAAGTACAAAAGTAGACAATAAGGAAAACTACAACATTGCATTGATCTTTCTCTATTTCAATCATTATCCATTAGTTTATCAAATTAAATTTCTATTGTATTATTGAATAAATAGGGCGACCTTGTAACCTAACATAAGACTTATTTGAAGGACTTGGAGTTCTTCTCTCTAGTCTGTTGCCCCTGTTCCTGCCCCATTTGGTTTGCTAACTAACAAGGCAAATACAAGAAGAAAAACTCTAATCTATACAGCAAACCGGTCATGCTTTTTTGAACACTTGTACTTAATTTTGGTATGTTCCCTTTTGGAATCACAATCCTCATGATATAGACTTTATTTCTGGGCTTCCTCTGCTCTAAATTAATCGTCATTATTGTTACCATATTCTAGTGAGAGCACAAATTGTAGTTTGCTTCTCCATTACTTGAGAAGCTGATCTTCAAGTAATGCCATGGTATATGGTGGTGAGGTGAAAAAGAAATCGTCTGCAACTAGTGGAACCGTGAAATTCGATGAAACAGTAGCTGACTATTTGGTCTAAAATAGTGGCGGAAACTGTTTAGGTTAATAAGACCCATGAAATGGAAGAGGAGAGAAATCATTTAAGACTATGCACTAGAAATAAATAATAGGACTTGTAGTTGCTTCAATAGGTGAACTGAGCAAAGGTTTGAATTTGACATGGCTATAACTGTCACGCCCCAAACCCAATTATAAAGATAGGCACATGACAACCATCGCACGCTTATAAAGTAAGCACCCTACAATTGTGCAAGGCCTTCTTAGCAACTAAAATTTATCCTCAAAAATTAAAATCAAATAAATCCAAAATACCTCAACAATTTCTTTATGAATAGATATCCAATAATTTAATAGAAACAAAATCCAAACCTCATGTACATAATGCCATTTGGCCAATAAATATAAAACTATTAGAAGACCATCCAATCCCAAAATCACTAAACTTCTTTTCCTGCTCACAACACAACATCAAACTCACTTGGTATTCTTCACAATCTGAAACTAAAGGGGAAAAAGGGGTGCGCTGACAACTCAATAAATAACCAAAATCCTAATAAGTTTTATCAAGCAATAGATCTGTAAAGTAATAAGATGTAATATGAGTTTTCAAAAGTTATAATATACTATGGGTTTTAAAAAATAACTAAAGAAGTTTTATAGTCTTAAAATAATAAGTTGCAAATAGATCGCATACTTTAACCTTACAAATATATATCATAGATGGTTTAGAAAATAGTCAGTTTTCCATATATCAAAAGCCATAACTTACAATAGGTTCCAAAAATACATAAGCAGTTTAAGTGACTCAAAATAGTTCAAATACTCAAACATTTCCAAAATCACATATGTAGTTTTAAGGACTCAAAATGGTTCAAATACTCAAACGTTTCCAAAATCACATATGTAGTTTAAAGGACTCAAAATAGTTCAAATATTCAACCGTAATTCATATTCTTAACAATCTTATAACTATGGTCACTATATCCCCATGATTGGGCATCAAAGTACCAATGAATAACTCTCATTGGCTGGATATCAGAGTACCAACGAATAACCCTCATTGGTTTGGGTATCAGAGTACCAATAAATAACCCCCATTGGTTTGGGTATCAGAGTACTAATGAATAACCCCCATTGGCTGGGTATTAGAATCAATTCATAGTCAGATTGTTCATAATCATATATATGAAATCATAGTTTCTGACAAAAATATATCTTATTCAAGCATGTATATAAAAATCATATACTTAGTATTAAAATATATTTGTAATAATCCTTTACTTGAAATTAGTAGTACTGAAAAAAAAAAAAAAAAATTCTAACAATTATGAACAATTTTCAGTAGTTAAAAATACATTAATATAAGCAAAATAAAACCCAATTATGATAAGGTTACTTACCTCCAAAAGCTATTCCAAAAAGAACTTTTCCCTAACACTTCCTCTAAAAATCCTTAGATTTCACCTTGTGTTCCATTGAATTGATAGTGGTCATGATGTTGATCTGTGAATCATTGTGCTCTACTTGATTTCTGAGATTCCAGATTACTTCAAGTGTGAAAGCAATTTGAGCAGTACATTGTTCTTGTAAAGAATTTGTAGGAGAATCTAAATTTGGAAAGACTATGGGGGTCCAGTAATAGCTTCACAATATCTTTATTTTTCGAAATAGGTAGAATCTCAGATCTCAAAGGCCCATAAGCTTCCAAACCAAATATCCCAGAAATTGCAATCTTAGAGCTATGTTCTGTTTTGGGGGTAGGATGCCTGTTGGGATTTCCATAGACTTTTCCAATTAACCCGTGCTTACATTTATGATTTACCCTTTGGTCTTGACTTGTCACATTTGCTGATATAAAACAAAACTTTCCTTTGGGTCTCTAATTGATATCAGTCAATCTTGTCTTCGTGAGGAAGAGATGACAATCTTCTTGTTAATAGCTTCCACAGATTTAGCATCAAATAGCTCCAGCAATCTCTCAATGTTTACAATCTTGAAAAAAGAGAGGCTTGATACCATCATGGGATTGCATATTATGGAGGTATGTTTAAACTTTGTTTTGTATCCATTAGCCCATGGGACCCAAGGATCCTTCTCCACTTCAGTCATTTGAGTAGTCTTTTCTCTTAAAATATCTCTTCATATACGTTGACTTAATAAGCTTATATATATAACTAGGGTTTCAACCTTATTTTCTAAAAACTCCCTTATAATTATGAATTATAAATTGTAAAATTGACCCCACAAGAGATTTACTTAAATACCCTTCTTTTTAATTTTTTTTTTTCCAGGTATTACAATAACTCTCGGTCTCAAAGGCTCAAAGCAGCTTTGAAGCCTCTTGAAAGGCTAATTGATATGTTTCATACTTTTCCCAAAGCTAGCTTCGAATGTTGCTCTCCATTCAAGTACATATATCTTGCCCTAGTGTTTAACCAAAATTTTAGGAATTTTTTAGTTTCATAATCTACCTGTTTCATTTAACTTATGCCCTAAGCAGCTTTTATCTGTGATCACTACAAGAGTACTATTGAGTATTGAATAGTGAATGGGACAACCTATTTCTTCTTCTAATCTAGATCATATGAATTAGTATACTAATTAATTAGTGTTATTTTATCTAATTTTGGAATTAAATCAACAACAATAATGCACTCGCAGCTCTTAAATTCTTGTGGGATCTTGTGCAATCATGGTTTCTGATGAGGTCTACATAAGTAATAGCTTTTAACTACACGGAAGAGATTCAACAAAACTTTTTTATGGTGTTTAGTTTCTTGCTATTGGCATTAATTGATTAGTTGTTAATGCAATGAAATTCTCAAAAGTTAATGCAATGATATTCTTAATATTTACAATTTGTTGTTTCGCAATGCACGAGGCTATATATAACTTCATGAGCAACACTTAAGTACAGTGCTTAGGTGTTAACCCTTAGGTTTTCATTTTAAGATTATCATGTGGATTTTTTCTCATGAAATGGAAGTGTATTTTTTAGTTAAGTAATCACATGACTGAATCTTAAGAAGTGAATTTAAGAAACAGCACCTAAAGTATTGTACCTAAGTTTTGTCATAACTTCACATAAATTGTCTTGCCCAAAACACAATCACAAGAGTAAAAAATGAATCCCCTAGTCAGAAGTCACAATGTTATTTGCAAATTCAACATTCACTAGGAAGCCATCCCACTTTGTTATATTTTCCTTGCCAAAGGCAATTGAAGTTCGATTTTCTTGGTTATGGGATTGACATCTTCACCAAGGTTTTCAGACTCGAACCTTTCATTGAATCGTAAAAGGAAGAGGTTCAAGGTTTTTGAGGTCGAACCGAGGTCGAACTGTGATGACGTCATAATTAATTTAATAATTATTTTAAATATAAATTAAAACATTAAATTAATAAAAATAGAAAAATTAACTAAAGTAGTATAATTTAATATAGAGATATATCTTTCAAATATTTTTTATATCATAACTTTTACAAGACAAATAAGAAATGTCAAATCCTAAGCAAATATAAATAAAGTATATCTTTATTTATTTACATGTTAATTAGTAAAACTTGTGATAATAGTAATAATAATGATAATAATAACAATAATATAATAATTATCTATATATATATATATATATATAAAACCGAAACTTCTGAAACTCTCACAATTTTCCACATGAGCACAATATTTAAATAAAATTATTTTTATTTAGTCCAAACTTAACAAAGAGTGAAACTCTATCTCTCTAATAAGTTTAACTTAAACTCAAACTCATTATTATCATTTTTTTAAACAAAATTATTTTTGTTTAATCAAAACTTAACAAGGAGTGAAACTATATCTCTCTAATAAGTCTAACTTATACTCAAACTCAAATGTTGATAATCATATAAAAACAAAAATTCTGATAAGAAAAAAAAACAAAAAAAAAAATCTGATAAGCCTGCTCCTCTCACGCTACTATTTCTCTCTCTTTTCCGTTTATAGTCTCTACCGTAAGTATTAATTGTCTCTACTTTCTCAAGCGTGGTACTTTAAAAAAAATAATAATAAAATAAGCTTTTGCATTGCTACAATTGTTGTAGAGGATCCTAAAGAAGTATATGTGAAGCCCTAGAAAGCCTTGACATCTAATTATGTATATTATGCAGTTATGATTACGATGCAATTCAGATCTTAGTACTAAAGACCAGCATTAGAGCTATGCTTGGTTTGTATCAGTTTTATATAATTATTTGCAGTTTTGATATAGGAATTTGAGTTAGAGAACATGCAACCCTTTAATTTTAAATTAGGAATTTGCTTTTGATAATGAAGTGTTCTATTCATATATCACCGTTGTTTTTTTCTTTTCCCTCCTTAAAACCTTAGCAATTATTAAAACCCTAAACTTAACTTCACTTTAGGATTTTTTTTTTTTTTTTTTAAACGCAAGCAATCTTATTCAACTTTCTTTTTTGATTAATGAATTTTATGTCGAATTTGTTTATATTGTTATTATTAATAAAATTTCAATTCAACATATGTGGATATTTGTTTATATTTTTATTAATGAATTTTATCTTTTATGTCAAAATTTTTATTTGCTTTCATATGTGCCTGGAATTTTCTTTCTATCTTATTCTTTTGTTATGTTTAGAATTGATTTTCTTTTGAGTCTTTGGGTTAATTTCCATATTTATATTGACATTATTTTCATGGGTTTGGTTTTTGGATAGAAATTTCTACTAATTATTTTTTTTTATTGTACATGGCAGATAAAACATCTATATTTTTTTGGAGAAAAATCAAAGCTACAACCTATGTCTTCCTGCCTAGGAAACTATAAATTTTTATTTGGTATGTTATATATAAATTTGTTGAATTTGGTTTGGTTTTGAATTAGAATTTGGGGATTCTATAAATTTTACAGCTTTAGTCTTGGGGTTTTTGGTATTTGTGTTTTAGTAGGTTGATTTTAATTCTTCACCTTAAATGCTTTTTATTTAGATTCATGTGATTTTTTGTTTTCTTATTAAAAGCTATGATTTTTGGTTGATTAATTATTTGTTTGGATTAATTTCAATTAATTATTTTTTTGGATTCAACATAAAAAATAATGGAATTAGGTATTATAATTTTGATATTGTTCCATGTTTTAAATTTTCTATATTGTTATTACTACGAGAAAGTCATATTGTTACTCAAATTTGAAACTTGGTGTGTCTTCCTCATATAATGGTATTTGTTTATATATTTGCAGTATATATTAGTTTTGAGTGTGTGTATATATATAATTATTGGGAGTTTTGTTTTACTGATTTAAGAATTGTAAATTACTTTGTACATATCGGTAACTATGCACTTGCAACTCAATAATGTTCAATGTTAGACAACACTTCTAAACTATAGAAAAGTATAGAAGTTAAATATTTCTTCATTTTTTCGAAGTTAATAGCTTTTTCGTGCATTGCGCGGGTTAGCGACTAGTTATAATATAAGAATGAGAAGGACACTTACCTCAAATAAAATAAAATATTTAAATTATCTAATAATTTAAATATTAAAATAATTATTTAATAATTTGTAATTATAAGTATAAGTATATTTGTATGGACCAAATTTGAAACCCAACCCAAGATCGAATGTAGTCAGGCCCAAAAAGCCCAAAACAATGAATTTATAAAGAGTGGGTTGTAAAACTGGGTCAGAGTGAATTGGATCGCAGGTGAAATAGGCTCAACTCACAGGAACTAAGAAGATGGTTGGATTGAGTTTAGAAAAACAGTCCTCGGCACGAGTCCGAGGAGGTTAGCTCTTATATATTCCTTGCAAGTATGATTACAGGTTTGATTATTAATTGCTACAGTATTTCTCTCTTGATTTCTTCCGTCCCCCTTCTATGGGGAGTTTCTCCTATTATATAGTCCCCTTCAAACAACCTTGGCCTTTCACTCGTTGGCCGTACGTTCCCTTACTTGAGTGCCTGTCCCATCGAACACCCCTTCAGGCTACCTTGTGCGTTGAGATGGCCTACATAGCCCTGTTCAAGGGTCTTCTCCACATTAATGCAGTTAGAAAGTTAGCTGCAGAGCCTTAAATGCAGTGGCAGTGGATTTCTTCTCAGATTTTTTAGGGCTTCCGTCCGTACTTTGTTTTTGCAAAGCTTGTCCGTGCTCGCAGAACTTTTGGGAATACCTCTTTGGATGGCAGACTACCTATTCAGACCTCGACATAATCAGTCCGAGGTGACATCTGTCCTCAACCTACCCTCTTGTGCCATTATGGCTAAAGCTGACCTCATCACCCATTAGCACGGGTCCCCTTGATGGTGTTCACCCCTCCTCGAATGGTCTTTAGTCCTTGGCTTGGGCCTTGGGCCTAAGACACACATAAACGACGGTCTCCAAGGCCCAATGCCCCCACAATATCTATTTCCCAAAAAAACTTTAAATATTTTAGAAATACCAGTATTATAATATTTCACACAACTTTTGCTACATCATTATATGATAAGTTGTGAGGAGTAAAAAAAACTGTGGATGTATACGAATTTATATTTTTATCACTCACAACTTATGACAAAAAATGTTTAAAATATTGTAATATTAGCATTATTCTAAATATAAATTGTTGCAATACGATAGCAATCTGGCAATACATGTACATTATGTCACATCACATTGGCCTCAAAGGCCAAAGCTAAAAGGCGTAAATGCACTTTTAGTCCCTACATTTTGGCTTTTTTCCATTTTAGTCCCTACATTTTAATTTTACCACTCTTGGTCCCTAAACCAATTAACGCGTGTTATTTTCGTCCTTTCCGTCAGTCAACCAACAGAAATAGCTAAGGTGGCAGCCGGAGGAATTAAAATATTATAAAAATGCCACATCACCTATGACACATTAGCATATAAATTTAAAAATTAATTTATTAATTTTAACAAAATTAAAAAACATAAAAACAAAATTTAAAACATAAAAATATATTAGATTTGAATAAAAATAAACAAGTAGATGAACCTAGATCACAGGAACACAAGAACATGAACCAAGATCATAAGAACACAAGAACATGAACCCAGATCAAAAGAACACAGGAACATAAACCCAAATCATAAGAACACAAGAACACGAACCCATATCATAAGAACATAAACCTAGATAACAAGAACGGTACGCAAAGAATTTCTATTCCAAAATTTGTATACATTCTTCTAACAAAAATCAATTGTAAATTAAATAAAAAATGGGTGTTGTATTCTTCCACAAAAATCAAAACCTAAACCATCAAACCCAATGACCACCACTACAATCTACCACACTAACCCGTATCCACCAGCACCAAACCGGAATGACCTCCAGCACCACCACTGCTAGATCCATCACTACCAAATCCTAGAATCAAATTTCAACCACAACTCAAACATATTTTGAACCATTGAACAACCCAAACTCCCCACACCATCACGGATCAAAGAAAGAGGCATCGAGTGGATGAGTCCAAGAAAAGAAGAGATAGAGGGAGAGATCAAGGAGGCTACCTTGATGGTGGCTAGTGGCGGTGAATGGTAAGGAAGGAAACCACAGCCACCACCACCGATCTGAGTTTCACAACACACACAAGGGGGAGATGCCGTGTTGCCCATCATTTTCTCCTATCCATGCTGCCCACCAAGCATTGAAGCCTCCATGATCAAAACCCAAAAGAGGGATAAGCAGATCTGCTCGTCGTTGGTTCTGGCACCGAGCGAGTCCGGCAAGATCGAGATGTACTCGTTGGCCTTCTACGCCGCCTGTACCGCCGGCAGTATTCTCAGCTATGGTCTCACTCACATGGCCATCACCCCTCTCGATCTCGTCAAGTGCAATATGCAAGTCCAATTCTTCTAGATCCCTTGCTCTCTTTCGTTTTCAGCTTCTTTTTCTTCGATTTGATTCTACTTTACATTTCTTTACTCAGATTAGCTCTGTGTGAGAGGAGAGAGAGCTCGGGTATGAGCCATGAGAGAAGAGAGAGTTTGAGATGAGAGAATAGAGTTTGAGTTTGAGATGAAAGTTTGTGGCCGGTTTGAAAATAGTGTTCAGGTTTGGATCTTATGTTAATTTTTTGGGTTTTAAAATTTTTGGGTTGTTGTTCTTGTTCAAGAAACTTTTAGATCTTAATTCATGTGAATTTTGGTTTTAAATTTTGTTTTTATGTTTTTTAATTTTGTTAAAATTAATAAATTAATTTTTTAAATTTATATGCTGATGTGTCATGGGTGATGTGGAATTTTTATAATATTTTAATTTCTCCGACTGCCACCTCAGCTATTTTCGTCAATTGACTAACAAAAAGGACGAAAATAACACGCGTTAATTGGTTTAGGGACTAAAAGCGGTAAAATTAAAATGTAGGGACTAAAATGGAAAAAAGCCAAAACGTAGGGACTAAAAGTGCATTTACGCCAAGCTAAAAAGAAGTAATGGAGAGCTTTCACGTGGAGCGCTCATCTTTTATTCAAAATTTAAAAGCTTTCAATATTTCCAATGCTAGGCAGCTAGTGTCAGTGTAGTCATAACAAATACAAAGAAAGAGAAAGTGAGAAACCAGACCACATACATAACAAAGTTCAGCAAAAAAAGGAGAGAGGGAGACAGACAAAGAAGAAGAAGAAAAAAAAAAAAAAGAAGAAGAAGAAGAAGAAGAAGAAGAAGAAGCAGTTCCTTCATGGCGCCACCCCTACTTCGTCGTCGTCTTCTTCCTTTTCTCCTTTTCTCTGTGTGTGTGTGTGTGTTTTTTTTGTTAAGGTTCAGATTCAATGAGAAGTAGGGAACCGTGAGAAGCGGTCTAATCACAGTTCTAAGAATCGTGAGGTTCGACCGCGATTCACACGGGTCCCTGCTTTTTTCCCATAGAACGATTCTTGAGGCTAAAAGAACGCAAAAATGAACAGTTCGAGGTTTTTCTGAACGGACCAGACGGTCCGATCTGGGTTTCAAAACCTTGATCTTCACATAAACTTAGACAAGTAGGCAACACTTTAGAATCCTCCATTGAAAAAATTGAAATAAAGAAATACAAATGATTTATTATATAAAATAAAGGAAGAGCCAATGAACATTAGCATAGTGCTTGTAAAGAGGCTAATTTTAGCTAAAATCTTTCTACAAGCACTAAATAATACATGGGAAATTTATTATAGCCTCGCAAACATTCATTTTTGGTGAAATTTCCGGTGCATTTAAACTTCCCATTTTATTCTTTATTGTGGATACATACAAAAACCTGAATTCACAACGTTAAAGCCTCCGTCTAGAACAAGATTATGTCCACTCACATATTTTGAGTCATCACTTGCAAGAAAGAGTGCAGCGTCAGCCACATCCTCTGACTTGAGAAATTTACCCTTGAGGTTGGAATAAAGACGGGAAGCTCCATCCTCATCCAGATTCATTCCATCCTTAGCCATTTGTGTAAGAACAACGTAGGGTGACACATTGTTCACACGGATGCCAAAATGTCCAAGCTCCACTGCTGTATTTTTCATTAATCCATCCATAGCATGTTTTGAGCTTGTGTAGGCATGCGGTCCAACTGCTCCTATGATTGAGCATACGCTAGCAGTATTGATTATACTGCCTTTGCGAGTCGGGATCATCACACGGGCTGCATGTTTGGTACCAAGGAAAGCACCTACCACATTGATTCTAAGCACATGCTCAAAATCAGCCTGGGTGTTGTCAAGGATGTTGTATTTGACTTCTCCACTAATACCAGCATTGTTATGCATAATGTCTAGCTTGCCGTACGTGGAAACAGCATGGTTAACAGCATTTTCCACGTCAGTTTCCTTGGAGACATCACAATGGACGAAGGTTGTGGATTGAGGATTTAGTTCTTTGCATATAGAGTGACCCAATTCATCTTGGATGTCTGCGATTATAACTTTAGCTCCATGTTTGGAGAATAGTCTTGCGGTGGATGCACCAATGCCGCTAGCCCCACCTGTAATTACTGCTACTTTTCCTTCTAGCCTGTCACATTTTTACAAGATATTATCTCACTTTTATTAGTCAACAATTTGGATATGACATGTCAGTTTGTAAAAGTTATGTGGTAAAATTTGTATTATCCCTAACATTATTGATGCAAAAATTATTTAGTTGGAGAGAGAGGATATTTTTCACAAAATATTGTTCTCTAACAAATTAAACATACAGTGGCGAGGTAACAAATAAATTTTATTACCTTCTTGCTGCCGGTGGGAGTACTGAGAAACTTCCCATGGTCGATGGAGTTAGAATGTGTTGGAAAAATGAAAATGAAACCCAAAGACTATCACTAAATCTCTTTGTGATCTCTCCTCTAATGTAAGATGTAACGAACTTATATAGAGGCCATGTCAGACCCTCTGCATTCCCAAAGTGTGACATAATAACTGTTTGTTTACTTCAAACAGCATTGCTTCCCACAAGAATCGATTCACATCAATTTTGACTAATTTGGGCCATCTATTTGACTTATTATATCAAGGTTTGCATCATTGTCATTGCGAGAGACTAATTTTAGTTCCAGCTTTTCATAATTATCTACACAGTCAAGCACATTTACTATCTTTTGCTCGATTGGATATGTTTGTATCAAAACATTTCTCTCAGAATCTATCATACCCCCAGGTAAGGCCGTAGGGATGGCAATAGGGCGGGGTGGGGCCGAAGGATGGGATCTTCGCCCCCGCCCCGCATGGATTTTTCTTGCCCCATCCCCGCCCCGCCCTGCATGACGGGGAAAATTTCTTCCCCCATCCCCGTCCCTTAAGGCCCCACGAAGACCCGTGAAGCCCCACCCTACACCGTTAAACTTTATTTCTTGTTAATTTTCCTTACAACTATTACCATTTTTTCAAATAAAATTACATGTTTCAATAATAAAAATATACTTGAAATTATAAATAAATTTGTCCTATCAAATCAAACTAATTTTTAGCAAATACTAAATAATATTATCTAAATGTTTAACAAGATAATATCACAACAAAAATCTCATAGTATGACACAATAAAATAATCCAAACTCCTAATACATAACAAAATAAAAATTGCCTAGTTCTTCAAAAAGAATCTCCACTTAAATAAAATAAGATGATGATTTTTTGTTTAAATAGTAGGGTTTTAGGGTATAAAAAATTACCTTTTAACCCTTATTAATGCGGGGCGGGGCGGGGTAGGTCTAAAAAGTGTAAACCCATCCCCGCCCCGCCCCGCGGTGCGGGTCTAAAATCTTGCCCCATCCCTGCTCCACCACCTTTGCGAGGCGGGGAAAACCCGCACGGGGCGAAGTGGGGAGGGGCGGGGCAAAATTGCCATCCCTAGGTAAGGGTGGCCATTTTTATCCATATCCATGAACCTACCCATTATCCACATAATTTGGATAAATCTTGACTCAACCCATTTGAATATTTGAGTTAAATGGATAAAAACCCATTAGGTTATTTAATCTATATATATATATATATATATATATATATAAAAAAAAAAAAAAAACCGAAGCCTTTGACCTCTCCACAATTTTCCACATCAGCATTATTTAAATAAAAATATAAAAAACAAAAAATCAGTAAAAAAAATTACATAACCTACTAAAACACTACTAATCACACGTTTAAACCTCTTTGCAGCTTTGTTACCTATCCTACTAAAACACTACTAATCCAGAAAGTATATTGAAGGTTTTAACGTATGAGCCATACTTTGTTCTCTATTTTCTTTTCTGTTTTTCTAACAAATACAATCAACAAGAAAAACGATTGATCTAATATTGTTTGACTTGGAAGATTTTTCATAGTATCAAAGAGGTTTCAATTCTATTCTCTAACACATAATTTTGTTGTACGCAAACAATAGTGTTTTTTCGAAGTTCTACAACTAATGATGAAGGTTGATTCTAAATCTTCTAGACTATCGTTTTGAGAAAGCCCTCAAAAATCCTACACTTTAGGGTTTGTGGACACAATCCTACACTCCATGGCTGCATTTTTTATGCTTCGAGGCGTGAATGGAAGAGTACTAAGGTGTTTAAATTGGGTTTGTTGATTTACTTTTGATATTGAGTTAAAGTTGTAACGCCTACAGTTCCTTATCCCTCCCGTATTTGTGTTAATCCTTCCTTGCAACATCAAAGGTTCTATGTAAAAAAAATTACATAACCTACTAAAACACTACTAATCACACATTTAAACCTCTTTGCAACTCTGTTACCTATACTACTAAAACACTACTAATCAAGAAAGTATATTGAAGGTTTTAACGTATGAGCCGTACTTTGTTCTCTATTTTCTTTTCTGTTTTTCTAACAAATACAATCAACAGGAAAAACGATTGATCTAATAGTGTTTGACATGGAAGATTTTTCATAGTATCACAAGAGGTTTGCAATTCTATTCTCTAACACATAATTTTGTTGTACACAGACAATAGTGTTTTTTCAAAGTTCTACAACTAATGATGAAGGCCGATTCTAAATCTTCTAGACTATTGTTTCGAGGAAGCCCTCAAAAATCCTACACTTTAGGGTTTGTGGACACAATCCTACACTCTGTGGCTGCATTTTTTATGCTTCGAGGTGTGGATGGAAGAGTACTAAGGTGTTTAAATTGGGTTTGTTGATTTACTTTTGATATTGAGTTAAAGTTGTAACGCCTACAGTTCCTTCTTTCTCCCGTATTTGTGTTAATCCTTCCTTGCAACATCAAAGGTTCTATTCTTAATTTTTATTCTTCCATTCAGTTTTGTTTAGATTTAATCTTCTTGATTTTTGTTCTAGAGATTGGGCCTCCTGCCAAAAATAAATTCAAGCAAGGTTAAAGGTATGCTAATTTACAATTAAAATTTTCCAATTTCTTGTGTTTAGATTGTCAATTTTTGTTTTCTGGTTAGAATTTTTTCCTGCTTGGCAAATTTTTTTTACTCTATTTGAAAAAAGAAAGTTCCTTTTAGGGTTTAATCTAATTTAGAATTGTAGATTCTCACATTCTTTAACTTATGTTTGTTCCTCTTCTTGGCATTTGTGAATTAAAGATTTGAAAAAAAAAAGTTTGTAGCTGATATTGGATTATTATGTGATTTTGTTTGTGTGCATCTGTATTTTTATATTATATCTAGGTTTCATTGATTATTGTTGATAAGTTTTGGCTTTGGGAGAAAAAAATTTCTATTATAACAGTGTTCTTTTTTTTAGACTTCAAATCCTACATGAAGCAAAAGTCTCTAAAAAACCAAGAAAACAAACACATCTTCGATATTGTTCTCTCATTGCCACAATACATTGGCTCCACTATTGCCACAGCTATTTTCACTATGGGTAGCCAATCTTTTTGTTATATTTCTCTATTGTGAATTCATATAGTCTTTTGTTTTGTTTCAATAATTTCTAGGTTCTAAATCATCTAATTTATTATTATTTTTTTTGGACTTTTGAAAATTTTAACATTTGATTCTTTGATTTCTCACCCCTTTTTTTTTTCAAGATCTAAAATTGTCTAACAGATTTCAACAACTATATCCACAAATTATTCTTTTGAGGGTAACTCATCTTTCTCTATATTTCTTTGTTGTGTAATCACATAGACATATATGTGTTTTGTTTTGTTTCAATAATTTTTAGGCTCAGAATATTCAGATTCTTTATTTTTTTTATTTTTTTTTTTTTTGGCTTTTTGAACATTTTAACATTTGAATTTTTGGGTTCATTTTTTGCTATAACTGAATTTGTCAACTATATAGCCATGGATTAGTCTTTTGATGATAGCCACATCTTTCTCTATTTCTCTGTTGTGTGATCAAATATTTTCATTATGCTTTAATAATTTCAGCTTTGAATCTTATACATGATACATTTTACATTTATGCAAGATTTTCCCGTGCATTGCACGGGTTAGCGACTAGTCTATATATATAACTGAAGTCTTTGACTTTTTTCTGAGCTCCCACATTTTTACATATCAGCATTATTTAAATAAAAATACAAAAATTCTGATTTTATACAATTTATTAGGCCCAAGGGAAATTCAACTACTAATCTATATATATATATATATATATATATATATATATATAAAACCGAAGCCTTTGCTGGCATCACAATTTTCCACATCAGCACAATATTTACAAAATAAAAAATAAAAACAAAAAAATTATAACTCCTTAAAAGCCTAACAACCTTACCCCTCTCTCAAGTTAAGATATATAAAGCCAACGCACGGTATAGCATTCAAGATCTACAACGCATGGTATAGATTTTAGCTTATAAAGTTCAGCTTTTGTAAGGTTAGTTTTGTTTATATATTAATTAATACATAGTACTTTGTTCACCATTGAATACTCATATAATCAATTTCCAATTCAGTGTTCAAGAATTAAACCAAAATTCTAATTGCGCTATCATAAAATATTATTATTGGTATGAATTTTATGGAGTTGCGGTGTTCAGGAATTAAACCAAAATTCTTTTAAATTATCTATAATATTTTGTCCTCCAAAAATTTTATCTCTTTGATTTTAGTATATTGTGTTTCTTAAGCTATAGAGAGATTTTCTTTGGTTTCTACAAACTCTCTCTCTCTAGATGTAGGAAGCCCTAAATGCACGATATAGCATTCAAGATCTACAACTCACGGTATAGATTTTAGCTTATAAAGTTCAATTTTTGTAAGATTAGTTTGTTTATATATTTTGATAGAGAAACATGTTCAATGTGGTATGGCTTAATAATCACATTAATAGCCAATAGTTAATACCATTTGCAAATTCAATTCATGGAGTTGCAATTTTCATTAAATCGTTCTATGGCTTGAAGCACTTGCATTTTAACAAATTGGACATGTCTTTAAAGTCCTTTTATTTCTTTGGGGAAAAAAAAAGAAAAAAAAAAGGAGAGGATATGTTAAAACTTGGCATCATCAACTTATAAGAGAGGATATATTCTTAGATGGTAGGAATAGGACAAAATGGTTACACGTTTGTTACGCCTGACTGCAAAAAATTGCTCATAAAGATGTATGCACATGATCTACTTCCCTTTGCTTTTAGTGAAAGATTAAATGCACGCCAATGTTGAGATCAACCACTCTAAAAAAATAGTCTGTGCAATCATAAAATATTATTATTAGTATGAATTTTATGGAGTTGCGGTGTTCAGGAATTAAATTTTAAGGCTCAGTTGCATAATATGTGTAAATTCTTAAAAAGGCTACTTTAAATAGTAAGTCAATGTGTCTCTTACATTTGGGTATTAGTTAGAATTGTTTTCAAATGATTGTACCAATAAAGGTGAATGTGTATAAATTTTGTTTAACTATCCCGTACATCGCACGGGTTAGCAACTAATTAGTATTATAGATCTCTTAAAACCTAAACCTAAACGTAAGGAGTAAGGCAACACATAAAGCAAACATCAAAGTGAGGGGGAAAACTCCTTCAATTCAACGTGGCCTTTTCTCCATGTAATTTTCTTTTTTCAATCACCAGGTTTCAATGTCTCTGTAATTTTCTTTTTTCAATCCCTAGGTTTCAGTGTCTCTATAATTTTCTTTTTTGAATCAATGTTTTTCAGATTCATGGTGATGGGGTTGGCCTCTCCGTACAAAGATATTGAATTTTGTGATTATGTGAAAAGGACTTTAGGTGTTCTAAATAATTGTGATCAATTGTTTAGTGCTTGAGTTTGAAAATTATTATATTTTGTTTGTTTTGCTTCTATTTCGTAAACATTGCTTGCCAAAATCTGTTTTGTATTTTTCGATGACATCTTTGGGTTGCCTTTTCAATGGGTCTATTGAGTGGACTCATAATCTCAATGATTTTCTATAGATTATGCTATCTTGCCGTGTTTTCTTTTCTTTTTTAGCACGCAGCTTATCCAAATTTGGACAATAACACCTCTTTCTTTGGTGTTTATGATGGTCATGGAAGTTAGCATATGGCTTTTATTTATTTTTCCATATTTTCCTCCTATCTCATTACAAATTTCTTCCAATTAAATTTCCTTTTTGAATTGAAGTTTCTGTCCTTTTTTTGCTGGTGTTGGCATCATTTTGGGAATTAATACATTCTTTTGGGCGATATTTAGATTTGCTTAGGATTCTTAATTCATTTGCTTAGGAATCTAGATTCATATATGGGGTCTTGGTTGGCTATGTTGAAACGCTAAAATTGTTTGGATTCAATAATAGTTAGAAAAAATTGGGAAAATGAATTCATAAAGTGCCGAATTGTAGGAAGAGTAGTAGCACTCACAAAAGAAACTTGACACTACAAAATAATAATAATGGGAACGCCACCAATAATTTAATTCAAAAATTATTTTTTGAGAATAACCTTATACATATTGAAACCTAATGCAATATATGATATTTAAAATAATTGTTGCATATCAAATATACGCATATTCTTACTAAAATATATGTATAAGCTATTTCTATTAGGTAAAGTTTCATATTCGTATATAAACAAATACTGTAATACGTATGATACATTTACTCCTTGCAAAAATTATTGCATATTCTAAAGTTTGGTGGAAACTAGAAAATATGCATATGTAGGTGTGGCTCATGTATGTTTCTTTTTAAATTCTGAAAATATGTCATGTCTTGCCTTATATTGTGAATGTAATTTTTGCAAAGCTATAAGGACTATTATTTTGAAAGTAGCCCATCTTTCTCTTATATTTCTCTATTATGTGTGTATATAGATATATTATATTATTCCTTTTTGTTTCAATAATTTCTAAACTTAAAATATTCTGTATCTTTAAATTTTTTGGCCTTTCAGAAGTTTAAACTTTTAAATTTTAGGATTATTTTTTGCCATATTTAAAACTATTTGGCAAATTTCAACAACTATAGAGTATAGCCATGGATTATTTTTTTTGACGGTAGCCCATCTTTCTTCTATGTATTCCCATTGTGTGAATATATATATATATATATATATATATATATATATATATATATATATATATATTTGTTTTGTTTCATTAATTTCTAGGCTCTGGATCTTTTGGATTTTTTTTTTTTTTTTTTATAACTCATTGTTCTGAACAAAGTGAAAATATCTAACATTTGCTAACTATCTGGTGCATCGCATGGTTTAGAGACTAGTTATATGGTTTTAATGGATAAACCCACTAATACCCACTAATAAAACCCATCTAAAATCTAAAATTTAAATAAATAACAGAAAATCTAAATTTCTAAAAAATGACCGAAATACCCCCCTTGAAACCTAAAAAATGACCAAAATACCATTGAAACCTATAAAATGACCAAACTACTCCCGAAACCTAAAATTACCAAAATACCCCCAAAACCTTAAAATTACCACTATACCCCCCCCCCCCATAAACCTATAAAATGACCAAAATACCCCTTAAACATAAAAATGAGCAAAATCCCCCTAAAACCTAAAAATTACCAAAATACCCACTAAACCTAAAAATGGCCAAAATACCCGTGAAACCTATAAAATTACCAAAATACCTTCAAATCCTATAAAATGATTGAAATACCCACAAAACCTAAAAATGACCAAAATACCCCTCGAAACCTAAAAATGGCCAAAATACCCCCTAAACCTAAAATGATTGAAATATCCCCTAAAACCTAAACATTACTAAAATACCATTGAAACCTAAAAAATGACCAAAATACATTGAAACCTAAAAAATTACTGAAAAACCCTTGAAACCTAAAAATTACCAAAATATCTCTTAAACCTAGAAAATTACCGAAATAGTCCCAAACTCTAAAAATTACCAAAATACCCCTAAAACCTAAAAATGATGGAAATACCCTCGTAACCTTAAAAAAAATAAAAATAAAAATAAAAAGACCAAAATACCCTTAGAATCTAAAAAATGACCAAAATAACCCCGAAACCTAAAAAATTACTAAAATTCTCTCAAAACCTATAAAATGACCAAAATACTCCTAGAACCTTTAATTTGTCAAAAATACCCTTGAAACATCCAAAATACACCAGACCTCTATTTTGGTAATTTTAGATATTTTAGGTGTATTTTGGTCATCTTACAGGTTTAGGGGTATTTTGGTCATTTTGAAGGTTTCAAGGGTATTTTGCTCATTTTAAATCTTTTGAGGGGTATTTTGGTTGTTTTAGAGGTTCTGGGCTATTTTGGTCGTTTTATAGGTTTTGAGGTATTTTTGGTAATTTTTGAGGTTTTAGGTTATTTTTAGTCATTTTAGAGGTTTGGGTGTATTTTGGTCATTTTAAAAGTTTAGGGGTATTTTGGTCATTTTATTTTTTAGGTTTAGGGTGTATTTTTATCATCTTATGGGTTTTAGGGGCATTTTTGTCATTTTATGGGTTTCGGAGGTATTTTGGTCATTTTTTAGGTTTTAAGGGTATTTTGATAGTTTTTAAATTTTGAGGGTATTTCGGTCATTTTTTAGATTCATGGGGTATTTTGGTCATTTTAGTGGTTTTTGAGCATATTTTTGGATGTCCAAGGGTATATTAGTAATTTTGGAAGCGTAGGGGTATTTGGGTCATTTTGGGTATTTAAGGGTATTTTGGTAATTTTGGAGGTAAAGAGGGTATTCTGTTGACACCCTATTTTGCAACACACATTTAACCTCACATGAAGGGTAACAGGGTAATTTCACCTTGAAAATATGCATCTTGATTCTGGTCATTAGATCCTTAATCTCATTTCACCAAAATGATCTTGATGTTGTAACGATCAAATTGACTGGTCATAAGCCTGAATCGAACCACCAGATTGAAAGTTATCATCAAATCAAGTTTTAATGACTGAGATGCACCATCACAAATTGAGTCCGACTATATGTGATTATGAACAATTGATTTCAATTGGTTATAAGTATAATCAATTTGAGATCGATGATGTGTCATAATTTGATTGGTTAGGACTACATTTTATGGTAGGGTTGCACACACCTAATTAACTAGATAGTTAAACATTAATTATTCAATGAGTAATTTGTGCAATTATCTTTTAATTAGAGTAAATTTGGAACCAATTAAGTCTGAAATGTTAGTAATTGGAGCCATTTAATGTTAATTGGCAGCTAATTTAGGACCTATTAATGTTAATTGTGCTGAAATCATTTTCTAACAAATAACCTCTGCTCACCATTTCATTGATATCTCTCAGAATATTTTAAATCTGTGAATGAGGTTAATTTTCCCAGAAACTAGACATCTGGGGCTTTAATTTGAGCACAAGAATGAGACAATTCCAATCATAATTGAGTTAGATATGATTTTTCAAAATTGACTCTACAGGCTGTTACAGCAACTACGGAAAAACTAAACTTTGCTTGCTTCTCACTCTCATCAATCTCTACATTTAATGCACTAGATTTCCCCAAATGCTAAAATGAGGTCTATGTTCATGATTCTTTGTCAACCTTCATTAAATGGTCTTCCATTCATATTTCCTCTACTACTACAATATATACCCCCCTCTCCTTCATTCTAAGACAAAAAAAAAAAAAAAAAAAAAAAAAAAAAAAAAAAAAATCCTCTCTCTTCTCCTCTCTTGAGTTCTAGTGAAGTTGAGTAGTCTTGTCATATCTTGGTCTTCTTGAGACTCAAGGTATTGAGTGAGACTCACTCTCCCTCTCCTAACTCTTCTTTTCCTCCACCCTTAGGACCTCCCTCAAGAGTCTCCTCCTCCACCATATGGATCTTGCATGAAGGTATAATCTCCTTCTCTAACTGTTTGTTTATGTTGTCATGATGATAATTTAAGATTAAAGCATGATAATTCCCTTGAATATGTTTGAATATTCTTAATTGTTCTTCACATGTTCTTGGTTGTTCATCACATATACATGCATATCACTAGATTTAATCTTAAATACACATCAAAAATATGAAAAACATGTTTGTTTAATAATTTTTTCAAATCCTTGAATCTAGGTTATCACCATCCACACACATTCACTAGAATTTATTTTTCAATCCAAATGCAATGCTTAATAAATTGAATTAGGGTTTATCACATGCACACACATTAAATTCAACATGTAAATTGATTGACATATTGGATGATATGATATGAATGTTGGTCACCATAGTCTAGAAGACCGGTTTCACCGGGCAAGATGTGTGCCTAACACTTTCCCACCTTATAACATAGTCTCCGAGCTTAGATCAAGGGTTAGTAGATCAAATGCTTATCCATGTAATTTTCGATTTTTAGATTGTAACTAGGAAATAAAGCCATATACTTTATCTTAGATTGTATTTAGGACCAAAGCCATGTAATTTTCCTATGATTAATATAAATTCAATTATAAATTAATAAAATGAGGAATTTTTCAATTTTTGGTTTTCTTATTTATTCCAATAATTAAATAAGTGGCGACTTCATTGTAAAACCCTTAATCTAAAGGGAAAAATATAATCAGTCGAACCTCCATTTTGAGAGACAATAATATGACTCCACCCATTCACGTGGGTTTGGCCCAACATCCTAAAAAATGTGGCCGGGGGCGCAGTCTCTCACATATTCAAGTAGTTTTAGAGGTGATGGGGATCAACTAATTATAGCCTATCCTTGGTTGTCATCCATAACTTGATCACATCCAAGGAAAACCACAACAGAATGACAGAATGCATGAACAAGACCCTTTATTAAGAATAACAGGATCCGCCAAAAAGAACTCGTCCATGGACGACCATGTTATAGACGACCATACCCATGGACGATCAAATTGTACTTGATAAATTCTACAAGAAATTCTCTAAAGGTTCTTTTTTTTTTTTTTTTTTTTTGAGAAAAAGGTAAGGAAATTTTATTGAATTAAATCCGATTGGAATACATTATCCAAATCACTAGGTAGAGATTCTACCCATACATCCGTGTCTGCAGATATAACTGCTCTCCTAGCTAAAGCATGCGCCAACCTATTCCCTTCCCTCCTAACGTGATTGAACTTGCAAGAACGGAGCGACGCCCCTAGACTCTTGGACTCATCAATCACATGACCAAATAAAGTGCTACAGCTCCTCGCCATGTTCAGAGCAGCAAGAACCCTTGAACAATCCCCTTCTATCTCCACATCAAACAAACTCAGCTCTTTGGCAAATAACAGGGCCCGACGAGCAGCCATAGCCTCTGCCAGCTCCACCGATTGAACCAAAGGAATTTTTTGACTCAAAGCTGCGATCACTTGGCCTTGGAAATCATGGAACACCACTCCAACACCCGCGCAACCAGACGTGTCAAAGAAGGCCGCATCAAAGTTTCCTTTGTATACCGATTCCATCGGCGGAGACCAAGATACCAGAGCACTCCGAGAAGAACCCTGTGAAGGCTGAGAATTCGCGTTGAGAAAATCCACAACATAAGCCTTAGCTCGACTGCCCAACTCGTGAAGAGTCCATGATGGCTGCTTCTCCCTGAGCCTATTACGCTGCTGCCATAAACTCCAAGCTGTGGTGCAAAACAGAGCAACCCGAAACTGAGAACTTTTCAGCATCACTGCCTCAAGCAAGTCCCGAAACGATTGATACCATTTCTGAAACAAGGGAGCAAAACCTGGATCAGACTTCCAAACAAACTGAGCATGGTCACACAGCCATAAACTATACAGCAACGTCTCCTGATGATCCTCACAAAGATCACAGGTTTCATCAATGGGAATATGTCTAGCACGCAAATTCTGTTTAGTCGGAAGCGCATCTTTTGCCGCACGCCAAATGAAATGTTTTATCTTATTAGGAGCTCGGATCTTCCAGATTTTTTTCCAAAAGTGCTGCTGCTCAATACCTGAGGAAGAGCTTGGTAGAGAGCTAAAATTTTCCGAAGCCAGGAATCTATAAGCACTACGAACACTGAAGGAACCATCAGAAGTCAGGGGCCAAACCAGGAGGTCATCGACACTACCAACACTGACTTGAATCCGACTTACCATCTCTGCCTCCCACGGATAGAAATTCTCCTCAAGCTTTCCTGGATCCCATATTCGAGTATCCGGATAGAACAACTCACTAACCCGAGTCACAGAAGACTCTCCTCTTGGAGAAATAATTTTGTTGTAGGTCGGGTTTGGAAGCCATCTATGCTTCCACACATCTATCCCATGACCATTGCCCACACGCCAGATAGCATACTTCTCAATGACCTCCCGAGCTTGTAAGATACTTCGCCAAGCATATGAACACTTTTGAGGAACTGAAGCGTCCATAATACTCCCATGAGGAAAGTATTTCGCACTAAACACCTTGTAGAGCAAAGTGTCTTTTTGATGGATCAACCGCCATACTTGTTTAGCCAAAAGAGCATTGTTAAACTTTTGGATATCTCTGAAGCCCATCCCACCAATCGACTTAGAAGAGCACAAGGAACTCCACTTCACCCAATGAATCTTTTTTGAATCACCTTGCCCCCACCAAAATTTGCGAATCATTGTTTCAATATCCTTACAAAGACTGATCGGCAATTTAAAAACACTCATCGAGTACGTAGGAATGGATTGAATTACAGCCTTGATCATAACCTCCTTTCCTACTTGAGACAAAAGCTTTTCCTTCCAACCTTGCATCCTCGCCCATATTCGTTCTTTCACCTTAGTAAAACAAGCCTTCTTTTCCCTGCCAATAAAGGATGGAAGCCCCAAATATTTTTCATAGTGTTGAATGGCAGGGACATTGAGTGCCACTTTGATTGCATCTTGCGTTTGTGTATCTGTATTTCCGCTGAAAAATAGCGTAGTTTTCTCCTTGTTAATCATCTGGCCTGAAGCCACTTCATAGATATCCAACAGTGACTGGATCTTAAGGCACTCCTCCAATGTCGATCTGCAAAAGATAAGACAATCATCTGCAAAGAAAAGGTGCGTAAGTTTTGGTCCATTCCTACATAAGGAAAAACTCTCAATCTCTCCGTCCAAGGCTGCTCTCCTAAAAATAGCATTTAAACCCTCCGCACAAAACAAAAATAAGAAAGGAGATGGTTTAGTGCGAAATACTTTCCTCATGGGAGTATGGCTAAACATGATACTTTGCACTAAACACCTTGTAGAGCAAAGTGTCTTTTTGATGGATCAATAGTACATGAAAAGAATTCTACACACTTCGTTCCACATACCCCATTTTCTTCATTAACCACCAACATCACCTACAATGGTGATGGATCTCAAACAAGTAGACCCACGTCAAACTCTCTATAAAAGGAGCAGGTCCCATCTATCAAAGGTAAGTTTTAACTATTCACTATTCTCCATCCTTGTGTCCTAGAGAGAAAACTGACTTAACCATCGGAGAGTCCTTGGCAGGGTCACACCAGTCACCTTTGATAGTTCTTTCTTTATTTTTAGGATTCATAGCCATCACCATAGTTCAAGGCATTCCAACCTACTGATTTTCAAGCATCATCAGTTGGCACCATTTGTGGGGAAGAAAAAAGTTTCTTAGTGTTAACTTCTTTGCCCTTTCCAAGACAAAAAGGCTACATGGTTCGAACTAGGTCAATAGCCACTAGTCCAGGACACCAGGAGAGTGGAAACGCCTCCAGTCACCCAAATCATGTGCCACCACCCCCCATGACCATCCAGCAATAGTTACAGTCCATGGCAACAGTAATGGCAAAATTGAAACAACAGAACCAGGAGTTAACTAGAGAAGTTAATAGACAACGTCATCAGCAGCATGGTGGAGAACGAAGTCAAAATGTAGAGAACGAAGAGGTTGATAATAATGCTAAAGGAGACCAATCTAGAGGCACTGTCACTCGTAGAGTACCACACTTGGAGAGGGAGATGAATCAAATGAAAAGAGCCATGGAAGAGATGAAGGATTCCATGATAAGAGCAAACCATGTGGATGATCTCATCCACAAGACTGATTCCCCCTTTGTTGCGTCCATCATAAGTCATCCCTTACCGTCCAAGTTCAAGATGCCTACCCTTGACTCATATGATAAGACACGTTACCCTTGCAATCACATTGCCACGTTCAAAACAACCATGCAACTCCAAGGTGTTCCTAATGAGATCATGTGTAGGGCCTTTCCTACCACCTTGAAAGGCCCAGCCAGAGTATGGTTCAGTAAGCTGCCGCCAAATACCATAACTTCGTTTCAGGAGTTAAGTAAGTTGTTCATCAACAACTTTGTTGGGGGACAAAGGTAAAAGCGTCCCTCATCCAGCCTGTTGAACAGAGAACAAGTAGAAAATGAAAGCCTGCGTACTTTTATCAACCGTTTTAATAGAAAAGCTCTATTAGTGGACGAGATGGATGACAAGATCCTCTTGAAGCATGCTTTCTACAATGGAGTTAGTTAAGACTTGTTCATTCACAAGTTATAAGACCAAGAGCCTCAAACGATGGCTGAATTGATACATTCAGCCCAAAGTTTCATGAATGCAGAAGACGCAATTATTGCCAAGAAGAAGAAAAAAGGTGAACGACTGGAGAATGGTTATATACACCATCCAAAGTAAGGTCCTCATCCAAAGAAAGCCAAAATATGGGAGAAAAGGGATCGTGATGGAAAGAAAGCAAGGTCTTCTTTAGGACGATATTCTAACTATACTCCCTTGAATACTCCACTTGATCAAGTGTCAACGTAGATCAAAGACGATCCATCCTTGAAGTAGCTCGAGAGAATGAAAGGAAATCCTAGTAAGCAAAATAAAAGCAAGTACTATTGTTTTCATCGCGACCATGGACATAACACGGACGAGTGCTATGACTTGAAGCAGCAGGGAAAGTTAAAGAATTTTCTTGGGCGAGACCACAAGGACGAGAGACAACCAATGAAAGGCAAACCAGAGGAACCATCATGCCCACCGCTCTGAGAAATAAGGATCATTGTAGGAGGTACATCAACAGGAAGCTCGTCCAAAGCAAAAAAGACCTACCTCAAGGAAGTCCAAAATGTTCAAATATCTGGACGACCATCAAGGATGATTAGAGAAGACAAACCCACCATTACTTTTACAGACGAAGATGCAAGATGATTACACCATCCTCATGATGATGTGATTGTCATTACTCTGACGATTACAAATTATACAACTAGAAGGGTGTTAATAGATAATGGGAGTTCAGCAGGCATCCTCTACTATCCAACCTTCCAGTAGATGCGGATTAACAAAGAATTACTTCGTCTAATAAACGTGCCATTGATCAGGTTTGGAGGAATGAAGATTTTACCAGTGGGAACCATCTCTCTACCAATCGTGGTAGGCTCTTACTCACAACAAATCAATAAGGAAGTGAATTTCCTTGTTGTAGATTGTTCATTTTCATATAATGCCATTATTGGACAACCAACTTTGAAAAGTTGGAAGGCAGCAACATCCACTTATCATTTATCTATGAAGTTCCCAACAGAGTATGGCATTGGAGAAGTACAAGGAGATCAATTAGCAGCTAGAGAATGTTATCTAGTAATGATGGCCATGGACGAGTAGATGCAAACATTGAGCATTGAAGAAAGAAGAACGTTGGCGAAGCCGGTTGAAATGTTAGAAGATATACTGTTGAACGAGTCCAACCCAGATAAGTTTACTAGGATTGGAACAAGTGTGGAGGAGAAGACAAAGCAGGAACTTGTTGGGTTCCTTAAACAGAGTACAGATGTTTTTGCTTGGAGCCACGAAGACATGCCTAGGATTATTCCCCATATGATTACTCATCGTCTAAATGTGTCCTCGTCCTACAAGCCTACTCATCAAAAGAAGAGGATGTTTGCCCCGGAACGAGATAATGCCATCAAGGAAGAAGTTCATAAGTTAGTCACCGCGGAATTCATACGTGAAGTTTATTACCCTGATTGGCTAGCTAATGTAGTGATGGTTAAAAAGGCCAATGGCAAATGGAGGATGTGTATGGACTTCATAGATTTAAATAAGGCCTATCCAAAAGATAGCTAGCCTCTTCCACGCTTTGATTAGTTGGTGGATTCAATGGCTAGACACTAGTTGTTAAGTTTCATGGACGCGTTCTCAGGGTACAATTAGATTAAGATGGACAAGGCAGATCAAGAGAAAACATTCTTCATTACAAGCCATGCTTTGTTTTGTTATAAAGTGATGTCATTTGGCCTGAAGAAAGTAGGGGCCACCTACTAGCTACTAGTTAACAGTACGTATTGTCCACAAATTAGGCAAAACATTGAAGTATATGTTGATGGCATGTTGGTTAAGAGCGCAAAGGAGATGCAGCATTTGGACGAGCTTCAAGAAACCTTTGACACACTTAAACGATACAAAATGGAGTTGAATCCAAGCAAATGTGCCTTCGGAGTTGCATCAGGAAAATTCCTTGGTTTCATGGTTTCCTAGAGAGCAATTGAAGTAAACCTTGATAAGATTCAAGTAATTCTAAACATGGAGTCCCCAAGGAATGTCAAAGATGTCCAAAGCCTCACTGGACAAATAGCTACCCTTAACAAGTTTGTTTCAAAAACTACTGACAAATGTTTACCATTTTTTAGAGTGTTAAGAAAAGTATTTGAATGGACAGATAAGTGCCAACAAGCGTTTGAAGGCTTGAAGGCTTATCTTGCTTCAATTCCGCTGTTAAGCCTGTCTAAACCTAGAGAAGAATTGTATCTTTACCTAGCAATACCTCCTTATGCAGTAATTTAGCCTTGATTAGAAAGGAGGGGAAGATACAGAAAGCTATCTACTACACCAGCAAAGTTTTAAGGGGAGTAGAAGAATGATATCCACCCATGGAGAAGCTTGCATTTTCATTAGTGACAACAGCAAGGAAGCTTAGGCCTTATTTTCAAGCTCATGTGATTAACGTCTTGACAGACCACCCATTAAAGAAGGCCATGAACAAGCTAGAGGCCGCTGGACAACTAATCCAATGGGCAGTAGAACTTAGTGAGTTTGATGTGCGGTATAAACCAAGAGAAGCAATAAAGGCTTAGGTCCTAGCAGATTTTATTGTTGAATTCACTCCTGCTAGTAGTAAGCAAGATGAAGAACATGGGGCAAGGCAGTGGGTCATCCATGTGGATGGCTTGTCCACACAGCAAGCAGGAGGAATTGGAATAGTTTTACGCTCACCAAAAGGGGATCATTTGGAGTATGCAGTTTGTTTACAATTCCAGACAACCAATAATGAAGCTGAATATGAAGCCATGTTACAGTGCTTGGAGTTAGCTAGATCACTTGGAGCAAACTCTGTCCTCATCCAGGGAGATTCACAGTTAATAATAAGACAAATAAATGGAACATGTGAAGCTAAGGAGGAACATATGAAGAAATACTTGCGCAAAGTCAAGCAGTGCATTAAAGGCTTCACAATAGCTCAATTTCAGCAGATACCAAGGGAGGATAATATGGAAGCTGACATCCTAACCAAGACGGCATCTGCAGATGAAGTGATGAATGATCAAATCAAAATCTAGTACATCCCAAGTATTGATATTACAGAAGTACATTAGATAAACGGAGTATTCAACTAGACCACTCCAATCGTCTCTTATCTTAAAGATGGACTCCTCCTAGAGGATAAAGAAGAAACAACAAAGCTAAGGGTAAGGGCAACGAGGTTTGTCCTTAAGGACAAGGTGTTATACAAGAGGTGTTTTTCTCAACCCTACCTAAGGTGTTTGAATCTAGACAAGACTATCATGTCCTAAGAGACGTCCATGAAAGGGCTTATGAAAACCATTCAGGGGCCAGATCCCTCGCCTACAAGATGATCCATGCAAGGTATTACTGGCCGTCTATACAAGCAGATGCTAAAGCTTATGTTAAAGCATGTGATAAGTGTCAAAGGTACAGTAACATACCTAGGCAACCATCAGAGTATCTTTCTCCAATGGTGGCCCCTTGGCCCTTTGCCCAGTGGGAACTTGACATTCTGGGTCCCTTTCCCATAGGGACAAGACAGATGAAGGTTTTAATAGTAAGGATTGATTACTTTGCAAAATGAGTAGAAGTAGAACCCGTGGTGAGAATCATTGAGCGAAATGTTTGAAATTTTGTCTAAAAGAACATAATATGCCGCTTCGGAATTCCTAGGGTACTCATCTCGAACAACGGACGCCAATTTGATAATGCACCCTTCAGAGACTTTTGCGAGCAATTGGGGATCAGAAATCATTATTCCTCACCCTTCCATCCACAAGCCAATGGACAAGCTAAAGTTGCAAATCGATCCTTACTGAAGATCATCAAGACCTGACTTAAGGGGGTAAAAGGGATATGGCTAGATGAACTGTCTAATGTCCATTGGGCGTATAGGATGACAATAAGGACTTCAATTGGAGAGACTTCTTTTAAATTGGCAAATGGAAGTGATGCGGTCATACCTGCGAAGGTCGGTCTAACTAGCTACAAGATGGCTCACTATAACAATGAGGAGAATGAAAAGCAACTTCATTTAAGCCTTAACCTTGTGGACGAGGTTGGAATGGATGCAGAGCAAAGGGTGGCTGGTTACAAAAACCTGATGGTAAAGCACCATGATGCACTGATAAAGCCAAGATAATTCAACGTTGGAGATCTTGTTCTAAAAAGGGTATCCCTGGCTACTAAGGATCCTACTTATGAAAAGTTGGGACCCAACTGGGAAGGACCATACAGAGTAATTAACTCCAAAAGACACAATTTGTTTATTTGGAGGCTTTGGATGGACGAGGGCTGGAGCACCCATAGAATGTGGAGCATTTGAAGAAGTACTACCAGTGAAGGTGACTCGTCAGGAAGGTTAGCATGGACGAGATTAAGGATTGTGATTATTAGTAGTCGGTTTATATTATCTTCCAATGTTTATGTTTTGGAACAATATGTTATGTTTCTAAGTATTTGAATTCCCTAAAAAGCACTAGCTACTGGCATGTGCTACGGACGATGTCATGAACAAAGTCCCTTTGTATATAAAGTATTTAAAATTCCCTAAAAAAGAACTAAGTACTAGTAAGGATGATATGCTCAGACGATGCTATGTACTAAGATCTTTGATGTCTATAGACGATATTATGTACAATTATTGTATATAAAGTAGCTTGAATTTCCTAATTTAAGTATTTATGATTCTGTGAAATTAACATCAATATGAAACTAAAGACGATTAACATCTCTGGACGTAGAGATATATCATCACAAGCCGTCCTTGGTAAAAAAAAGATAAGGCAACTTGCCATAAAAAGGTAGCAACCAAGGGAAAGAATAAACTTCCCAACTAAAACTCGTCTAAAAAATTAAGGATGAAAGAAAAGCATGCATGCAACATTCCATGGACGACACGTCTAACCAATTATATGATCCAAGCTATGGACAAGAATAACCAAGTGAAATTCCAAAAATAAGTCTAACAACAGGGAATATATAAATATATTTTCCAAAACAAAGTCCTAATTATAGACGGAAAAAACTTGGAATTGAAATCAATAATAACAATATGGATAAAAACATTCATAAATAAAAGGGTAGACAACCATCGTCCAAAAACCCTTAAAGAAAATTAAGCCTAAAAAGGCAATTGTATTAAAGCCCATCTTAAAACATGGACGAGCCAAATGTACTTATGTAAATCCAAATGGTCCAAAACAACGGACCTCATAAAAATAATAAAAATAAAAAACTATTGCAAGAAAACAAATAAAAGTTTTAAAATTCCTTCATAAACCACTAGGGGGATTTTCTCCAGAATTAGGGTTGTCATGAGCAGGCTGTGTTGTAGCATTGTCTTCAATATTGGCATCTTCAGAACTCGTTTGGAGGAGAGAGCTTGTAGCATCAATGTTAAGCTTAATAGGGGAAAAGTCCACCTTAGGAAAACGCTCCATTGAGTCCATACAAAAATCTTCAAATCCTGCGGTATAGTTCCTGTCCAAAAGATCAGTGAACTCACTGGACGCTTTAAATTCCTTGATGGCTTCCCCCTTACCCTTTTTAAGAAGGATGTAAAGCTCATCATTCTTCTTTTGCAGATGATCAAGATGAGTATCCTTCTCAACAACATCCGCCTTCAGCTCTTCGGTGAGATGCCTCAGCTCCTACACCTTGTCCATAGCCTTAACTGCCAACTTAGCTCAACTCCTACAATCCGTCTGCACTTCACAGACCCTTGCCTCCAACCTAACTCTTTCATTGTACATCTTAGTAGCCTGTTTGGACACTGCCATGAACTTTAACATAACCTACAAACCAAATTGGTTGAAAAGATGAGTGGACGAGAATATTAAGTATAAAAGATTTAAGACACCAAAAAAAAAAAAAAATGTGTACCTTGAAGAGATCATCAACTGTGGAATGTTCAAACTCTTTTAAGGACATGTCATAGCATACAGCGATGTCCTCATCATTCACCACTTGCTGAAACTTTTCCTAGGCAAGATCTTCACTCTCAAGAAGAGTCATAGGAATGCTTCTGGGAGGCTTGGACAAAGTAGTTTTAGCAGGCTTGGATGGAGTAACCTTGACAAGGCTGGATGAGTCCAAATTAAGGACCTGTGCAAATGGTGGTTTGGCAGAGGTAGGAGGAACAACAGAACCAAGCTTGATGACTCCAGACTTGGACGATCCATGCTTTGACTTCTTGTGGCTTCGCCAGCTTGGAAGACTACCTAAGTCTACAGTCCTAAATAAAGTCTTCCTCTAATCTCCAGTGATTGGATGAGGCTGAAATTGAGTCTCTTGCATGGTCTCCTTGTCTACCAAGCCCTTCCCCTTATTCTCTTTCATGGTTGCCATTCCTATAAAGGAAAATAATATTAGAGTATGAGTAAAACAAGTAATGAAAATTCTAAGAAAAAACTTACGTCTACGCGTAGTAAGCTCGTGAGCTAAGGCTTCAATAGAGGGCTCAGGTCCAAGTTTCCAAATGGCAAGACGATGTAAAGTGACCAACGAGTGGAAGCTTCTGTTAGTAAACAGATGAGCTTGTTGGACATGCTCAAGATAGAATTTGCTTAAAGAATGTCGTCTTATAGCTTAAAAAAAAAAAAAAAGTGTTAAACGAATACTACAAAAGATTAAAAATAATAATAATAATAATGAGTAGAAAGAGACATACCCTCTGGATGAAGGTTTCTTGTCTCACCAGTATAGAGAGGAAATGAATCCCTACCTACCTCAAAAGGCTCCCAGCCCAAAATCAGAGACGAAGAAGAACTCCGTCTTCCAGTTCCTATTAGACGTGAGGAGGGACTTAAATAATCTACAATTTGTGCCCCTAGCTAAGAATTGGTAAAAACCCTAGGATTGGCTAATTTCGGACAATTTGTTACAATATAGGAACTCGTCCACAGTAAGAGGATGATTCCCATCAAATACTTCCCTCCATAAAATCTGCATAGAGACGATGAGCCTCCATGCATTGGGATTGAGTTGAAAAATTCCTACACCCAACCTAGAAAGAGTATGTCTCTAACAAAGGCATTGAAAGGCAACCTAAGTCCTCCCAAAAGATAGGCCTTATATATACCTACACCAAAACGAGGCTCACAACACTATTCGCCACAGACGGCTAATTGAGGGTTAAGCTCATCTGGGATTTGATACCAACTTCTAAGGGAAGTAAGTCTTTTTTCGTCGGTCTTAGAAGAGATACCTACAACATAACTATAAACTGTTTCTACTTCGTTTGGAGATGTGGACAGAGGAGCACTAGTGGAGGTACCAACATGTAACCCAAAGGCCATCCTTGTCCTTAACTCCTCTTGAAGGACTTCTAATGGAACCCCAGGGACCCCGGACGTGTATTGCTCGTCCGTAGTGTTTCCTCCACTACTACTACGTACTACAACTGCTAGAACCACTACCACTAGAACTATCATGATACTCGTCTATCTCCCTATCATCACTATTACTGGATGAAGAGACTACGATTTCAAAAAATTTTGAAAAACTAAAGGAAAACATAAAGACAAGAGGAAGAGGATACCTGGCTCTAAACAAAGAAGGCCTAAGGACGGGAGGAGGCTTCTAGACGAGGCTCTGGATGACAAAGAGTAGAGAAGAAAATTGGAGAAATGTGAAGGGGTAGGAGAGGAATTCTACTATTTATAGGCGACATACCTGGTCACTAGAACGACGTGACCACCCTGATTGAGCCACATGACACTTCCCTCGAAAAATAAAACGACATGATGGATGAACCTCAGGATCACGCCATTTGTCACCATTAAAAAAAAAAAAAAGTATTAAAACAATAATGACAGACAACACAAGGACGAAGGGGCAACTGATGGGAATCAACTAAGTATAACCCGTCCTTAGTTGTCGTCCACAACTTGATCACATCCAAGGAAAACCACAACAGAATGACAGAGTGCATGAACAAGAACCTTCATTAAGAATAACAAGATCCACCAAAAAGAACTCGTCCATGGACAACCATGTTATAGACGGCCATACCCATGAACAATCAAATTGTACTTGGTAAATTCCACAAGAATTTCTCCAAAGGTTCTACATAAGCAAAACATGACACATTGCTTAGTATGTGGAAGGAATTCCATACACTTCGTTCCACATACCCCATTTTCTTCATTAACCACCAACATCACCCACAATGGTGATGGATCCCAAACAAGTAGACCCACGTCAAACTCTCTATAAAAAGAGCAAGTCCCATCTATCAAAGGTAAGTTTTAACCATTCACTATTTTCCATTCTTGTGTCCTAAAGAGAAAACTGACTTAACCGTCGGAGGGTCTTTGGCCGTGTCACACCGGTCACCTTTGATAGTACTTTCTTTCTTTTCAGGATTTATAGCCATCACCATAGTCCAAAGCATTCTAGTTTACTGATTTTCAAGCATCATCAAGAGGTATGTGGGTCATATTGGGTTAAATGGGTTGGGTTACTAATTAAATAGGTTGGGTGGGTAATGGATAGTTAATTTATATATAAACGGGTTATAAATAAATAAATTGAGTAATTACACACCCAATCCATTTATAACCCAGCCCATTTATGATCAAGCCCACCCATTTGCCACCCCTACCCCCAGGTTACCCAAAAAAAGAGTAAAAAGTCACAATACTAAAACATGGATCAAAATTATAGTTCCAATAGCAATGAAAATAAATAGTAAGTTCTAATGGAACGAACTAGCAATCCCAAGCTATAAAAAAAATATAGATAATCTTTCTCCTAGTGATAAAAAATAAAAAAATAAAAATCATCGTAATCCAAATTTATTTATTTTTTTTTTTTGAGAAAAAGGTGAGTGCATAGTGCATACAACTAGCACAGCTAAATGTAAGGGGGTATGTAATTTTTTTTTTTTTTTTTTTTTTTTATTTCCGAGCAAAATATGTGTTGTGTATTATTTTTCTTGAAAACGATAAATTTTAAATTGATGATGTCTGATAATTATCACTCGGGCCCCAATTTTAAAACTGGGTATTTTTAATTGCATTATAGATATAATATTCTGTTTTTTTACCTAATAAATAAAATAATAATTATGGAATTTGATCAGGACATGAAAAGGGAAACTTTGCAAATTGCAATATAAATATTGTACAGGATCGTAGTTGAAATGATGCCATTGCCACCGTTTGCATTTAATTATATCTTTATCATTTCTTTAAAGTCGCTTCAAAGACTTTCATTTCTTGTGAATGATCATCACAGCTTGAAAATAAAGAAAAATGGGGCAAGTTTGTCCCTGCAGTCAAGTGTCAAACGTGGAAAATTTGCTTCAAATATTAATCTGACCTTAGAAGGTCAGACCAATAAAAGGGACAAACAAATAAAGCTTTAATTAGATTTCCATAGATTTAATTTTCAAAAATAAATAAATAAATGATTTCCATGGATTTCTTGAAGGACAAAGTTTAGCTACAAAATTGATTGTAGCTTAAGGCTACAAACTCACTCAATAAAATAAATACTACAACATATTTTGAAAATCTAACCGTTGAATTGCATGTTCTTTAAGCCCTTAATACACATGTTAAATTTTGTGTCAATCGGATATCATTTACTATATGATCTATAAGCTTATATTTTGTGCATAATTTTAAATTACAAAAATTTGCAATTTAAAAAATTTATTGATGACATAGCTATTGATCTTTAATTTTCTTGAAATTTTGCAAGCATGGAGGATATAAGAAGAAGATGTAATCCAATGGTGGATTTGTCAAAATTCACATCCAATAAAAAGATATTAAGTAAGTTTGTAGCCTAAAGCTACAACTAATTTTGTAGCTAAACTTTGTCCTTTCTTGAATATCTGCTAAGACTATGCCTATGGTTTGCAAGCTCAGCACACAATTGTTTTTCTTTTTTTTTTTAAATTCTTTATAATTATTTTTTGTTCGGTTTTGCCTACTACTAATGGAAAAACCTAGTATTTAAGAGGCCCATATTCCTCAGACTTTCGGTCTCTGCAAAGGCCCAAATTACAAATAACTTTGATTGAAGACAAACTTCTCTGCCTGCAGTCTCTGCATAGGCCCAAAACACACCCACTTGTGAAGACCAACATCACAACCAAACACAAATTAAATTATCTAACTTCACATCAAAAGTAGGTGCCAAATGACTCAATTAGCAAAGCATTTTAATATGGAATAAGAAATTTGAGATTGAATTTTGAAGAGGGTCAAAGGGTAGAGAGTATTTACCTCTTATTATGTGCCTATAAAGTACAATGGGCTTCTAGTTTTAAAAAAAATCAAAAACATATAAGAAAGATGTTAAGCTATATGTCTAATGGTAGATGTTAAAGACTTAACATCGATATGACTTACATTTACAGCTAAATCCATGATATTTTAGAATAGTCCAGAATCTGTTCCCATTGGGAACTTCCAATCATAAAACAATGCTTTCTTGAACAAGTACCAAGGATTAGCCTAAACAAATTAGAAGGCAATACTTTTTCTTCAATGGGATATTTCCATGGCACATTCAGTAATCCACTTCCAAAAACAGATGTGACAACAGTGGCACTATAATAATTTATATGTTGTATTTTATCAGGGAAATTTTTGAGTAATTCCTTTTCTTGTGAAATAACCAATCTTTAAATTGGTGTTTATTTTCTTCTAGTCATAGCCCTTCACTAAGCATATATTCCATTACAATGGTGTCAAAATCCAAGCATGAGAAGGTTTGCTGACAATAAAATAGAGGGACTTAGCACATGTTTTTGTATTATGTCGATTCTAATGCACTAGGTCGATTCTAGTGTATTATATCAAAACTGACATAATACAAACACATATTTAATTTTTACAACATATTTAAATCGTGTCAATTCCAATGTACTAGAACCCAAACCTTAACCATAGATAAATTTTGGTTTATACAAGACATTTGATTTGACTAATTGGATATAAGCCACTAGACTAGCTATGTATGTGAAGGTAACATAGCTTTCCTACATTAATGTAGGATAGAAACAGTTTAGCTGAACTAGATAACAGCTAAAGCCTATGCTTAGTAGGGGATCCACACACCTATAAATCCTACAGTGTTTCACATTTGCTTGTCATATATAGACTTTCACAATAAGATCTCAACAAACTAATGTCCACTAACAAAAGAACAAGAGACACATAATGAGTATTTATCCAACAAAAAACAGAATGAGTAACTATTTTTATACTGCGTAACTCAAATCAAAATATAAATTCTAAACAGTAATGTTAATTTTATTTAAAAGATAAATATAGTAAAAAATATATAATAATATCTTAAGCTTTACTCAAAATATAAATTCTAAACAGTAAAGTTTATTGTATTTAACAGAGAAATAAGGTAAAAATAAATAAAAATATACTATGTCTTAAATTTATTCAATTGAAACAGGAAATGATACTAAAAAAAGAAACAAAACCTTCATACCTATAGTGATCTAAATATACATTCCCATCTTGTGATATGTCTCGTTAAAATCTACAAGTTAAGTGCCAAAGCAATTGACATCACAAAACAAAGACAATTCACTGTTCCCGTGATGCTGGCAGCAAATCAGAACCGTACTAAACTACTTTTTTCACAAAATTGAAGCTGTACCATCTTGGCCTAAATTGTCGTTGATACTTGATTTGATTGCTATAATTGTACTGGGCATTTAAAGTCTTCTGTAGCAACTCTTGTTTTAACTCATAGGATAACTCATAAAGCTGCCAATTTGTAAAGATTCATAGGATCACATACCAGATCCTCTACCTCCAAAAAAATCATCTTCATTATTATTATTATTATGTGCTAACTGCTAATAACATGACTGCTTCGATAAAATAGGGGATGTATGTGGAGTATGGACTATCTTATCAATTTGACACTTTCCTTTCTTTTCTGCTGGAATCATTTTGATGATGGGTGGAAGGTGAGAGTAACCGTTTATTATTTTACATTATTTCAAGAAAATACTATAATTATAACTTTTGTCAAAATTTGCTTGTAGTGTAAGTTGGTGATGGAGTGTAGTGGTGGATTTACATCTCAACCATTCATAACTTGTCACGTGAGTAAATTATGACAAAAATTATTATATAAATTATGACCCTAATGTCACTCTTATTTTATTGTATAAAAGCTGCCCTTTTTTCCAACTCAAACCAAAATTAGTTTTTGTACGAAAGAAATAACTTTAATTATCATCTGTATAGGTATCTCATGTTTTATAGTTGATTGCATAACATTTATCAAAAGATTTTTTTTTTTTTTTTTTGACTTTTTATGCTAAACGTGTGACAGAAAACTAAAAACTGTTTTTTTTTTTTTTTGATAAAAAAAAAACTTAATATTGATAAAAGTGTAATAGAAAATCTAGGTAGGGCTAGTGCAAGAGGTCTTGTAAAAATAAAGAAAGTAAATTGGATTATAAATTTTTCTATGCGTATAGGTGTTGAGGACCATAATGTGACAAGGAAGCCTGTTCTATGAAAATTAAGAAAAGATCATGGGTCTTAACAAAAGAAGGCCTAGCTTGTGAAGTTAAGAATGACCATGAAGGCTCAATGGCCCAAAAGAAGGAAAAAGAAAGAAAAATGTAAAAAAAGAAGAGGACCTAGACTTAGGCCACGAGCGGGATCTCCATCATCCAGGAAGCAGATCCTTTGAGAGAAAGCCGTGAAAATCTTGAGAAGGATGTGGATAGTCTAGAAGTTCCTGAGGAGGACATGGGCGACCCAGAAGATAGTATGGGAACAAGCCACTCACATGTATCCTTGAAAGAATGAAAGACTCATTAGATGTCCTGTTGAAATCAAGAGGCAGAGAGAAGTTAAAGGGACAAGTGGTGTCCTTGGGTTTAGTACCTAACATAGGAACCGAGGGATCTCGGTCAGGGCAGAGGACATGCAGCAAATGGGATTATGGTCAAAGGCTTTCCAAGCTCACCCATTGTAAGGAGAATTCTATGTCATTTTTGGAATATTTTCAAACCAAGAAGAGTCAACATCAAGGCCCTAAGACCTTGATGTGTCCTTTTAAAACCTTGAGAATAGGACCTTGGCTGACACATGGAAAAGCCAAGGTGTATATTCTAATCCCCAGCAAAAGTCATCAAGTACCCAGCAAACTAGGTATTATCTTTGTAACCCATGGTCCAAGCCCATGGGATCTTACATTGGTAGTAAGGGAGAAGTGGTTTGGTTGGTAGGAGAGTGATTTTTGGTGAAAAAGAGGATCTTGAAGTTTTCCCTTGGTTAATGTATTTACTTGGAGTGCATGAACCAAAGGCCAAATTCAATTCCTTCATATGCATGGCATCTCCCCACAACTTCCTCTTAGTTGTCCTTACCAATCAAAGTCATCACCCATTACATTGAATATCCCACCTATTCCTTTGACTTTCCATGTTGGCGTCTTCCATTTGTAACTAAAGTCAAATACTCTTTTAAGTTATAATTTCCAAACTAAGCTTAAACTCTACTGAAGGAACTCCTTCAAATTCCTGTCAAATGACATGGTTTTACTTAGCAAACCAAGGACGTCCTTGCCTGAGGGTCCCAAACCATATCCACTATAAAAGGAACATCAACACATGGCAAAAAGGGGGGGGGGGGGGCAGAGGTTCAAAAGGATAATTCTTAGATTTTTAAGAATTCAACAAGGGAGAGAGGAGAGAAAAAGAGCAAAACAATAGAGCCAAGGAGGAGGACTTCGTCCCATATCCTTAATATCATTCAAAATATCACCTAACCTCCAAAAAAACATATGCAAAAAACATGCACACATCAGATATCACTCTCTCCCACAAAGTCCTCCTCACTTAACTACATTAAAAGGTAATGTCCAAGCAAAACTACTTGGACTTAAGTTCCAAATCTCACAAATCTTGTGCAAAAGTACTAAGTCTGTGAGAATTAGGGCCAAGGACCTTGTGGTTGACTCATTATATGAAGTTCATTTACATATATGTATATGCTTGTGTGGGTTCTTTTTTTTTTCTTTTTTTTTAATATATATATATATATATATATATATATATATATATATATATATATAAAACAGCACACAAACCCAAGTGAAAGAACAAGGATCCTGGGCCTAGTGCTTTATGTTTTAAGGGACTGAACTTGGTTTACCGCAGCTAAATTGGGCTAATTTCAAACCAAGCGATGCACAAAGCACGAATTCTACAACACATACATACTAACATACAACAAGCATATGCGTATTGAATAGCAAGGAATAGTAAAGAACGAAATAACAAGGAAAAAGAAGAGAAAGTAAAGTAAGAAAACGTTAGGGATCCTTAGGATAATATGGTATGTTTCATTATTTTCTTAATTTTGTAATACATCATGCTCACTAGGACGTGTTACAAGGTCCAAATAAGTTCAAAAATCACAAACTTAAATGGCTCTTCAAGTCTCTAAGACTTGCGAAGTTTGAATCCAAGTGTGTTCTCTAGTGACAATTTTAAGGATCCTGAACTGTGTTTCCTTCTCTTTTCTCTTTTTTTGAATTCTAACAGAATTTTCTCAAGGATTTTTATTCTAATTCCATTGTTCTTCAAAACCTTTCACTGTTGGCAGCTTCTCCTTTTATAGTGTCATCCTAGGGTTTCTAGGGTACCATTAATTCCTTCTATTTGCTTCCTTGGGTACCAGAACCAATGTTGTGTCAGCAACATTAGTGGTTGGTCCCTTCCTCATTCTTCACCATTTCTTTCTTTTGAGGTTCCCTTTTCAAAAGACCTCAGCTGACCTTCTCGTTCTGGGGGGTCCTAGAGAGCTGACCTTTGGTCTTTCTTCTTCCAAAACTTCTAGATTCCACTTTTTCGAACCCACTTTTTGGCTGCTTTTCCCTTTGTTATTTTTCCCAAGTGAGCTAATTCCTTCCTACCAGGTTGAAAGATCCCCAGTTACCTTCCTTTATGGTTCCTCTTCCTAGATTCCTCGAGGTACCATATCCTTACTTATGAGTTGTTGGTTCCCAAATCTTCTAATCCCTTTTTGCATCATTGGGTGGCTGATAAAGACATATTTTTCCTCGTTCTTCATGTTTCTGGGCATGCCCCCTTGAATTGTCTTAGTCCCAATCTAGCCTTGCTGCATATCCTGAGGATCCCAAGCTCTTGAGAATCCCCAGGTATCCTGGTCCAGTTTTCTCCCTGGGCTCCCCAGCTATTTTCCTAACCTTTGAGGGCTGGGCTGGACTTTTTCTTTCCTTGGTTTTGTGAGGTCCAAAACTTGCCCATCTATGGATTTCGGTCCCTCCTTATGGACCCTTAATGGGTTTGGGCTTCCCCCCTTTTTATTGAAAACCCACATGTTTTTTCTAGGTTTCAATCCTTTGTGCAGTTTTGGGCCTTGGTACAACATTGTGATTTTTTTAACCTCGACAATACTTTAGAATGTATATCCTACCTTGAGGAACTAACAATTATTTAAGGATATGTGTATTGTATAGTTGTTCTTATGCAGGACCTATAGAGGTAAAGGGAAAGGACAAGAATCTATTGCATAGTAAGCATGGAGAAAGATCCTATAGTTCAAGGAACCAGCATTTCAGGTTCCCAGATTAAAGGCCCCATGGTTCTAAGAACCACGAACCCACGTCCTGTGAACTACTGGTGGAGGAACCATTGCAACATCTTTCCCATATCCTGGGAACCACTAGTGAAGGAACCACTGCAACATCTTTCCTAATGAATCATCATGGAGGAATCAATTGAAGGAACTCTTTTAAATGTTTACACAATAAAAGATAAGCCTTAAATATTCTATTTTAATTTCCTTCTCATTATGAACATTATGAATAATTATTTTTCTCATTTCATAAGAGTAAAAGGACATTTTACGACATTGAAACACTTACAATGATATTTTATCGCTTAGGAGAAAATTGTATTTTTTTGCCTTGTGGAGCTCTATGTGACTTGCACACAAACCAGTTTATATAACGACCCCAATCGGCCACAGAGAATCGAACCCAGTCCAACCAACAATCAATTATCCATCTTTAGAGGCCCAAGATCCTTTGTCATCTTTGGGCCTGGGTACCATCCAAAACAAGAACCCACAATAAGTTCCACTACAAATAACTCGATTGAGTTATGTACTGTTTACCAAGTATTATCCATGGTATTGAATACGGGTTATATAGAATGATTATTCTAGAATATGATTTTACTTTGGTTATTTTTTTAGTAACCACCTCAAATTCTATATTTGTGGCTCTTTCTACTCTTGTTCTAGTCCTTGTGTATTGTAGTGAGCTGATGGGCAGATCATGGAGTTATGGATGGTATTTGCACATCATGTTTACCGCAAGGCTAATGGAACCTATTAATGATGTATTAATTACTTAAACTTTCATTATAATATCATGTCATTTAACCATTAATAAGTAAAATGTAGTTTTACTCTCTTCTTGATTTACTTGTATCGTCTTTGTGATGAGTGATTTTCGTCCCAAGTAAAATAAGGAAGAAAGACTAAAATAATAATTTTGGTTTCATAAAATTTGGTCCCAATCTAATTACGCTACTTTTAAAGGTCTTAATTTTATCCATAACTTGTTACCGAAAAATTCTATCTGTAACTTACTTAAGTATTATTTTTGCCATGAACTTTGTTGTTCAACTAGTACACATTTTGGATTTGATATTTCCAACAAAGACATTTAGAGTTTAAATCCTCCCACCTTGTTAATGTAATAAATAAATAAATAAATAAATGCATTTATATGTATTTTTGTCTTTTATATGTCATTTTTTTATTAATAAATAGTTAAAGTCCACGTCAAACCCTCCACCATCAAAGATGATTTTCTTAAAAAACATAACCAAAAACAAAAGAAAAACATAACACAACCAAAAAGAACATCAAGAAAAGCAAATTCTTCAAAACAAGGCCAACCCTACAATTCATTGGGGGGGTCACCCCATTATCAATTGGCTCTATTATCATGAAACCATTATATGGGTGTTTTGCTAATAAAAAAAACATTTATAATGATTGGTTGAACTTGAATTTAGTGATTGTTTAAGAATCAACTTTGGGGAATTCTCTCTTTAGTCTTAACTATTATCATCCACTTGGTTTGACTAGTACAGCTTGAGGACGACTCCTTTATTGTGTTAATGGTCGAATCAAGCAATCTCCACATGCAAGCCCCAAGTGGAACTTTTTGTCATGTAAACAAAGCTCTCATTTTAATTATTAAGTGGTAATCTTCTATATAAACTATCCTACTTTACGTTTCAAATTTTGCTCATATTTCTATATAATTTGGCTCGTGCACTTTTAGCTGATTATGCCATGTAATGTGGTTGTGTCTCAATCAATTCCATGATGATAATGTGCAATATAGGACCCACTAACTTTGTTTGGGGGAAAACAAGTTTTAAACCTAAGTATAAAACAAACATGTTTCACATGAACACTTTTCCATTGTTTCAACTTTGAAATTCCATGGAGTGCAATCTTTATCTATTTTAGAAGCTTCTTGAGACCCTTTGGTATATGAAAGTCCCAATGTTTTACCTACAGCCCGCATTGGCATAAAACCCTTCGACACAAATATGAGCAATGCTACAAATATAAAAAAGATTCACAATTTTTTTTTACAACAGTTATTATGACAAATTTTACTAATTTTTATCTGAGTTTACCACTAATATTACTTTTTTTTACCTAACACTGATAATCTACCATTTCAATTGTTGTGAAATTTTTTTAGTCTATAGACTTGCTCCACAAAAATAACCACTTTGACACAACATGTCAGCTTCTAGCTCTAAGGGTAATGTTGAGGGTTTTTTTTATTATGCTAATTTTGAGTATTAATAATTGGCCATATCACATTTTCTTATTCTCGTGTTCGGTTACACTTGAATATAACTTACATTTTGAATGTTCCCAAATTCCCACTTTTGGAGTTGCTAACATTTTTCATCTAGAAAATGCATAGTTAAATTTTTAATTAGATCGTTTTCATCCCTAGATCTTGCCAGCTTAGTTGCTTTAAATTCCTGTATCAATTTTTTTTTTTTTTTTGTCATCAATTATTCCCTGCACCATTATTAACCAACTACACTGTAATACAATCATGGTTTCACACCTATACAAAAATTATTGAGGCATGATTGATGCTTTGTTCATGTCAAACAAAGACATTATGGTTTGATGAGAACAAAAATTTTCAGTTGTTCTTCTAAAATTGTCAAAAAGGATCCAACCTCTTCATTATGTTTCTGTACTGTGTCTTCTTCTCTCTCTCTCTCTTTTTCAATCTTTTTATTTAATTGGAAATAGTACAGTGCACATGCAAACAACCTAGAAAATGTCTTACAAGGCTTGATTATAGCTGCCACATGCTCTGAGCTTTCAATTGTATTCGCAATGGGCCTTTCTTTATTGCAAAATTCATCCATCCGGCATCCAATTTGGATATCTGTGGTGATAGGTAATTTTCTTTGGAGGCTGTGGTGTACCTTGGTTTGGTTGTAAATGGTGACTTCTATGTTGTCATATCAAGTTCAAACCTCGATTCATGAAAATTTTGGTACAACGATAAAAAATGAGGGGTTTATGTACTATTCTACGGAGCATTAATTATGTAAATCCAATTAGCTTTCGGAAATTCAAATAGTACAAAGGAAAAGACTTGGCTACAAACTTACAACTCTACCTAATTTTTTTTATATTAAATATGAATTTTGTTAAATTTATTATTAAATTAGATTATTTTTTTTTTTATATATTCTATATTTGCAAAATTTTAAAAGATAAAAAATCAACAGTTATGTCATCAATTAAATATTTAAATTTCAAATTTTTGTAGTCTAAAATTGTATATATTCAATAAGTTTATAAATCGAAAAATAAAAAATATTTTATTGAAATAAAATTTGACATGCGTATTAAAGATATAAAGAACATGCAATTTAACAATTAGATTTTCAAAATATGTAATTATATTAAATTTTTTTTAGTAAGAGTTATAACCAATGGCTACGACTAAACTTTTAACCAAACTTTGTCCAAACCAAAAACATATAGAAGTCATAATAGAAATTTAATTCTTGAATATTTTTTTTGGTTACAGCATTCCTATTTGATTGTGCTAAAAAAATTATTTAACTCATCAAAAAATTACTTTATCTATTTTACAATTTATGCTATATCTCATTTTTCATTTTACAATATATTATATTAGAATAATATAATTTTTATACACACAACATGAGAGAGAGAGAGAGAGAGAGAGAGAGAGAGAGAGAGCAATAACAACAAAAAACAAAGTTTTAGTCCCAAAATTTTGGGGTTGACTATGGATCCTCAACAAATTAGTTAGGATTAGTCATAAGTTTTTTTTTTTTTTTTCTCGTTTCTACTTTATCTCAGTCACACTTTTTGTTACTCCCTTAATTGCTATGTCATTTTTTATTACTTCAATTAATAAGAATTTTAGCCTTATTTTATCTTTTTTTCGTTCCCTTTTGATCAACTCATTCTTTCTTATTGGTGCAGTAGTCACACTCCTCCGAACATATACATAAGATACATTCATCATTTAAAAATAGATGATAGTGTAGGAATTTATAAAATCCTGAATAATGATGCATAATGGGATGTAGGGCTAATTTTGCACTTTTCTTTTATGAAAAACATTATCTATTTTGCATTTCATCCAATTTTAAAGGACCAAATGATGGGGAGGAAAATGGAAAATTTGAACTAATAACCTTCACTTCACAAGTCATGATCATCGATCGAGCCATTGTTCTATTCCTTGGGATTTCTTAGTCTTACTCAAGAAGACAAAACAATTTTCTTTGGGTTAATCAATAATTATAGAGGTGCTTTTGTCACATCAACAGGAATTGTTTAAGGCTAAAACATTGCCGGAAAAGGGTTCTTATGCCGGTAATGAACAATGACAATTTTTGACACAAATTGACATCAACTAGGTTTTTTTTCTTTTTCTTTTTTTGAGATCTATCAAGTAGCTTGAATAGTACAATTTTTCCCCTACATTTAAGTGCCCCTCTTAAATAAGGACGATAGAAGGTGCCGTCTGACCACAAGGGTTATTATGTCATTGTGAAGTCACTGTGACAATCTAATTTTAGAAGAGAAAATTATAGACAAGTTGGAACTAAATCTTGGGTTTTTTGGGTATTTCTTGCCTCTTTTATGTCACCACTTGAATCGTGTAACAGATGAGTACGAGAGAGAGAGAGAGAGAGAGAGAGAGAGAGATTATGTGTATATGTGAGCATTGAAGGTTTTGACTAATAAAAATTAAAGGGAATATATAGAAGGATTATGTGTTATGTTTATGGTTTGACTTTAATATGCATGTTACTACCTTAACTTTCTTTTGCTTCTTTGCACCAAGACATGCAATTGAAAACAATCTCTCTCTCTCTCTGTGTGAGAGACTGAACAAATGGAGCACATAAAGGAACTCACCGCCCCCTCAACCAAATATTTATTGAGGAACTTAAGACTAGTCCCTAGCGAGAAGGACAACATGTTGATGTACTCTACATGTTCAAGCCTGAACCATATCCAAAACAGAGGCCCTACCCTATCGCTTAATTAGATGATGATGACAATTTTTATTGCTGCATTCAGTGCTACTACCATTACAGAAATACGTGTTTTTATGTTCCTATACTGATACATACTTTTAGCTTCGTATTATTTTATGTTAATACTTCCATTCTACATGAGTCCCTATCCCTTTTAAACCAAGATTGCCCTACAGTTAATTAAGCAAAGACATTTCATGATCGATAAACAAACGTGTTCACTTGGTTCATTATTAGCCAATGAACTGTCACAACATCAACCACTCAGACAAAAAATTTAGTTCTTGTAAAATAAGATTTGTCTGTGCCAACAGGTCTTTGGCAATTATATCTGTATATCAGATTTTGATCACATTGTTAATTAACCTACTAATGATAGCTAATTAAATAGACCAAGGCATAATCCTTCACTAGCCAATTATCTGCTGCCACATCATCAGCAAAGCAAGACTTGTTGCTTCTTGGAAGATGTTGATTTTGCAATATACATGAAACCAAAAATTAAACTAAGTGCCACTTGCGTAATTAAAATTAATAATATTCTACACACTTATTGAACCTCATGGCAGTTAGATGATGGGAATTTAAATTTAATAAAATCCCGGAGCATGTTAAATCACCTTTTAAGTTCAAAATTCTTCTCCTCTTGCCTCTGTTCTATTTTCCACAAAGAATCCTTTTCAAGCTCAAACAGGCTGTTGGGAATCAAGCCACGTGGTGTGTCTCTTAATTGTTTAAATTAATTTTATTTTCTTTGTGTGTTGAATTTTGTAATGATTTATTTGTACTAATCTATCAATTATAATGGTGGAAATCATGAAGGCAAAGCATATAGCATGTGTAGGTAATGGCTTATTGGCAAGAGGGTTCCCTTCCATTTCATGAATATAATGCCAATTAAAACACCACTAACAAATATAAATACATAGTTGAAAGTTTTTGTTTTTTGGGGTTATTTTGAAACTTGAAAGTGACTATGCTTTTTTTTTCTTTAATAATTATTTATAATTTGTAAACGAAATGGCTGTGTTTTGACCTGATTGTCAAAGTATATAGGCCACAAAGAATGTATGTTGTCACCTCTATTAAAGTTTTGTGTGGTGGGGGTGTATTCCACATAGTATGTTAATATAATTTTGTTAAGTGTTTGAGCTTATGACATTGTTTTGATACAAATTGATACACGAAGAAGGACTTGGGGACAATCTAGGCTGTTTTTACAAGAAAGTTTGAAATTTGCTGATTTCATGAGCAAACATGGTCCAATCTACTATTGAAGTTCCAGAGTAATTTGCAAATAAAAAATGAATATATTGTTTTTTTTTTTAATGGAAAAAAAATTATTGTGGTGGAGGGATTAAGTTATTCTGAATACATGCGTGAACAACAGATTCTATGGTTCACGCATGTATGTACAGAACAACTGAATCCTTCCAGCACATTCATAAGTACACAGTCTACAAACTACCAATAATAGTGTATATATTATGTATTATAAGAAATTCAGATTATGTAAACCAATGAAAATACTATATATAAATAGAAATCTAAGTGAGTGGAAGGTATCCAAGAAGGGATGTAATGTAATTGTTAAAAAAATGCACACAGACACGTCCTTCCCAAAATAGTGCTTTTACATTTTTCTAGAGCTTCATAAAACACTTTTGCATATGGTGTCTCATATGTATATAAAAGGGTCTCTCGTTTCTATTGGAGAGTAGTTTTTCTAATAAAATAAAATTTATAACTCATTTAGCTGATCTCTAGAGTGTGGAATGATTAGACATAAATCATGGTCTCTATATAGTTGATCTTACATAATTACCTTCTCAAAAAAGAAGAAGAAGACGATTAAACTGAATTAGATATAGCCACGATCCTCATTTAATTATTTGTTAGCCACATACATGTGTCTAGAATAAGGATGCAACAATGAGTGGGCTAGAATATTACTGCTAAAGCATGAAGCCCATAATTTTTCTGTCCATCAACCATAGTTGAAATGTTTATATAATATTATAATCCCAGGCAGAGAAGAAAATAATGGGCTAACAATTTTTTTTTTTTTTTTTTTTTGAGAAAGAGGGCTAACAAATTAAATGAGAAGTAAACATAATAATAGTGCTCTAATTATTAGACTAAGAATTATGACACTAGACCAAAAAAAAAAAAAAGTCTCATGCATGCACAAAGCGTGTACAATGAGGCTAGCGATATTCATTATGTACAATATATTTAAAGATTAGTTTATATTACATGTCATTAAAAAGAGAGAAAGTGTGAATTATTATGATTGATATAATTTAGTATTCAATCATATTGTTTGAATAAACTCACAAACAATTAATTATTGTAATTAACTTAAACAAATAATTATTTTCTATTTTTATTGCTTGTAATCTTAAATTTGCTTTTGCGTTATGCTAGTTTTTGTTTCAATTGTTAGTTAAGAAATGTTGTAAAATTGTTGTGTCATCAATTTATTGTGTACCTAGCATTAATCACAAAAATAATCTTGGCTCACCAAGCGTAATCCTTAACCCCTACAACAAAAAATTAAAACCCCAAATAACAACTGTAAAAATTGACCCAAATGACAGCAAACATAGCCCAAACAAATACAATATTAGGCCAAATAACAACAAATTAACAAAATATTCAACAAAAAGCACATTCAAAAACAAAAAATAAGAACTCCTTATAATTCAAATTCATAACTCATTCAACCCATTATATAAAAAATATTCATAATTTCATTTTTTTTTTTTCCAAAATATGATACCAAGAGAGATAATGTGGTCATGTGTTCCCCTCAAAAATGCTGGTATCTCTACTCTCATTGGCTTTGCAATTACAGCAACTCTACTCTATTTCCTCAACGGTATAGCTCTGCTCATTGCTGCAACATGTATTATTATATGTAGCTCTCTGCCTCCTTCACTCTCTCCATTTGACTCTTATTTATCATCATTTTTCAAACACTTTCTCACTTTATTACTTTCATCTCAACATTTTTAGTTCTTATTTTATCTCTCATCAGTCTTTTTTCGTCTTTTAATTTTGTTAGTAAAAGAAATTATAAAACTTCATGTAATTAAGTTTCTTTTTTTCTAATATCGATATATTCAAGTTATTTTTATTAAATTTTATATCATTTAAATTTCTTAATAATTACCCTAAAATATATTCCTAGAGCTAATGGTTGAAATTCATCTCATTATTCCTTCGAAGGTGAAACTTCAGTTATCAAAAGATGCTCTAGTATGTACGCCAGTCCAACCACTAACAAGACTTCTTTTTTTCTTTTTTTTGGTAGAAAACCACTAACCCACTAACAAGACTACCACCTAAATAATTCAATGGGTTATCCAATCGGACGGCAGAGGTTGAAGGCCATGCGGGCCATCTAGTGATTTGCTTTTAAGATTACCCTTTTGTCCCAATCCTTTGACAAGGCATTCATGATGTTGATAGCCTGATTGGCATTGAAGTTAATGTGGGTCATGAAATCATTTATTTTATCCTCTAAGATTTTCCCTCCGCTAAACAAACACAAAGATTTTCCCAACCCACCTCTCAAAACCACAAGCAAAACTCCACCATTCTTTGAGCTTTACTTTGACAATTATCACCAACCATTTTTAAGATAGCTAGTACGACCGTACCCTACCCAATATAATGCAAATCAAAATATAATTAAGAATAAGAATATAAATACTAGTAGTTGTTGTTGTTGTAGTGAAAAATAGTGCTAGTGATTCAGATAATGGATCATTTAAACATGAGAGTAATAAGGTAGACCCAATAAATGGCATACTCAAAAGTTTCTTTTGCTACTAAATTTCCACTCCAATCATATTTCAAGGGGTCGGGGTTATAAGTCTAATTGATTAGTGCCTTTTATTTTCCTTCACTATTTTTTGGGCAAAACCATTGCAAAACTTTTACTCTAAAATGCCTCTTTTCAAGTCATGTACTCCAAAAAATTTTGAGCTTGAATTGTACCCATATATGCATACAGTATAAAATTAAAAGGGCCATTACCAAAAAATTTGTCTTAATAAAGAGGTCAATTTGTTTCAATCTTGGTGTGCATGGGAGTTCCTTTAAGAATAGAACTGAAAGTTCATCATAATCATGGTTTTGTTAAAAAGCATAATAATAATAAAAAGAAATGGAGAACTGAGCGTGAGACACTTGGGAGGGGCCTTTCCATAATTTGCTTTGTTTTTCTTTTGGCCATCCAAGTCTAAACATAAAAGAAAGCTTTCTATTTTGCTCCAATTTGACAAGACCATCACCACTCTTTTAGGCTTTAGCTTTTACGTAGATGTCTTGTCTGAGTCTCGAGGGTTCCTTAGAGAAAAGCAGTATTTATTATATTCCATTTTGGGTCAACAACCTGACTTGGTTGCTTGGTCTTTCATAAATGGTAATCCATGTCGCTCAAAATTAAGCTGGTGCCACAATTTATACTATAACTCACCATGGTATAAGTTGTGACATCAGTATTGTTTTGTTGCTCACCCATGCTGTGAAAAAGTTAATAGACACAAAAATAAAATTTGACACCTACGTGGCAGTTATTACTTATAGATAAAAAAAAGGTGATACTAATGGTACATATGAAAACACGTAAAACTTGTCAAGTCAATTGATAATTGTCTGATATATTAGTGATAAATAAAAAAGTGATATTAATAATAACCCCATATGAACATACTGGAACACGAACAAACTTGTCAACTCAACTGTTATAAAAAATATTGTCAATTTTTTTTGTGTATATAGCATTGTTTTAGAGACTAGATTTGGAAAGGCATGAGTTTTGCAAACTATTGAAACTTCTCTAGTTTAGGTTTTTATGATGTCAAGGAGAGAACACAACACTATAGAAGAGAAGGCAAAATCCAAGAGAGAGTTTTCACAACATTAAGGATTATACAACGATTGTGGAATTTCCTTTATTAAAAAAAAAAAAAAAAGACTTAATACTGTAGTTAAATTGGACTGGTTGATGGGGGGTATTTATACTAGGTAATTACACTTACCATTTTAAACTTTCATAATGCAATATTATTATCTTAAATTATAAGTCTATAACTCGTACTTCATTTTACAACCTATAGTTAATTGGTCTATTAACTTGAATAGAAAAGGGGTTGTTTGGATTTGCTGTTTCCATAACTCATAACTCTGTTTTCATAACTCATAACTCAAAAATGGTGGGACCCATGACTGAGAAGTCTGTTTGGATTTTGTTTCCAGTTTTTGTTTCCATCACTCAATTTTCTATTCTTTGAATAATGAGTTATGAAAACTGAAAATACATTTTAAGTGTTTTTAGTTTCCATAATTCTGTTTTCAATGGCATTTCCGTAATTAAACATACACTAAGGGACCCACCAGCTGCAACTTTTGACTCACTCTCATCCTTTTTTCTTTTTTCTTTCTTCTCCACTTTTCTTTCTTCTTTCTCATGTTCTTCCGTTCGGTCTTTCTTTCTTTTTTTTCTCCCTTTTCGCCTTTCTCATCTCAATTCGTTCTTTCTTTTCTTTTTTCTTTTTTTCCTTCCTTTTCACCTTTCTCATCTCAATTCGTTCTTCTTTTTTTTTCTTCCTTTTCACCTTTCTCATCTCAGTTCGTTCTTTTTTTTTTCTTCCTTTTTGCCTTTCTCATCTCAGACCCATAAAAATAAAAAAATAAAAATAAAATCAAGAAACAGGGCTAAAGGGGTGGGTTGCTTGAATCGATTTGAGTTCGGTGTTGAAGGACGGTTTGAATTTCGATCTTGAATCAATGGGTTGCTTGCCGGTTTGGGTGTGGTTTTTTTTTGGGTTTGGTGAGTGGTGGTGGTGAGCAGTGGAGGGCTTTTTTAGGGATTTGCTATTTGTAGTGGATGGTGATGGTGAGTATGGATATCTGATAAGTAGGCTTAAGTAACAGAAGGGTCTAACCCATTTACAGGTATGGGACCCACGAATAGTTGAAAATTTTGAGTGATGACAAGTTGAGTGATGGTGCCAAACAGATGAGGTGTAAGGAGTTGGAGTATTTTAATTGATAAGTGATGAGTGACAAAAATTGAGTAAGGAGTGATGAGTAATGAAAAAAAAAAAAAAAATCCAAACAAGGCCTCTGCATATGTGTTAAATTTGTTAAAAATTTTGTTTTATGGATTTTTTTTTTTTTTTTGGTTGAATATTTTGAGGTTTCTTTGGCTTCTTAAGTGGGTGAACGTATGAGGCACTTTTCCCCGTACATTCTGGATGCACTTTTTCCATGTTTTGATGTGGGATGGGAGGTCCAATTCCAAATGTGCATTTGTAACAGGATGATTTGGGAAAATTACACCGTCAAATAGCAAATGATGAGAAATAAGATAGCTTTTTGAGATTTTAGACAAAGCAGAGAGAGATAATGGGCCATGTCATGTAAAAGTAATGTGTTCACTGTTCCACACCGTCAAATAGTAAATGATGAAAAATACGATAGCTTTTTTTTTTTTTTTTTTTTTTTTTTCACCCTCAAAAAAGAAAAAGAAAAAGACAAAACAGAGAGATAATGGTCCGTGTCATGTAAAAGTATTGTGTTCCAACAAATTTAAAGGAAAAAAAAAAAAAAAATCAAGTAGTCTAGAATCAGGAGTTTAATATAATGCATAATGTGACAACAAAACAATAATAGCAAAAACATATATATCCTATAAAAAAAAAAAAAAAAACAAACAAAAAAAACATACATTTATTTATTTATTGCTTAACATTTTATACAAAATTGTTTTTAAGCCTTATGCTTATAACTACTTATTCCTTATATAGATTTTAAACGAATTGAATTTAATGTTAAAATTCAAGTTTGTTCATTTAATTCTAATTTGAATATAGTCAAGCTTGAGTTTGTCACTAAATTAAATTACATGTTCATACTTGATTTGTTTTTCTATTGAACAAGTTTGAGTTTATTCACGAGTTAATTGATTTACTTCTCTCTTTTTTTTCCCTATATATATAGTAAGCATTATAAGTAAATCTCTTTTTTATTTTTTTTATTTTATTTTTTTATACAAGATAGAATTCTACTCTAGCATAATCTAAGTGTATATGTGTGTGAAACTCCTTCCTGGAGACTTGAACCCCAGCCCTTACCCCTCACACCCCAAAAGCACTTATATTTGTGAGTAATCATCACATCAAGGGTGTGTGGTGGTAAGTAAATCTTTTTTTATCTTTTCACAAATCTATATTCATCATTAATAACTAAATTATAATTGGAATTATATTATTTGAGTTAAGTAGATAAAATAATATTCATATATTAACTTATCACCAATTTGTCTTACAAAAATTATTATACAAATGGACTATATATATAAACATATAATATTATATATACTTATCGAGTATCATACTCATGAGTTTGTTTAATAACCAAGCTTAAACTCAAGGTTTAGCTTGGCTCATTTTCTAAATAAACAAATATAAATAAGTTTTTCTATAATCAAGCCAAACTATTTATGAACAAGTCAATCCATTCACATACAACTTTATAAATAATAAACACTATGTTTCATGGATATATATATATATATATATATAATCTAATTACTTTTTTTTTTGAGAGAATATAATCTAATTACTTTGTATTTAAAAATAATAAACACTATGTAATCTAAAGTTTCGCATCTTAGTTCTAAAACTGTTGTTGGTATTCAAAAGAATCAAAACCAACTTTCAAGTTCCTCTTTCTCAAAAAAAAAAAACTTTCAAGTTGCTATCAAACCGAAAGAAATGAGGGTGAAACTTCATGAAAGCACCATAAAAATCACCAGGCACTTTGGCTTCATATGCAAAATTTGCACTAATTTTGTAATACAAAAATGGCCTAATAGTACAAAACCGACCCAATGTTTGTTTGTCCCAAACACATTCACAAGTCACAATCATATATTTTTACCACGTACCTGGTATATATATAGTATATGATCTCTTTGTCTGAGGTTGTCACCGTCTCCACCGTCCCCTTTTTTTTCTTTTTCTTTTTTACTTTTTTTTCTAAGCTCCACACACGAGCTCCACATTGATCCTTCCTGGCTGTGTAAGAATGAGTTGTAATGCATTTTTCAAACAGGTCAAAAGTCGTTTTTTAGCTGGAGATTATTATTATTATTATATAAGCAACTTCCTTTTGTTTAACAATTAATTAAATAACCAATTAAAAGTTAAGAAACCTGAACCTGGTATATATGCTTACGTATGGGTTTGGATTGGCGTTTCACCAGCTGCCGTTTGCATTTTTTGCACACGTTTCAGCTTTCAGGAAACAATATGCATTATTTAGTGGGTTCCATGCATTGTTCATGTCACCTACAAGTACTTTATTCAAAAAAGATTTTAAAAATGGGTCTCACGATACTATTCACATATTTAAAAATTATTTTACTACAATATTTTCAATTTTCATCAAAATAAACAGTATTTAAACAGACCCTAAAAATAAACCTTGCCCACGAGGCTTAAACTATAAAGAGGTAGTAACCGTATGCTAGGTTTTGGACCCTAATTAACTTAAGGATAAATTATACATACCCACTTCAAACTTTAAAGTATCACCTAAGTTATAGTGTCTCACTTTCTTTTCCAAAAAAAAAAAAAAAAAAATTATTGTGTCTCACTTAAAATAAAAAACTGACCAATCAAATCTCTAATTCAAAATTCCAAATATTAGTAGCAAATTAAGGGGCATGAGACAGAGAGAAGGCTTAATAAAAAGTCAAAGAGTATTTCAGTTGCATTTTCTCTCCACTATAGATAAGATAAAATTTAAATCTATGACATTCCATGATAAACTTACCGTTAGGACAAGACATTATTTGGTGTATGCGACATATGAATTTTTACACCTTATTCCACGATTGAACTAATTTAAACCCACAGTTTTTAGCTTTTTATTACATCTTGATGATCTATCCTAAAATTGTTGTTTCGAAGGGCATATTTATATAATTAATTTTCTTTTAATTTGACTGCAGTTGAAATGGCAAGAGGCTATACCGAGTGGCATTAGGAATTAGGAGCTTGATTGTCTAGGTATTTTTTGGTTTTTTAGTACCATCCACTCAATTATGATTGCTCTTTGTCATCCATGCAAAGACACTAATTGATTTTTTGTATAGGAGGAACTTGAGCCTAGTTCATTTGTATAAAAGATAGTCAATCCTAACTAATACATTAAGAATACATAATTAAACTCAAAAATTTTGAAATTAAAACTTTATTGTTGTCATATAAGAGGCAATATACTTTCACGTTCATGTATATTATAATCTTTGGCTAAAATGCCTTTTTCAGATGTCACCCTTCTTTCTCTACTCTAGTTAGTAATTTTTAAAATAGACCATGTATTCCACTCTTTATCCTTTCACAATAAAAATATTATTTATTTATTTATTGTTACTTATTGCATGAAGAAATTGGAACAAAAATAGGCAATTGAAAATTTGAAACTGAGGGAGGTTGCCAAAGCTATATATAATAAACTATAGTGTGGAGCCAGAAAAAGAAATGGTGATCTGACCTTAGCGAAGCTGTAAATGATGGCATTGAACTAGAAAAGACAAAGAAGACGCACTTATCTATTTTGATCTAACCTTATCGGAGCTGCAAAAATTACTTGATGATCTTCTTGTCGGAGTTACAAACGACAATGTCAACCCAGAAAAAGACGTTGATTTTGGGATGTATGCTAGGATTTTGATAAATCAGTCCAGCCTAGGTCTTAGGCTTATTACATTAAGTTTCCTATATTCAGTCCTAATTACCAACAACCATGACCTTACACTGCAGCCAAATCTTTTGGTTCTTTTTTACCTTTTGTTGCCAACAATTTAAGTTACATCTCAAAAAAAAAACAAAAAAAAAAGGAAAAAGAAGAAGAAGATGAAGAAGGTTTACATCTCCTCACCAAAGAGTTAGATAAAAATATTAAAGTATTATTTGGTCTTACTTTATAATTACCAATTAGCCTAATTTCTCCATCAAATATAAAATTTGTTATTATTGCGAAAGATTTTGTAAAATTTAGTTACAATATATTAAACTTTTAATTAAATTCAACTCTGTGATATTCAAACACAAGAAAGTGCATTAGTCAATACTCAATGAGACAAAGCTTTCCAATTGAATTTAACATCTTTGTTTTGACCAATGCAATAAAAATAATATTATTTTTTTAAGAATAACTAAATTCACCAGTGTGGTTTATTGGTTGATAAACAACATAATTGAATTTAATAAAAGAATTTAAGATACAACACATAATTTTCTTATTCTTTTTTTTTTTTTGTGCTAGATATTGAAGTGGATTTTCTTAGCAAGAGTAAACAGAAAAATGAAGAAGTGAATTTTCTGCAATTGCAATGAAGATTCTAATGAAGTTGGTGTTGGTGTGGTGATTCCAAACTCTAAGAGTGAAGTTATGATTGATCTTTTTGAAAAAATACTGTTACCTTCTTCAGTAGTTACATTAGAGATTCTTATTGCTTAGAAAGATGCACAGTTCGTCCATGAGATTAGTCTTCATCAATACTCCTTCGAGGAAAACTTAGAGTTTGTCGTTAATTCTTTTCGATAAAAGATTTTACCATGCTTTTCCGTAAGTCACCTTTGTTAAAGAAATTATGTCCATTGTTTGTCATATTTCTAGGTAAAACAATGTTTTAGCAAATGTTTTAATTTTAAGAGAGCAAAAAATCGTTTTCTTTACTAGTTTGGATGTAATGTGTCTCTTTGTATCCGATTTATTAGCATATGAATAAAATTGCTCTCGATTGTTTCTCCAAAAAAGATTTGTGTGATTGTGTAATTGGAATAAATAAAATAGGCGGAATCTTGGCCATTCAAATTTCTTGGGATTTGGAGTGCATGATTCATTTCTAAGACCCACCTACTTAGCCTAGTAGAAGTACAAAGAGCAAGCGACACAGAGAGAGATATATAGAGAGGTTGGCAGACAGTAATGACTGGTCTCAAAATCAGTTAAAGTAGGCTTCGGGGTGTCAGCTTCAATTAACAGTAATGGGTTAGAGAAGCATGTGAAGGGTAAGAAGAACTGTAAGTAGCCGGCCAGAGTTATAGGCCGTACTGCTATGCCATTAGTATAGCCCAAAAAAATGTTACCTCTTTCAATTCAAGCCCAATACTATAGGGCAACTGTAAAATTTCCTATTACATTCACTGTTGGTAATAATGGTAGCCCATCCATATTTCATCTTTTTGCAATGTATTTCCACACCCACAACTTTTATATCACAATTTTTGTAACAATTTTGATGTGGTCATTTGTGAGTGGTTCTTTATCGCTTTTATATGAACTCAATAATTTTTTTTTCAAATACTCACAGTTAATCACATTAAAGTTATGGATTTATAATATAAAAATTGTGTCCTCAAAACTTTTTCTTTGTTGCTTTTCATCGTCTACAAGATCAGGTTATCTTGTACCCAATCCCTTGTGATCGAATGCTACCTCTCTTCATCCGATAAGGAGGTTTTAGGTTTAATTTATAAGACATAAAGGATATAGAAGAAAAATGGCTATCTTTTTTTTTTGGGCAATCCATGATATAATATTAAACTAAGAATTAACAAGACTATTACAAAACATGCTAGCTTTATCAAAAGCTAACAAATTCTCCACCACAGGCGGTGGGTTACAAAACACAACAAAATGAGAGCCGGACTGTGCTCCAAGCTTGGCCAAAGCATCCGTACATTGATTATCTTTACGATAGATATGAAGCATGTGCTTGTTTGGGATTTGTTTCAAGAGACTCCTGCAATCAGAGAGTAAAGGTTTCATCATGATATTTTCAGCTTCATTGTTCATAAGCAAAACAATGCTCAACGTGGCTAGCTCAATAATAAGGTTGCTCACACCTATCTCCCTAGCTCTATTTAATCCATCCTTTATGTGATTGTGATCTATATAATTACTATTTGATTTTTTTTCTTACAAGAAAAAAGAAAAAATATTTATTATCAAAACTTTTAGCTTAAGTGATACCTCTAGCCCTCTTCTTAAAGTAGGGTCTAGGTTCAAATTCATTGGAACATATGTCCCCCGACTTACTGTAGCAAAAAGAAAATTACAAATATGACCTTCAGGCTTTAATGTGAGAATCATTTTTGTGTTAATCAAATTTATGGTTTTCATGGAAAATTCTAACAACATATTTGAATTGTCAAACACCGAATATCTAGGGTTTAATTGTTAAAATTAGAAGTTTAAGAACAAAATTGACAATTATGTCTGTTATGATCTTAATGTCTCATATGTATTAAATGTAAGTTTAACCATGTGTTTATAAGCTCTTGGGCACCCTCCCCTTGCAAGTTAATTTTCAAGGATAAGTTCTATCCATGGGTTCCTAACACTTGATATTAGAGCCAACCACCACGTCAAGTAATCAGACATAGCTCATTGAGTATGGGATCAAATGAGTTGTGACTTTGTGGTTGGATCTTGGTGGGGGTGATCTAGAGGCTAGATTAAAATTATTTGATAGATGAGTGGACCACCAAAAAGAGAAAGGGCTACTATTGGGTTAGTGTCGCTAGAGTGAGCCGTTGTGGATGTCGGCTGTGGAGCGTGGTGGTATATTATAATCCTAATATCCCACATGGATTAAGTGTAAGTTTAACTATATGTTTATAAGCTCCTAGGCACCCTCTCCTTGCAAGCTGGTTTTTGAGGGTGAGTTCTACCCATGGATTCCTAACAGTGTCAAAGTCTAATAGTGATTTATATAAAAACCCCTTAAAATTGACAAACCACAATTTTTGGTCTCTAAATTATGTGCTAAAGTTTAGTTTCATCTAAGAATATTTGATATTGTTAATCTATTTCTCAACGTTCTAATAACAGTTTGATGTTATAGTTGCCCTACTTTAATCCTAAAAATTGAGTGGTTCTTGCAAAATCAGTTTTTAAATAGAGTGATTCATCAAAGTGTAGTTTACCTTTCATCCTTAATAATATTAGATCAAAAACTTAAAAGAAATTTTGTTTATCATCAGATCAAGACACCAATAAGTTTTTGGTGTAGGCGGGGTTGAATCACATATCTCTTATTCAACCATTAGATATTTTACCAGTTGAGTTAATTGGAACCCACTTAAAACGAAATTAAATGTATAATTTGAGAAAGTTTATGAACACAATAATATCTCACAATATTTTCACAACAACTTTGTTTTGAATATTGGTGGATCCAATCATAATTTATTTTTTTATAATTTAATAATTACGAGTAAAGGATTTAAACTCTGAATGTCTCAATTAAAAAACACAAGAGGTGCTAACATGAATCAGTTAAGTTACAAGATATTTTGCATATTGAATTATGTTTAGTACATTAAAGATTATAGTGTGGCAACTCACAATCGACTGGTTATGGAGGATATCGAACTCTAATAAATAGCTTAAAGATCAAAATAGTAGTTTGGTCAAAAAGGAAACTACATATATGATAATTCTTGAACCACATTTAGATTTTTGCTTCTTTTAGGGTTTTCCGATTCAACTTTTCTTTTTATTCCATTATTAAACCTCATTTTGGGGCTATTAAGATCTACTTCTTTATTCTTCTAAATAAATAATTAAAAAAAATTATACTTTTGTATTATCTTAAATATATATATATATATATTCTCTAAATGAGGTTTGAATTTGAGCAGGATGGTGCTTTCCTATCCTGACTGACAGGTAATATGTTGATATCTGTGGCATTAAAAGAGGCAAATTATTTTGGAAGGCCCCTTGTCCTTGATGGAGCTAGTTTGAATTTGGGCATGGTACAACTAGAATGTAGAGAGGAAACCGTTACCAAACATCAATACCATCAATAATACTCCAAATCTACCCCATTCTGATTATTAAAACTAAGGTTTCCTTTCCTTCCCTCAAAATTTTTTTTTTTTTTTGAGAGAGTTTCAACCTGGGGATGTAAAATATATACCCTCCAAGTAGTCTTATTTCTCAAACTCTCACAATATGTCATATCAAATTAAAAACATGGTATTGTTACTATTTAGTAAGGTTGTTAATTTTTTTTTTTGAGAAGAAAATATTATGTGATGATATCATGCAATAAGTGATAGAAAATATTTATTTTCAAATTCATGAGTAATCTTTGAAAAACTGAATAAGAGGGATTTGAATCCAAATTCAATATCCCTCTATTAATGAATGGGTTGTGTTTATCTCGAAGAAAATAATAGCCACTTTTAGTTATTATCTTGCTAAATATTTGGCAATGATACAAAGTCATACATGATATGATGATAGAAAGGTTTATTTGCAGATTTATAATTAATTTTACAAAAGTAAATCTGAGATCGTTACTAATAAAAGAAATTATAAAGTTAATTTATAAATTTGGTTGTAGCTAATGACTATAACTCCTATTAAAAAAATTAATATGATTATACATTTTAAAAATCTAATTTTTTATGTTAAAACCATTTTCCTCTCTTTTGTGCGTGTTTTTTTTTTTTTTTTTTTTTTTTTTTTTTTTTTTTTTTTTTTTTTTTAAAGCAAGTTAGTACTAAAGTATACAAAATTACAATTAACATCAAAGATTTATAGACATATATTACTCGACCTTAATAAAAAAAAAAAAAAAAAAAAATTAACAGTTAAACACTTAAGGTTTAAACCTTAAACTGATTCATGTTTTTGCATCAGCATAACTTCACCTTTTCCATTATAGACTCTGATCTTAAAATTGATCTCTCTCTCCCTCTCTAGTTAAAAGAAGTAAATTTTTGTGCTGATTTGGTAGACAAATCTTGTTCTTACTGTCCAACTATGATATGAACTGTTCACTTAAGATATCCTTCCTTATTTTTCTATATTTATATTTATTTACTTTTTTTTTCTATTTATTGGTAGATCATTCTAACGTGATCGCTATTTCAAATTATTTTTGAGCTATACTAGGTTAACTATTTAATGTTTGGTTTGTCTTGAATTGCAAAGGGTTCGAATTTTTAGAGCGATTTTTTTAATTGCCAAAGTCAAAATAGCAAATATTGCTCCGGGGATATTTGATCTTTAACAGAGAGAGAGAGAGAGAAGAGTTGACAATCTTGATGCTTTACATCTCATGCTCTTTCCCTCACATGCTTATTTGATCTAAATTGATGTAATCTTAATTCTTAAGTGCTCATCAATACAATATACTTCAATGATAAATCTCCACCCAAAAAAAAAAAAAAAAAAGAAATTCTCTCCAAATCACAATTACAATAATTAAAAAAAAGAAGTTTCATAATCTTAGATCCATTGTTTCTTGTTTTTGATGAACAATTAGATCCATTGTTTCTGACAATTAAAACTAGTGGCAATTTCACTTTATACACTAGATCAAAAAGAAGGGTAAAAAAAAAGAGGGGACATTACCCATTAGTATGTTTCTTTTTTTTGAGTAAAACTAGAGATTATAGCAACCACATATATAGGATCCCAATGAGGTAATGAGTAGGTTGAGAAAAATACCAAATAAAACCCATAAAAAAGAAAAAAGAAAAAAGGAAAATAAAAGAAAAGTAAGTGTTGGTAAAAGATTGGAAAAGCCAAAAGGTATGTCCTCTAACAGCACAGCAATAAATTCAATAGAGTTAGTTAACCAATTAATCAAAATTAAAAAATCTTCCAACTCCAAAACCCAATCCTACTTTCTTTCCCCCACAACTCAACCCCACCTCTTGTAATCCATTTTCCATTTCTTTCCCTATTTTCCCATTGGGAAAACAAAACAAAAAGAAAAGCAAAAACAGGAAACAAAACACACACTCTCTCTCTTTCTCTCTCTCTCTCTCTCTCTCTGGGTGTGGGTGTATCTGCATTCACTGTACTAACACACAAAAACATTGCTCAAACCCAACTCCCCACAGCATAGGACTTGGATCCTCCAACCATTTTGTTTCTCTCTCCCTCTCTCATTGGATCTGAGTTCCAACTTCCCAAAACCCACAGTTTTCACAGATCGAACGAACGAACGAACTCCCACCCACCAACAAAAACGGCGGCGTTTCACAACCAAACATAGACTTCACCCATTATATCGATCCATCCCGGGCATTTCTCCATTGAAATGGGAAATGCCCACCACTCCTGACATTCCACCACTACTAAACCATGAGCAAAACAACTCGCCACAATAACAATACCAACACCAACACCAGTAACAACGACACCACCACCAACACCAATAACAACGACGACGACGGCAACGAGAGCGAGTGTTTCTACGAGTCGCTCGACCGAATCGCCTCCTCTTCTTGCTCCTGCTCCAATTCCAATTCCAATTCCGATAACGAAAACGACGCTGTTTCTGTTTCTTCTCCTAATTATGGGTCGGACCTCCACCGAAAGTCGTTCCGGGCGCCCAAATTCCCAATGGGCCTCTCGTCCAACTACGATATCTGGATCTCCGAACCCTCCTCCGTCTCCGAACGCCGCTCTCGCCTCCTCCGCCAAATGGGCCTCATCAACGACCCGTCCTTGTCTCGGACCACCCGATCCATTTCCTCCGATCATTTAGCCTCTCAATCCGACCCGACCACCTCCGCCACAATCGTCCGATCCAAATCAGACGGTACCGATCGTGCGTACGATTTATCTTCCCCTCCTCCAATTCTTTCAATTCATTCCTCCTCCTCCTCCTCCTCCTCTTCTTCTTACTCTTCTTTTGTACATAATAGTAACGGTAATAACGGTATTAGTAACTGTAGTACTAGTGGCGGTGGATCGAAATCGAAGTCGTCTTCGCCGAATAAGCTTCCGGCGATTCGGAAGAAGTCGTCGGCGTCGGCGGTGGAGGAGGAGGAGATTGACGACGAGGGTTTGGATTGCCAAAAAGAAAGAGAGAAAGTGTGCTTGATAAAGAATCTTGACAATGGGAAGGAGTTTGTGGTGAACGACATTAGGGAAGAAGTCAAGGATGTTGAGACCGGAAGGCAATTGACCATGGAGGAGTTTCAGATGAGCCTAGGGCATTCTCCGATCGTTCAGGAATTGATGCGGCGGCAGAATGTGGAGGATGGGAATAAAGATGGTTTGGATTCCAATTCCAATTCGAACATGGGGGCTGCCGCGGCGAAGACGAAGAAGAAAGGGGGTTGGTTTAAGAGTATAAGGAATGTGGCGAGTTCGGTAACGGGGTATAAGGAGAGACGGAGTAGTGACGAGAGGGATACTTCGTCGGAGAAGGGGGGTGGCGGTGGCGGCGGCGGTGGCGGTGGTGGAGGGAGGAGGTCTAGTTCGGCCACGGATGATAGTCAGGATGTTTCGTATCATGGACCGGAGAGAGTGAGAGTTAGGCAATATGGGAAGTCTTGTAAAGAGTTATCGGGGTTGTATAAGAGCCAGGAGATTCAAGCTCACAATGGGTCCATTTGGAGTATTAAGTTTAGTTTGGATGGGAAGTATCTTGCTAGTGCTGGTGAGGATTGTGACATCCATGTTTGGCAGGTGGTGGAGTCGGAGAGGAAAGGGGATCTGTTGTCAATGGAGAGACAGGATGATGTGAATTTTAACTACTCGTATGTTCCCAATGGGTCGCCAGAACCAAATTCGTTGTCTCCTATTATGGACAGTCATTTGGAGAGGAAGAAAAGGGGGAGGACATCTGTTAGCAGGAAATCGTTGAGCTTGGATCGTATTGTGGTGCCCGACACTGTGTTTGCACTTTCGGATAAACCCATTTGTTCGTTTCAAGGACATAGTGATGATGTGCTCGATCTTTCATGGTCCAAGTCTCAGGTTAGTTGCTTTCTTCATGCTTTCTTAGTTATGCTTTTGTTTACATAAATAAATAAGTCAAAAATCTCATATCATGGAATTGTACTTCTACTAACAGGTAAAGATTAGTAGATATAGCGATTGGTAATTTATTAACCTGTTGGCTCTGTAGGATTTTTTATTTTTGAAAGCTATAACATGAGAACATTGACATGCCTGCCTTCTATGTCAAGACAAAGGGATAAAGTATCTTCAGGATTCTCACTTTTTAGGCAGCAGTTACTGAAAAAGGACCTTATCCTGTCGTAAGGTAGTTTATAAGGGTCTGTATTTAAGTGTTGGGTTTATGGATATCTTCTTTTCTATTTTTATTATCAAAATTAATTTTGTGAAAACTCCGCTTCTACTGTTATATTCTCTCATTCAGAGTGCTAAAGTATTAAGCTCTAACTCAGATACCCATTCTCCTCTCCTGTAAGAACCAGATTTAGGGCGAAGTTTTGTGTTATAGGCCAGCTAGGTACACATGTAACTTACAATTATTATAATAAAAAAAGGAATACTTTATCCAGGGTTTGTGCATGGTTAAGACTATTTTTCTAAAAGTAGAAATGTTCAGTTACGGGTGTCTGCAGATACTTTAGGCAAAACCTGTTTAGTGCCCAAGCATACCTCATGGTTGATGGGTTTACTAGCTGCAGATGCACTAAATTAGCAGTCTTCTGAAATTAAACGGTGGTATCCCTTGGTGGGACCCTTCTCCATATTGTTGCTAAATTCTTTCCCATGGGATTCTTTTGAAAGTGTCATTGGGAAATCTCTTTCTCATTTGGTCAACTACGCCCAGCAGTTTACATTTATAAACAGCAAACAAATTGGTTCTGAAGCAGATCTCAGCTGTGATTATCAGCACTGTGAAGCCAAAGCTGATTTGATAGTCCATTTTTATGATTTATATTTTAATATATATTGTTTTTGAGAACCTTTTATTTACCTACAATGGCACATCTTCGTGAATTATTGATGCTTAATGTTCAGCATTAAGTTGTAGGAGAGGAGTGTGTGTGTGTATGGAATCTACTGCTGCACTTGGCAAGAAATTTATAGCACAACTTATGATATGTAATCATTGTCAAAGGAAAAAGGTGGAAAAAAACAGCAAACTCCATTGCACTAGATTAGTACTTCATTGAAGAAGTTCTTTGCATATTGTGCATTTTCATATTTGGTTGTTGATTCGTAGAGCACTGAATAATTTATAAAATAAAATAAAGGTAATTATAAAATGCCTTTGACACTCTTACAGAACAAGATTTTTATTGTTATAGTAGCATGGAAAGTTGGTATTTTGTCATTTTCCTTTGACCAGGGGTCATGATAGGTGTTAAGTTCAGATTTTATCATTTGATACAAAAGAAGAAAGGTGATGTCATGTCAATCACATCTATGTGTAAATAAGCTCTATAAGAATTAGCAATTGATGGCAGTGTATAGCTTTGGAATTTTAGTTATGGTAATGTTTATTTTAGTAGATGCTGGAGGTAAGCGGTGTGATTTAGACAGAGCAGTTGTCAGCTCTTTAATCGTTCTCTAGTTTGCTTGCTAACTTTACCTACTCAGATGATCAACTTATAATTTGGCTGCTTTCTGGAAATGGAGCCCAATGGGAATTGGTTGTATTATGGCTTAAGTATCATATGAACCGTGATTTGTGATGGTGTATTTTTGTTTTTTGTTAAAAATTCTTCTATAGGGTTGAAGCAAACAAAGATTAACGGTTGTGTTGTGAATATCCTCTTTTAATCATTGAGACCATTCAACTATAGGGTGTTAAAAACGGAGGTCAAGGGGGCTAAAAATTTTCCCCGGGAGGAGCATATGGAAATTAATTGCTCCACCTAGAGTTCTTTTTCACATGGATAGTTGTTTGAGGAAAGTTTTGACAACAGATAACTTGAGAAAAAGAGGGATAATAGTTGTGGATAGGTGCCATATGTGAATTCAATGGGGAGTCTGTGGATCATCTTCTATTACATTAATATTGCTTGGGAGTTATGGGCTTTAGTTCTCTGTTATTTTGGGGTTAGTTGGGTAATGCTAAAAGCATTTATGGCTTTATTCCCTTCTTGGAAAGGGAATTTTGGCAAATCCAATAATCGGGAAATTTGGATGGTAGTTCCTCTTGAGTTTAATGTGGTGTCTTTAGAGGGAAAGGAACTTATGTCCTTTTTATCTCAAGACCTTATATGAATTGACATCTTAGTTTTCTTCTTTTCGTATTTTGGACTTCCTAGATGATATGTCCTTTAGATGCTAATTTCTTGGTTTCTTTTTCCTTTGTATATATTCTCTATTGTTCTTTTGGTTCTTTCTTTGTATACTCCCTGTGTGCTAGGATTGCATTCCTTTTGTGCTTTTTAAATGAATCTCAGTTTCTTATTCCCCCACCCCCCTCAATAAAACAAAAAACAAAATAAAATAATTGTTGAGACTATTTTGTGGTGATAATGTCTTATTTGACATGGTACTTTTTGTCTCTTTTCTGCCCTTCATTGAGGTTTTCTTTATGCATGATTGTTAAGATCTTTTAGTTCATTTTCAATTATTTAACACTTAAATTTTAAAAGTAATTTAAAGTTTTAATCTGTCCTCTTTGTTCCTATTGTAGTTACTATTTAACTTAAGTGTGGGACTGATCACTAATGGTTAGTTCACCAGAGGTTATGAACTTGGGAATGGCTGTTCAGTGCAAGTAGACTTTCATTTGTTGTATTTTTTTGTTTTCCAATGACCATCATCCTGAAGCGACTGGTAGCCATACCCTGACGCAGGTAGTGACCTGTTAACATGTGTATGCCCAGGCAGCTAGCCTGAAGTTCTCAGTTACTCAGATTCTAACAACTTAGTGTGACTAAACTTTGAATCTTTGACATGGTGAAGGTAATAGATACTAGCATTTTTGCAACCTTTAGCAGGTGGCTTTGGCATTTACAGAATTCTCAAGGGAGGTTTCTTGAATTATTGTTTTATATTTGACACTGTAAAATTGAATGTGTGCCTCTAAGTTCAGCAATTGAATCTTTGTGAATTTTGAGCCAAAGATATGACTTTTCAGAATATTTTATCAATATTTTATTTTTTCCAGCACTTGCTCTCATCTTCAATGGACAAAACGGTGCGGCTGTGGCACTTGCCTAGCAAGTCTTGTTTGAAAGTTTTTTCACACAGTGATTTTGGTAAGTCAATGTGGCCAACACCTGTCTTTTTATTTGCTTTAATTTCTTGTTCAGCCTCTCTTTAGTAGTTGTTGAAATTATAGGCCATTGATATGGATAATTCGTAAAGGGCTCACTAATATTCTACTGAAGCAGGAAGGTAGGACACTATCTGGTTTACTTTTGGGTTCATAAAGAAAATATGCTTCACTTTAAAAAAAAATTAAAATGCAGATTAGTTGAAAGTTGACTTCTGATTGCTTCTTAAGTGATGGGTTTCCCTTTTCTTCCTGTTTCCTTTTTGTCTCTAAGTTAACTAGTTGCATACTGCTAATTTCATTTCATTTCTTGGATCTGCCTTGACACAGTAACTTGCATCCAGTTTAATCCTGTTGATGATAGATACTTCATCAGTGGATCGCTAGATGCTAAGGTTCGGATATGGAGCATTCCTGATCGTCAAGTTGTTGACTGGAATGATGTGCATGAGATGGTCACAGCAGCTTGCTATACACCAGATGGTCAGGTTGGTCGTAGTTAATATGCCTAGTTTTTTATATCAAAGACAAAAGTTCAAGTTATATAAAATTCAATTCTTCAATTGGCTCAAGAAATTTGTTGGTTTTTTGAAGGGTGCACTAGTTGGTTCACACAAGGGGAGTTGCCGTTTATACAATACATCTGGTACTAGTAAAGCTCTCTGTGTGTGCATGGTTGGTTTAGTCAAGTTTTTTGTGCACTAACTGTTAATAACTTCTTTATCCATTCATACTTTCAGAGAATAAGTTGCAACCAAAAAGCCAAATCAATCTGCAGAACAAGAAGAAGAAATCTCATCACAAGAAAATCTCTGGTTTCCAGGTAATCTGGTGGCTCTACCATATTGTCCTTTTTATGAGATTATTATAAATTCAACTACGATTAGCTTGCCGATTTCTTTCCCTTTTTCTCTCTCCTTGTTCAGCTGATTTTCAATTGTAAAGATGGTTTGTATGTTTACTTTGAGAGACAAGTTTGGTTGATACTTTTCAGTTGCTGATCAGTTTATCTAAACAGTTTGCTCCAGGAAGTTCATCAGAAGTTCTCATCACATCTGCAGATTCACGAATTCGGGTTGTTGACGGTGTTGATCTGGTTCAGAAGTTTAAAGGTATAAATAAAATACACCAAATTGTGTCTTCATTTGTTGTTGTTACTGCTCTTCTTCTTTCTTTTTATTTTTTATTTTCTTTATATTAACATGAAAATGCTTGATACATGAACTTTTTGTCTTATACTTGACTGGCAAGATTAATATGATTTTACCTCCAAAAGTTGATGCCTTTCTTCATTTCCTGAAGTTCTCAATGGTACTTTCATTATGCAAAGTTTTAAAAATTGCTTTGAACTTAATGGCCCTTGTACTCTACGACTAACTCTTAGATTTAGGCTGTTATAGTTCTGACTTGCAACTATTAGAATATTGTATATATTTGATCTTTAGGAAGGACAATGGTTAAGTCACTAATTTGGAGAGCAAGAACTTATTGTTAACTTTTCTGGTGAAGCGCCACTGTGGATCACAAATTTTTTTTATAAACCATTTTGGTAGCCATTTAGTTAAAATATGCTAAACCTTTGACCTTTGGAAATATGGTTTAGCACGGATGTGCTTGACTTGGTGCTCTTTAGAGGCATGTGTAGAACTTACCTATAAAAGAAACTACATAATAAATTAGTTGAACTTTTCAATAAAATTACTTATAAAAAAAAATAAATTAACAATTTAGTTGGAAAAAAACTTGCTGTCAAAAGGTGCGAATCTTTGAGTTGGACCTGTATGTGGTACTTCTTATGTTCAGTGTCAATTTAAACATTAGATCAATCTTTCATTTACGCTATGCCATTATGGTCGACAGAGATGAGGCCCAGTACGATCTTTAATTCCATTTGCACCATTTGGGGCAGATATAGTTTTGACTTTATCCTTTTGATTTAACATAATTGTGTGCATTAAATTTTTGTTAATGTTCTTTCATGTGCTTCTGGACAGAGATTTTCTTTTCATCTTTTTTAATTTTGTGGTTAATGATTTTGTGTTTCCCACTTTTGTTTGACATGATTAATTTATTTTGCATTCTGGACTTCCAACACTGCTTCATTACAAACTTGCGATGCCACTGTCTTTCTTTAGTAAATTCTCTCTTAATTGAGCAAGTTAATCTTTTGAGACATTTTTTTCAAGAGTAAGGGTTGAAAACATTTTATTAAAGGTCTGTTTTTAGCTAAATTGGTGCATTTTCTGTTGAAGATAGAGATATTTTCTTTTTGTTAGAGCTAATGGAGGTGGCTAAGGAAAGAGAGAAATTTAAAGGAAGATGTATTTATGTATTTCCTTGGGCTCTCTAACCATTTTAGTGTTTCTATATAACTGGGAGCCCTAATGCAGGTTATGCAGCATATCTTGAAAAATAAGAAACACACACACACCCAAAAAAAAAGATCTGTAAGAGCCAGATGAGTGGGTCAATTGTCCAATAAGGATGAGCTTTGGTAGCCCAATAAAGAAATTCAAATTAGTTTAACTTGAAATCAAGGTGATGTCAGGTACTGTTTCAATTTTTTTTCCTAATAATAAACTACATTAGGAGGAACTTTTCTTTATACTAATATTAAGTTCATGATTTTTTACTTATCAAAAAAAAGTTTATGAATTTTTACCTATAACGTTTGAAATCAGTTGGTAAACTCTAAAGATGACTTGAGTAAGTTTGTAGGGCTGGCTAAGTGGGAAACAACAAAGATGATATAGATTAAAGATAAATTTAGCCTTTTTACAAGGTTCTTCAGCAGCTTATAAGTGATGATTTTTTTTTTTTTTTTTTTTTTTAAATTTTTAAATTTGATAATTCTGGGGGGATTTGAATTCTGGATATTTCTGTTAAAAACACCAGGAGGTACTAGTTGAGCTACAAGGTTCTTGGTCTGCAATGGTATCTAAGAATGCATGGCAGACTTCTTGTTTTGAAGTGATCAATAAATGGAATGTGACAATACTTAGGTAGATATTGATACTGTGATGGATTCTTCTGATTAGATTGTGCAAATTTATTGATTGTATGGTGGGTTTTCACGTTTATTCTTATATGAGCTCATCTTGTGGTGTATCACCATCAAAAGTAGCACTACTTATCCTAGAACCAATGCTTAAGGTTTAAAACGCAGGCGCAAGTGATCATATATTTTATTATTCATTTGTACTAGCATCACAGTGTTTAAGGCATACATTTAAATGAAGTTTACCTCACTGAATTTTTTCTTAAGGTCATTAACTCCCTTGTTAAATTAAAATTTACATCTTCAGTTAAGAAATGGTGGGAACTTGAGTGCTTCAAGCTTATTCTCTGTTTTATGTGGTGAACATATTTCCATTATTTAACATCCTTTTGTGGGCTTTTTTTTCTGAGGGGTGCGTGTGGGTTCAGTTAGCCCTTTCCCTTCCCTTAAATTCCCTTTCACCTGGTGTAGGAGGGATATCAAGTCTCTTGTTCAATAACAAGATACTTTGGAGACTTTACTGGTTAAGTTAGTTGATATCCACAATTTAAATTCACATTCTAATCATATGTAAATGCAAGTTTCTGAATTCTGTGAACTGGTACTGAAGTTTTGCGTGAAAATGTTTGAGCAGTGTTATGTGCTCCATTAAAAAGTAATTTGTTAGGGCATCTCTGTTTCTGCTGGATACTTGTGAAGAAGACGTTTTCTTGTATAATTACATGCATATTTTGAGACTTATGAATGGTGTATTATACTATATTGGCATATGCATTTCCAGCCTTGAACAATTTTGACAGCTAGAAGTTGGTGTTGGTTCTGTGACAGGGTTTCGTAACACAAATAGCCAAATATCGGCCTCCCTAACAGCAAATGGAAAATATGTTGTCTCGGCCAGTGAGGATTCTTATGTGTATGTGTGGAAACAGGAAGCTGATTCCCGACCTAGTAGAAGCAAAGGTGTCACTGTAACGAGCTCATATGAACTTTTTCACTGTCAAGATGTATCTGTGGCCATCCCATGGCCTGGCATGGATACTTGGGGGCTACAAGATGACTGCTGTGTAGAACAAAATGGGCTTGACAACAATCTTGATGAGGTCTCCACAGCCAACCATCCTCCTACGCCTGTTGAGGACATTAATGATGGTTCACAATCTGCATCCGGCTGCACAAATAGTCCACTTCATGGAACCATTTCTAGTGCAACCAATAGTTACTTTTTTGATAGAATCTCAGCAACATGGCCAGAGGAAAAACTTGTTCCAACTACCTGGAATCGGAGCAGCCCTCGTGTGAGTGTGGATGGTTTAACCCAAAATGCGTCAGCCTGGGATATGGTGATTGTAACTGCTGGCCGTAAAGGGCAAATTAGAACTTTTCAAAATTTTGGGTTGCCGGTTCGGATTTAAGGGACAAAACCTCAGCCTTGAGGTTGGGGGAAACAAGTCGATTTTACTACAAAAGGCAGTATGGTCCATTTCCCCCATTATATGGTTACATTTGTACAGAGAATTGGGTGAGATTTGTAATATTAGCGGAGTTCCATTTCTTCTTGTGCTTTGCTAGTCGGATTTGGTGTGCAGATGAAGAGCCAGTCCGACTTAGCATTCTGAAAAAAAAAAAAGAAAAAAAAAAAAGACGAATAGATTTATTAAAAGAGAGAAAAAAAAAATACACCTTGGATCTAGATACCGATGAATTGTGTAATCGGGAATTGTAGAGTTATAAGCATGGGAAAAGCTTATTGAATTAAAAAAAATTAAAATTCTTTTACGATTCATTGTCACTGGTCTTGTTGCATCAAATTCATGGACTTGGGGTTAGAGGAGGAATTGCAGTCTCTGTTTAAGCTTGCTTATGGTGAGACGATTTTAGAGGTTTATTAAAAATTTGATCAGCTAAGCTTGGTTTGTATAAACATTATATGGTAAAAATGTTAAGAAAGAGAAATCCCATTGTCCAAACTCGGAATATGGCGCGGAAGCATATTAGAAACCATGAGCACTTCTATATGTCCGACATATAACGAGCTAAATATATCAGGGGAAAAAAAACATTTAAATAATATAATAAATATATATTACTACTATTTTTTTCATCCAGACAGTCTCTTCATACATATATAATTAAGTGTAAGTGCATTAAAAATATATATTATATATATTTTCAATAAAAATTAGTTGTATATGAATTAAATTATTTAAAAACTATAAAAATTTCACTAATAAAAATATAAAGCATATTTGGGTAATTACATTTTCTTCCGTTTTAAGTTTCAACGGAATGACATTCCATCCCAAAAATGAAGGGTAAAATCACTCATCTTTGTTGACGTTTGAAGAAAATGATACTCTTTCTTTTTGTTAATATTAATAATGGAATATTTTAAACTTTAAAAAGATTTTCTTTGTCAAACTTTTAACTATGACTAATTAAAATATAACTGATAGAATTTAGGATAAAATACAGTTTTTCAGTACCAAAAGACTAACAATGCCTTAATAGAAAAAGGTAATTAGCAATTGCATGCAAAAAAAAGTAAGAAGAATGAATTTTTTAAATATATGTATGTACGCGTGTGTATATATATATATAATATTTAAAAAAAAAAAAAAAAAGAGAGAAATTGAGCCGGCCTTGTCACCAACGATGGCCTACCTTTTGGGTCGTAGGTTGGGGATTGGCATTGCAAAGCAATTTTGGGTTTTTGGTCATTTTCTATCTGAGCTATTGGGTTATTTTAATGGTTGTTCGGTAAGTGTCTTGTGCCATAATGGGCTCATGATCCGAGGATTAACTTGGGGTTAATGGTGGCTGGCACCTCACCTCAATACCAGTGTAAAGAACCAAGGCTTCTCAGTACAGTATTCAATGGCTGCTGCCTCGACAATATCTAAGTAGTAAGTACAATGCCCTCAGCAAGATTGCATGCTCTCATCACAAATATTTTTCACAATACCATGCATGCGAAATCAATTTACCAATCAAAACATTTTATTATTGCAATGGAAAACTTACCTGGTCTTGGGTTAGGTCCAGTCGTATTAATATGATAATATCATAACAGCTACATCTTCTTATCTTATGAACGCGATGAGCTTTAGACATGTCATAGTCATTGTCTGCATGGGTTTTCATTTGCCATATATATATTTGAGAGGCTAGTTTAATGCTTAATTGATGAAATATATTGAGTTAAGGAGGGTTAGGATTAAAACTGGGTGGGGAGTTCAAATTCAAATTGATAATATGTTCAAATCGAAATTCGATACTTCTTAGCATAGTACATTCGAGTTTGAATTCAATTCAACTCTTAGTATGAATTCGACTACAAATTTCTTATTACAGTATTTATTTTTAACCTCAACTTCCACATTAAGAAATAATCTCAAACAATTTTTTTTTTTAATTAAAAAAAAAACAATAAAAACGAAAAACCAAGAACCCAACAAGTTATTAGAATCATGGTTCCCATGAAAAACTAAATCTACTAAATAATCATACTTTCAAATTTCAATAAGAATTACGTCTTTAATGTCTTCCATAATTAGGGGTGTTAATGTTTGACCCAACCCGCGAACACGACAAGAACCCAACACGGGTTTTTTCGGGTTAGGGTTGGGCCTTAATGGGTTTGGGTCATAAATGGGTCGACTCGAAAGCGACACGATAAGAAACGTGTCATAAGCGGGTCAACCCGCGTAACTCGCAATAGACACGTTTGACATGCCAATTTATTTGTGTCAACCCGAAATGACCCACTTAACACAACCCGTTTAACTCGTATAACAAATAAATATTTATTTTATTTTAGATTTGTCAAATACCTTTTATATCTAACATATATTTTAAATTTAGAAAGAAAAGTGAGTTATTATAAAAATTTACAAGGGATATAATTGGAAATTGAAATTTTCAAATCCTAGAACTACTAATACTTTTTTTTTTTGGCATAAAACTTGCACAAATAAAATTGGATGAGCTTGTGGAAGATGTTATGAATTTGGACATCAACAAAGAATCTATGGATTATAATCATGGTCATAGTTAGGATTAGTCTACTGTTTACTCAAATTCTTTCAATATTGATACTTAGCATTTGACGAGTTCCAAGGATATTATATTTTTGTTGAACTATATTATTTTATTTTTGTTAAACTTTGTTATTTTGAATTTGAGTTGAAGTGTATGCACTTCTTTTGGAGTGTAAAGAACTTATTTCTAGATGAATGTTATATTTTTGTTGAACTATATTATTTTGAATGTGGGTTGAAGACTTGAAGTGTATGCATTGCTCTTTAAGATGTAAAAAAAATTATTTCTAAATAGATGTTATATTTAATATTATGCAGGTTGAAATGGGTTGTGTTACATTCATGTCAACCCAACACAACTCGTTTATTAAGTGTGTCAAATGGGTTGGGTCAGGTCAACCCGCCTTATTAACAGGTCGGGTTAGGGTTGAAGGATCATGACACGATTATTAAATGGGTCGGGTTAGGGTTGAGTCATTTAGTCGAATACTCCTATCTCGACACGACACGAACCCGACACGCTAACCCGTATTGACACCCCTATCCATAATCATGTAAGGTATAATTGTTCAATGTAAAAGAAGATATAACGCTAAGTCTTTCATATCATATATATATCATCATATCATATCATATATTTATTATCAATATCATATCATATACTATATATAATAGCAGAAGTCTTTTCCTGCAAGAAGGTGCTGCCATGTAGGAAAAAAATCCATCTAAAATTCAGCCACGTATAAATTAAAAAACGATAAATTATATTGTTTCCCAACTTTAACACACCGTGTGAGAGCCTCTCACTCTCTTAGTATAAAAAGAAAAATAACTGACCAAAATACAATTAAAAGGCTTGCAATGCTCAAAAAAAAAAAAAAAAAAAAAAAACACTCTGGATATAGAGAGAGAGGGAGAGAGTTCTCCATTCCCTCTTTAGACTTAGAGCATTGCTGCAAGCACCTAGAGAAAGAAAAATCTATGGGCATCAACACCGTTAGGCTACATATCTACCACCATCAGATCATCGGAACCGGCTCCGATATGTTTTCCTCCATTTTTATATATATATATATATATATATATATATTTGGGTATGAAATATTACTTTTTATTGAGTTTTTTTGTTGGATAGGTTTAGATTTGATTTTGGTTTTGATTCCTTTTTTGTTTCGGGCTTTTGGGTTCTCCATGAAAATGTTTGTTTTCTCAATTTTTCGATTTTTTTCTTCCTATTTTGGATTACAGAAATCACTAAGCCTTTCCACAGCACAAACCCGTTTGTTCGGCCCACTTATTACCTTTTGGAAGGAACAAACAAATCAATGAAAAGTGTAAACTCTCCACTTCAATCCCAATCAACCCGATAAAAACTAAAAAGGAAAAACCAAAAACCAAAACTTCTGATTGATGTATATCCACAGTTTGTAGTTAAAAAAAAAAAAAACAACAACAACAACAACATTCTATCAAGGGTCTCTCTTCTTCTCAAAAACCCTTCGTTCCAAGGAAAAAAAAAAAAGAGAGCAAAGGATGGAAGATCAGTCCCCTCTACCTATTGACAACGCCTCCAACGGACTTCCTATCCATTCTCTGACTTTTTTCCCCACAAATTAGATTTGTGGTATGTTTGAAACTTTTATAATTACAGTTGAGTTTGGTTCTACAAATTAGGGTTAAGGAAATTGAAATTCTGATATGTCACTATCTTTATTAAATATTTACAGCAATGGGTTTGTTTGAATTTTTATCTTTCAGATTTATCATTCAATTTCTTTCTTTGTAGAGATGATGACGCAAGACAACCAAAACAAAATTGAAAGAACGGAAAAAATAAAAGATATGACCTAGGAGTCAGCACCAAGCGGGGAAACCACTAGGAATCAGCACCTAGGGTAGACCTGGAGTCAGCACCAGACCAAAGAAAGACCAAACGGCCATTGTTTTCATTCATCAAAATATCAACTATCTCCTCAAGAAGTACAATAGGTTGCTTATAAAGGATTGCTAAACCCTAGTTCTAATTGGCTAGGAAACCCTAATTGCCTTATTACAAAAATAACCTTGCTTCCCAAATTAAAATACTAATAGCCCAATAAATTACTAGGACTTAAAACATAAAAATACAGTTGACTTGCGAATATAAATAATATTAAATAACAATTTTCTTGCATCTCTCGCATCAGATGAAGTGGAATCTTCCTTCAATCTAGAGTCTCTAAATTCATCAAAGCAAATGTACCAATTTCTTTTCCTAATATTCTCTTCCCTTTTCCTCTCTATTTGTTTTATTTAGGGAAAACCTCCACAAAATGAAATCCTTCTAATTCTTTAATCTAAATCATTTCACTTTAATTTTCAGGTTTTGTTTGGGATTGAAATTGTGGGATTTTGAAATCTAAAATGGGTATTCTGGTTGGATTGTTTTTGAACTTATGGTCTTACAAAAATGGTATTAAATATGATTAGTGTTGGGTATTTTGGTCAGATTGATTTTAAATCTTTGATTTTTGTTTCTAGGTTAGAATTTGTTTTGATAAAGGTATTTGGTTAGAATTTGCTTTCTTTATGATATTTGTGTCATATTTGGTTTGCTTTTGTTTAGAGTATTTGGGTTAATTGGTTTTGGGTATTTGTCAATGATGTTTTTAAAATAGATAAAAAGAAACACAATTATGCCTTTCTATTCCTTTTTCTATTCCTATAGATAACCATAAGTCCAAAAGGCCCATAAAACATCCTCTGGGTTTAAGTTTAATGGTAGAATGAATTACGTCCATGGAAATAATAGTGATTTTAATGATTCAATGTGAGTGTGTGTGTGTATGTATATATTTTATCCTTACTATGTTTGTTTAATCCATATACTCATTGTTAAAATTAGAGATATGCACATGTTTTGATCCTAGCCACTTTGAGATGTACATATGTATTCTTGATTATTGTCTTGATTTGTAGCTGATATTTCTGCTATAATTGTTAAAATTATGCTTTAAACTTGATTTGGTGTACTTTGCTAAGTTTGATGTTGAAATAAGCTTTATTTTGAATTAATATATTATGGGTATATGGAAACAAGCATATAAGAATATTTGAGTTCAGGCTTACTGCTTATGCCCTTCATATATGATAACGCCTTAAAATGTATACTTGTTATATATTTATATGGGCGTTATCTTCTTATTATTATGCTTAATTTGTATAATTAAGCCATGATTTGCATTAGTCCCTATTATTTATCTTTACATAATTTCTTGAATAAAATGCTATTCATTGTGTGTAATTTTCTACTTTTAGGAAATTATGTGAGAAAGATGAGTTTACAGGAATTTGTAAGAGAATGGAGGCCAAACTAGAATAAAAGTGGAGTTGAAGGACCATGCTTAAATGTCTAAGGAGGTGCAGCTAGAGTGCTTGGATCGTCTACCATGATTGGAAGCTTCAAATAAGGAAAGAAATCAAAGAAGCAGAATCTGAAAATGAAAAATCTGATTTGAGCACTGATCAGTAACAAAAATCCAATTGACACAAGGCCAGATGAGTTGGAACCGTGACTTAAATATTTACAACTTTTCAGTTTTGAGTTTTCCGAAATTCTCAATTTTTGAAGGTCGAAATTAACTCACAAGTTACCGCTGTAAACCTGGACCGAAATTAAAATAGTAAATGTTTTTATTTTCTTTGAACACTTAGACATTAGGGTTTTGAAGGGAGGCTGTGGAGAACGAATTTTGGAGAAAAAAATTGTATTTTCCTTTCTCTAATGGCAGCCTAAACGCTTTGCTAGGGCTAGGGGTTATGCTTCTTCTATACGGTATGAATATTCAATGTGATTCTTTCTAGGATTTTATCAATAACATATTTGATTGTTCAATTAGATTTCTTTTGATGTATTAGTTCTTCCATGCTTTCAATAAGTTCAATCATGTTTTTCTTATTGTTTAGCTGAATTTCTAATAGTTTCAAATAGAAATAAGGTTTTAAAGTGAATGGGTTTTTGTGAAAAATTTTCTAACTGTATTATTCATCGAGATTATTATGCGTTCTTGAATTGTCTCAGTTCAACCGAATCATAAGTTTTTAATTGTATAAGAACAATTAATTATGAAATAGATATTTTCCTAGATCACAAAGAATTTCATATCGATATAGGGAAACGCCTCGATGCCCTAGTATTTACATTATTAATTTAAATTAGTTTTTATCATTATTCTTGTTAACACTCACCAAGCAAAAGTATTTTTCTTCTTCACCCAAATTGTGTTATTTAATTATATTGTCTTTGAATTTACCTTGCTCCTTGTGGTTCAACCTTGGTACTCCGAGAATTATATTGCTACGATCTCCTGCACTTGGGAGTGAGCAAGCAATATAACAGTATCATGAAATAATGTTTGTAGATATTGATTTAAAGGTGATTGCTTTTGCTTTCTCTTGAAAAAATTTTCAGTGCATTGGGAGATATCTTGAACCTACTTACTCATTTCTTATTTAGTTTCTTTACTCTTTTTTGTCAATGGATTTTCTTGCTCATACTTAGTTGTAGCTTTATTTAGTCTCTTGCTTGCTCTTTTTTTTTTTTTAGGTGTTATAGGTTTTAGATACTAGTGTTTGCTATTTGTGTTGATTTTCTATCATGTTTGTCTGATTTGATTTCAAACAAACTTTAGATATGAAAAAAATAATAATAACACACCTACGTGAGCTTTTTTTTTTTTTTTTTTGTCTTTTACATTTTCTTCACATCTTTACCTAAATTTCAGCTTCTACATCTGTTCAAATTATTACAATGGTCACTCAATTCTTTACCTTGATCATTTATATTTTCCTATATTGCAAAATCTCTGAAGCTTCTTGCTTCTTTTTGATGTCTGGCATCACTTAAAATTTTGAGTTTATACATATTTGCAGGGCGGAATTGTTTACTTTAATAAGGTTGTGATAGTGTCATCCATGAACTCCAAAGGCAGAATCATTGGTAGTTTCAATCATGAATTAAAAACAACCTTAAGCACCCACTAGTAAGTAATGTGTGTTTACCTTTTTTTTAATTTGAACGATACAATGTTAAAGCAAATAAAATTTGAGCTGACAATAATTTTTTCTTTTTATGTTTCTCTTTTTATGTGTATCTCTTGAACCTATTTGGTTGCATATTAATTGAAAATGTTCATGATTCATATAATATTGCATTCATAAATCCAACATATCGGATGAGGCTTTAGAAAAATTGGAGTCATCACTGTAATGGATGGGCAAATTCATGAAATGCACCCGCTTTAATTTTTTTTATGTAAGTTTATTATTATTATTATTATTATTTTATATATATATATATATATTATTTATTTATGTAAGTTGTGTAAGCTTTTTGTTGTAAAATTGGTAATACCTTTAGCATTTTCCATATGTTCTTATGTTTCGATGCTTTGATTGGAGAGTTTTGTTTTGTGTGCTAATATTTTGCATGGGAAATTATAGATGAGACTTCATCAATACTTCGAAGCATAATAGAAATGATTATACATAGGGGAATATTACTATAAAATTGGTAGAAGCATATGGTAGATTAATGTTATACTTTTATTTTGAAACAAATAGAAAGAAGATACGCTTAATAGGTTGGGTTTGAGGATAACAATTTAAAAAAAAAAAAAAAATTGCTAGAAGGGTAAAGATTGTTGAGTGATTGAGATAGTATCAAAAACTACATGTGTGTTCCAAGATTATTTCATAATTATAAGAAAAACTGATTTTATTTGCGTCTACATACTTTCAAAATCAAATAATTATGATACAATTTTGTCTTTGTTTTGATGAAATAACTTAAATTGGTGTACCTCACTATAGGTGCTAGAAAACCATCTTCACATGGACTTGAAGTTGGTATTGTCATTGCAGTTCTATCATGTTTGACACTTTGTAGCTGTTGGATGAACATTTTGTGAGTTTGGATGGTTGTTTATATCGTAATCTAATGTTAAAAAATTTAGAGGAATTACCCTACATTAGATTTTTATCTTAGCATTAAAATTCGATTTTTAAATTCTAATTCAGATCTCTAGCTTCAGGGAATACATCTGAATTAATTCTATCTTCACACCAAATTTCATGAATCAGTTTTTTTCAAGGATGAAGTTCTAAATTCTTCCATTCAAACGAAATCAAATTACTTTTTTAGATGAGCAAAATGAAAGCTAATGCCTGAATATCACCGTGTAGATCGAAGTTTGTTCCATACTACAAAATATGTTTAAAGTGGTGAGCATAATCGCAGGACATTTTTAAAACACATAAAATAATATTTAAGCATTTTTAACATATTTAGCACACCCACTCCTATTCTTGCCTTTATTTGACTATTTGGTCATGTCTATGATTACATTGCCTTAAAGGCTAACATAATGTTTCTGTAATTAAATTCTAACGTTAGTTTGTTTCAACAATTAGTTAAATTAAACTTCATGCCCAGGACGAATTATAGTACATTGTATTGCTATATTAAGCTGATTGTTTTTTAATATGTAAAATAACCCCACGCGGTTCAAAAAAACAAAATAAAATAACTCCATTCATTGCGTGGGTTAAATGCTAATATATATATATATATATATATATATATATATATATATATATATATATATAAAAGCAGAGACTTCATGTGCACCTCATGCGGGAGTACATGAGGTCCTGTCATGTGGCGCTCTAATGTTACATTTAGTATTTTTTACCTCTTTTCATTAATTTTTTTTTTTTTTACTGTTTCCTAATAGATTATAGTAACTTCTTTTTACTATTATATAAATTTAGCATTTTTTACCTCTTTTCATTAAGGCTTTTTTAACTGTTACCTAATAGATTATAGTAACTTATTTTTACTATTATATAAATTTAGCATTTTTTACCTCTTTTTATTAAGTTTTTTTTACTATTACTCAATAGATTATAGTAATTTCTTTTGACTATTATATAAAATATGAGTTGCTCTTGACAATTAGATCAAAAGTTATTCTCTACAAAATGGACTACCATTTTAAAATAGACCAAACCTTATGAAAAACCCAAGCTCAGTTATTACCTTACATGTTATGACCTAAGTCTGACCTTTCCCATGTGTAAATCAAAGCCAAAACTCTTACCCACTTACAAACTATCTTCCTCCTCCTCCATGTATAAATGATACTTCTAGAAAATCTCATTTTCATTAAATCATGTCTTCATTTTTCCCCAATTTCAATTCAATATGTTTTTGTCTATTAATAATGTTCTATGCAATTTATGCAGACAAATTCTCTTTGTTATCGACCAGTGCAACAAAAATATATATAAATCTTGAGATTCCTAAGGTTGCTAAATAATTGATAAATGCATATTTTTCAAATTTATAATAACAAAAAAGGCTAATAAATAACATATACTATCTCACAAAATGCCATTTACTTAATATTTTCTTTAAAAAAATTCAATGATAGGGATGGTCAAAAACATGATCCTATACAAGAAATATCAAAAGTATATGCAAAACAATTTTCATAGGAGGATTTATCTTTAAAGAATATGAAAGCAATAGTAAAGATAAAATGCATTGAATGAGATCCTAGAAAACAAGTTTGTTAATCATTTCAAATTATACTCATCATTTACATAAAAAAATAATAATACATCATATTATTTACATTAAAATAATAGTACATATTAATTTCAAAGTTCATTGCAAGATGCAAACTGCTAGGGTATTGCAATAATAAGTAACATTGATACAATAATGGGTTGATATTAAATTTTGTGCGTGCTTTGTTAAAGGAATGTCAAACCACAACTAGGATCATTTTGAGTTGCAAAATGTGAAACAAAAACAAATCTTTCTATCCCAAGGTGAGAGGCACTCACATTAGCTACATACCCTCCAAATATGTATAATATATTCATCTTACTATAACTACTATATATATATACAATTGCAAACTACTTTAGATACAAGATTCAAATTGAAGTTTTTAATGCAACTGACAAAACAACTTTTGTGATATTTGATTGAGATGCTGAGAAAATCTTAAATAAATCTACAATAGATCTTGTTGAAAAACAAGCCAAGGTACAACTTATTTAAATTATTGTAAAACTATTGATATTGGAGAAGGAATCCCACATTATTTGAGAAAAAAAAAATTAGCACAAAAAATGGATTTTCCTACTTCATTTGAATGAATTCAGTCTAAAGAATGCTTTTGAAAATTACATAGTTGCTAAGATTTTTGATGCACCTTCAAACGACAAAAAGGTATGGAAGAAAAAAATATATAAATACATAATTCAATATGCTATATTAATTCTTTTTGCTGGACTATTCAAAAATTAACAAAAATAAAAAATAAAAACATTTACAAAAAATTGTTACATCATTGAAATTTAATATGAATGCAAATACCTACTAAAAATAAGTTCAAATTTTGTAGGATCCAATCAAGAATTTCCCGGTGCCAATTCATTAGTGATTAGCACAAACGATGCAACAAAAGGAAAAAGTGATGAAAGCTCAAAAATTGAACAAAAATGGATAGACTAAAATTCAAACATTGAAGATAAAAAAAATAGATGATGATAACATATCCCTCAATAAGCTTCACAAGCATCACTATACTGCAATATCACTCCAAAATTGTTTTAATTATTGCTCATTACTTGAACAAAATAATTATAATAGATATGTGTGTGCAATTTATAATTACTAACAAAATTTTATAATAAATATGCAATAATATATGTATAAAATTTTCCAAAAAAAATTACATAAAACATTACAATATTATCTGTGCATATATTGCACGAGCAACTCTATGAAGAGAATTGAAATTCTCTTAAGCCACATCAAAGATAAGAACAAATTAATTACTGACTTTTTATTTTATTTGGTTCAATGTTTTAAGACTTTTCTAATTAAAAAAATAAATATTCTTTGTATCCTTTGGTTCAATGTTTCAAGACTTTTCATCTCTCACACATACACACAAAACTCTTTACATTTTAATTCACTATTTTCACCTCTTGCACTTCTATCCCTTTATATATATATATTCATATATATACACCCATAGCCCTTCATGTCATCACATGTCAAATATATGTAGACAAAAAATAATGTCATTTATCTTCAATCTTTTAATGACACTTACCTAGTTCTAACATTGTTATTTCATTTAATCCTACCCTGTTTGAGTTGGTTATAACCAAGGAAAGAGGGCTTGCATTTTATATTGAGTGACAATGGCAATTATGATTTTGATGTCAAGGTCAGATGTTGTAGATTTGTGAGTTTTTTATATGATGTGATTAACCGTGGGTATTTGAGATATGTATTTTGTTTTAGAATTAAGGATAATGAGAAAGACACATTTTATATCAACTTTTATTCTCTAATTTTTCTTCAAATTTGTTTGTTTGTTTGTTTGTTTTTTTTTTTTTTTTTTTTCAATTGAATAATTATAATGACTATGTGTATACAATTTATAATTATTGCTTTTTATGATAAAATTATTACTAATAAAGTTTTATAACAATTATGTTATAATATATATACAATATTATCCGTGCATCGCACGGATAACTTACTAGTTATTATATAAATAAAATTAATTTTATATTATTTGTTAGGATATATTTCTTCAAATTGATGGATGATATTTAACAACCGTTTAATTTAGGTAAAACTTTATCATTTAAATTTCAACAAATTTAAATTATATGCAAACTAAAAGTCTATTATAAAAAATTCTAAACTTAAATCTCAAACAACAACCCATGTTTTCTTTCTTTAAAAAAAAAACCCCACATTTTGACTTCTACTCCGACTAAAAGTTTATTATCAATATTAAAAAAAAAAACTAATAAGTAAATTAATTTTATATTATTTGTTACGATATATTTTCTCAAATTAAGGGATAATATTTAACAACTGTTTAATTTAGATAAAACTTTATCATTTAAACTTCAACAAATTTAAATTCTATTCAAACTAAAAGTCTATCATCAAATTTTTCTAAACTTAAATATTTAAACAAATTTGAATTCTATTCAAACTAAAAGTTTATTATTAAATAAAATCTAAACTAAAATCTCAGACAACAATACATGTTTTCTTTCTCAAAAAAAAAAAAAAAAACATTTTGACTTCTACTCCAACTAAAAGTCAATTATCAATATTTTAAGAACAACTAATTAGTAAATTAATTTTATACTATTTGTTATGATATATTTCTTCAAAATTAAGAGATATCATCTAACAATTGTTCAATTTAAATAAAACTAAAAGTCTATAATAAAAAATTTTTAAACTTAAATCCAACACAACTTACATTTTTGTTTTTGTTTTTGTCTTTAAGTTGCATCCAGTATTAAATTAATTTTTTATTAAGATATTAAGTTACAAGACTCTTGACTAAGGGATAAGATTTAACAACAATTTAATTTAGATAAATTTTATCATCTAAGTTTTAGAAATTTATATTCTACTCCAACTAATAGTCTATTATCAAAATTTTCATATATATATATATATATATATATATATATGTAGGGGTATTGGGCCCAGGAGCTCATTATCTATGTATATATTGGGCCCGGGGTTCAATCCGAGGACATGAAGCCGTTCGAGGAGGAGTAAACATTGTCAGGGGAGTCCGTGTTAGTAAATGAAGAAGTTAGTTTTGGTCATAAGGGCCTAGGAGGGTGGGCTGAGGATGACTGTCTCCTCGGCTAACCAAAGCCGAGGTCCAAAGGGGTAGTCTGCCGTCTAGGGGAATGTTCCAGGAAATTCTGTTGATACGAATAAGCATTATAGAAACATAGGACATGGAGGAGTCCTAAAATATCTAAGGAGAAAGATGCTACCACCGCATTGAATACTCTGCAGCTAACCATCTGGCCGCATTAATGTGGAAGTGATACCTAAATAGTGGTTTTCAACCTTATAGCTATTACACAAAGATTTCAGGAAGATGCTGATGGGACAAGTATCAACACTAACCATCTAGCCTGCATGTGGAGAGTAAAGATGAAAAGGGGAAGATAGTATAAAAGAAAGGAGAGGCAATAAGAGAAGTGGATCGAGAAACTAAGAGAAAAACACTGTAGCAATCAAAAATTGAATTGGTAATCAAACTTGAGATATATATATATATATATATATATATATATATATATATATATTTATATATAAAATATAAGCTGATCTCCTCGAACTTTGCCGATGATGATTTTCTTTAGTTCAAATCAGTCTATCTTCCTTTTTTGGTCATCTGAATCCATTTTACTTGTTGTCCAACTCATTAAAGCCCAGTTTTCCAACCCACTTTCTATAAATTCATTGTATTGGGTTTTTTGAGTCTAAGTTCATCCATCACTTGGGCTAGGGACCCAAATTATGACCTTACAATATATATATATATATATATATATATATATATATATATAATGACTTTTCAATATAATATCTCTTAACCTTTAAAGTCATCCATATAATTAAATCCCATACAATACACCCAACGTTGTTGTATTTTTTTTCACTTTTTTTTTTCCCAAGATGCAACTTACGCTTATATTTTAATTTAATAAATTCATGTTATTTATTGTTCTTTACTTCTGAATTTGTGTGCAGGATATTATGCCAAATGGAGTTTTCTATTAAAAAAAGAGAGTAAAGCAATAAACACCTATTTAAGTTAAAGTTCAAACTCTAAACAATTAGAACTTAAAGCAATTTTTTATTAAAATTATTTACTTATTTTATAATTTATTATTACTATTTATTTAATAATTTTGTTTAAATTATTATTTTTTTAAAAAAATTAGCTTACATATGAATATTCATCAAGACATGCATCACACAGGAATAATATTAGTGTGTGTGTGTGTATAATTGGACTTAGGTTCTAATTGTACCATATTGCAATAAATTTAAGCTCTTTTCATTTATATTTCTATTTCGGATTTTATAATAAATCTTAGAGCTTGTTTGGTAAGAGTATTTAAATATAGTTTTTTGTTTTGCAATTCGTAAAATGGTTGGTTCCACATTTGAACATATTTTTTGGCTACAATTTTTAGAAAATTGTATTCTATTTTCTTGGTTCAATACGGGATTTTGAAAATAGCTGAAAAAATATTTTCAAGATGTAGAAAATGTTTTTAATGACATAGTTGTAAATAAATTGAAAACAGTGGACTCCATAGAGATGTCCAAATTCTTCTATCTCTTAAATTATGGACGTTATCTTTATCACAAAAAAAATTCTTGCACTTCAAATTTGAAACATATCATTATTAAAAATATTTTAAAAAATATATATATAAGCTCTAATCTCTTATCATTATCACAAAAAAATAATAATAATAATAAGTAATCTATAGATTCTCCACGTTACTTTTCTGTAATTAAAAAAAAAAAATCTCAAAAATATAAATTTCTCCCAAACTTTTTTTTTTCTTAGTATTTTGAACATTATTCTTAAAAGTGGGAGCCAAACACATAGGAGTATAATGTAAAAACTATTACCTAAAAACTAGTTTTACTTTCAATTTTTTTGAAAATTGTTTTCATACTGTTTTAAAAACAAAAACAAAAATCCTTCTACCAATCAAGCTCTTAATCATCAGACTAAAAATTGATTTTGGATATGATTTAATTAAATTAAATTCTAGCTCTAAGCTAGTTAAGTTTATTTTAGCAACATGTAATATCAAATATAAGTAGGTCTTATTAACGAGTGTCATAAGAGTTTGATAAATATTTAATTGAGTTGTAATGTACATATAAAAGATAGTGTTAAGCTCCCCTCCAGTTTAAACTCCTCCTATTTTCTCCAGTTTTTGTCCAGATGAGTGACATGTGGAAAGTAACAAATCTAAAGGTTATAAAGCCACCCACGTCAACTATGAATTTTTTCTCAATTTTTGGGTCTTTGTTTCTCTCTCTACCCATTTCTAGCTATCTCTCCATTGGTGGATTTCAGTTAGTTCAACTGGTAAAGTCTCTGATGGTTGTATAAGAAAACTAGGATTCAATCCCCGCTACACCAAAAATTGATTAGTGTCTTGATCTGATGATAAAGAGCTATTATCAGGAGTGAATGCTATAGGTTGAATCTCTGACATAAAAAAAAAAAAAAAAAAAAAAAAAAAAAAAAAAAAAAAAAAAAAAAACCTCTCTCCATTGGTCTCTAACATTATCACAAACACCTAAACATCAAAATGAACATGACTTTGAATACAAAGGACAATAACTTGCACACCCACCTTGCACAATAGAGCTTCCTTGGCTTTTGGCAAAAAGATCTTTTGCATTTCTTTTATTTTCTCGTCTATTGTCTCACTCTTACCCCCTTTTTTTCCGGCAAGTTATAATCTTGGCGCTTTTGATTCTCAAGCTCCTGTGACGATGTTGGAGAGAGAAGGGCATAAACTTAGAGATAGAGAGAGAGACCCAGAAATTGAAGAAAATCTATAGTTGACGTTTGCATTTTTTTTTTTTAATAATCTTTGGATATGTTACTTGCTACATGTTACTCATTTGGACAAAAATAGGAGAAACATGAGAAGTCTAAACTGGAGGGGAGTTGGCCCCTAAAAAATATACTTGTTAGTAATCAAAGTGGTGTTTATTTTTCTTACTATTTATATATATTATTTTATTTTATTTTAAAATTATTTAATAAAAATTAACTGATTTGTGTCTCTAATTTTATTTATTTACTACTATTATTATTATTTTGGAGATAAGTAGATGGTGAGTGAGAGAGGAGATAGAGTTTGAACTACGAGATACTACAAAGGATGTTATTATTATGGAGCTATCACTTGAACCCTACCACTAAGATATTTGTTAACAAGACTCAATCTTCCTTATTATTTTTCTAACAGGTATGTGGCGTCCGTTCTAAAATGATTTTATTTTATTATCAAACTAAAACACCAATTTATTTTTTTGTATAAGTGAGTTTAAATCCTAAATCTCTTAACTCAACAATTAAAAATGGAAAATTGTTGAGCTAACAGGAAGACGGAAAACCACGACAAGACTTAGCCTGGTATGATGAGCCATTAATATTAATAGTATTACTAGTCTAATGTGCTGGTAGTTTCATGGCCTAGAGCCTTAAGTCGGGCCAAATATTATACGGGCTATCATGGACCCCCCCAGAGGTCACGGGCCTTTCTAAGTTATCGTTAGCTCTAGAAAAATACCCGGCTGAAGGCCCCAATTAGTCACAGCCAATATGCCAAAATCTTGCTTACTTGTACTTCTGCAAATTCAGAAAATGCCCCCACAATACATATCGTACCCTATCCTTTTCAATAGTTTCAGCCCCAGCCCCTAACTGTAGGGAGTGGAACATTTTAGTGATAGGACCAAAATATCCTTTCCTGTGACCACCAACCATAAGCTAAGCAAAGAAGAAAGCATAAAAATATCTTACGGAAATCCAAGACTCAAACCCTCATTGGTTGCTTGAAATTGATGTGGCAGACTCACATGCTACTAATTATCTTATCCCCTCTGCCTCATATCCAAAAACGTTACTTTTTTGTCACAAATCAGCCAAATCCTACCGCTATAAATACAAACTTAGCACTATAAATACAAACTTAGCATAGTTTTCCAAATGCTTAAGCTCAACTTCACTTTTGTCACCCCAAAGTCTATCCTCTTAAACTTGCAAGAAAAGTACTTGAAAACCCAATTGTAAGTGGTTGAGGAGCTTTGCATTGCAAGTGATAATGGCTCTCCAGGCTACTTCTCTTCTTCCTTCTGCATTCTCCATCCCTAAAGAGGTATGTTATAACTTAGCCACGCTTAGGGAATTTTTTCTTCTTTGTTAATATTGCCAAAAGGAAAATGTGGGTTTGATATTTTGGGAGTTCTGCATGATTGCAGGGAAAGTCTGGTTCATCCTCCAAGGACTCAACTCTCTTTGGAGTTTCATTCTCAGACCATCTCAAAGCTGATTTCAACTCTTCTGGATTGAGGTGCAAGGTAGTTACTTACACCAACATCAGTTGCTCTTTTTTTTTTTCTTTTTTAAAAGAGAACATAATTGGTTTTTCTCTCACTAATGTTCTAGTTTGATTTAGCTTTTTTACTAGCTTATTTGTTTATATACAACATTGTAAAAGTCTCCTTTTTCTAGTTACAACTGTACTTTTACACGCTTTTTACAAATAAGCAAATCAGCACGCACATTTATGTTTATGAGCGTTGGTAATGGGAAAAGAATACTTTTTAATTTGTCTTATAAGAAATGTGGTTTAAGTTACTGATTTAACCAATAATGCTGCAAATGTTATAGGAAGAGACAGAACTAGGCTAGAAGGAATGAATTGTTAACTTGAGTAGGAGTACACGCTAAACTCTGATGTTTAGGTTTCATGTCAAAGAATGTGTTTTGTTGTTTTCTTGGCTAACTAAGATTGGACCTTTTATTCTTTATTGGTTTGCGTATAATACAACTGGGGTTTGATTGCAGAGGGAATTCAACCAAAGGGTTGGGGCGGTTAGAGCTCAGACAGTGACTGCGACTCCATCAGTGACCAGGTCTGCACCAGAGGGGAAGAAAACTTTAAGAAAGGGTAGTGTTGTGATCACTGGTGCCTCCTCTGGATTGGGTCTAGCCACAGCTAAGGCTCTAGCTGAAACCGGAAAATGGCATGTAATTATGGCCTGCAGGGATTTCCTCAAGACTGAAAGAGCTGCCAAATCTGCTGGCATTCCCAAGGAAAATTATACCATAATGCACTTGGACCTTGCCTCGCTCGACAGTGTCCGTCAATTTGTAGATAACTTCAAGAGGTCAGGCCGGCCACTTGACGTGTTAGTCTGCAATGCTGCTGTTTATTTGCCAACTGCTAAGGAGCCTACATTTACTGCTGAAGGGTTTGAGCTTAGTGTTGGCACTAACCACCTTGGTCACTTCCTTCTTTCACGGTTGCTGCTCGAGGACTTACAGAAATCTGATTACCCATCAAGACGCCTCATCATCGTTGGCTCAATTACTGGTACTAGTTCATTTTGAATAATACAGTTTTTTAGTGGTTCTGCGTGTCTCTTTCACAAAGCTATTGAAATTCAGACTTTATCCCTGACAATATAGGCTACTTTTCTTCAAACTTTAATTCAGTTCTCAATTTTGCAGGTTCTTTATTATTATTTTTCTAAAGTATTTGGATTCCAAACTATCTTACAACATTATATAATGAATGTGGTATTTCTATAAAATAAATCAGGTAACACAAATACCCTGGCTGGAAATGTACCTCCTAAGGCCAACCTTGGGGACCTGAGGGGACTTGCAGGGGGCTTAAATGGGCTAAACAGCTCAGCCATGATCGATGGAGGAGACTTTGATGGGGCTAAGGCCTACAAGGACAGCAAAGTCTGCAATATGCTTACCATGCAAGAGTTCCACAGGCGCTTCCACGAGGATACAGGCGTTGTATTTGCTTCCCTTTACCCAGGTTGCATTGCCACAACCGGCTTGTTTAGGGAGCACATCCCCTTGTTCAGGCTCCTCTTCCCTCCATTCCAGAAGTACATCACTAAGGGCTACGTCTCTGAAGATGAAGCAGGGAAAAGACTTGCTCAGGTAAAGGAAGTAGAGAAAAAATCACTGATTGTTACTCTCCATAATGCATATGTTTTGTGGTTTTCTATTGTGCATGATTCTAATAAGTTGCTTGTAATTTAGGTTGTGGATGATCCAAGCTTAACGAAATCTGGTGTTTACTGGAGCTGGAACAAGGACTCGGCATCATTTGAGAATCGGTTGTCTCAAGAAGCTAGTGATGCAGAGAAGGCTCGGAAGGTCTGGGAAGTCAGTGAGAAACTTGTTGGATTGGCCTAACCAAGAGCCCTGAGGTCCTTTCAACTAATCTTTGCTGTGGGAGAGGATGATATCAGTGAGACTGGGTCCACTGGTGAGCGTGGAGTTTGGACTCCAATGCCATGTTGTTGCAACTAATTTTCTCTTGTAGATGTAGATTACTTATTACGAGTGTCAATAAAGTTAGTCACCCTGTTGCAAAGTACAAATTACCTAGATGTTGTGATTTTCTTACTCATCTTCTAATATTGTACAACCACTCTGAGGGAATGTTTGGTTCGTCATGATGTTACATTACACCGTAATAATATTACTCACCCCGTTGCAAAGTACAAATTAACTGGATGTTGTGATTTTCTTACTCATCTTCTAATATTGTACAACCACTCTGAGGGGGTGTTTGGTTCGTCGTGATGTTACATTACGTTGTATTATTACGTTATTATAATCTTACGTTAATATAATCTCAATACAAAAATAAAACATTAAATTGTTTAGGAATGTGATGAGATTAAAATGATGTAATATATTTTGAAATTTTAAATTATGGTAATGTTAGAAAAAATAAAATAAATCAAAAATATTAATATCACATTATCATAATGTGCATCACATCAAGGACATATCACAACGAATCAAATAGTGATTTATAAAATTGAGAGAGGAATTCACCGGTTATGTTTGAATGAACCATTTTCTGCCAAGGAATTTGAGAAACTAGTCCAAATGATTTTAATAACCACAAAGGCACAGGAAAGGAATTTTGGTATTCTTCATTTTGTGTGTGTCCATTTTCATATTATTGAAACAGAAACTTGCAAAGGTTCCTTTACATCTTACTATGTAATCTTCCCAAATTAGACTTGGGAGCTGTGGGCGACAAGTGGTCTCTACAGGAGCCCACAAAATTTATATCCCTGAATTGCATTGGTGTAATTCAAATACCAAACTTTGTCATCATCACATAATTATAAATGGCAAAATTTATTTCAGGTAATGTACATTAACAAACACAGATAGCCTCAGCTTACGCACAAAACAATCCCCCTACTAATGTAAAATTGCAGATGATGTCTACAACTCAAGAAAAAATTATCAATAAATTCATAATACACATTCCGATAAGATATACAGGGAAAAAAATCTTTGTTGCATTGTTTTTCTTAATGCATTGTCTCTCAGTGAAAGAAACTAATATTGAAAATTAGGAGCCAATTTACAAGTTAACTATATTTTCATATCTAAAGAGTCACAATATACACAAAAGTTGACATATACATGTACTTCGATTCATTTATTATATCAAAAGCATCTTAAAGTTCATATGCAGGGAACCTGGCATCAGATGGTTCAGTCATGTCCAAAAAAAGATAAGCCATTCCTCCAATACCTTCAAAAAGTGAATAGGGGCGATCACCTCCATGCATCTTTCCCTCTGATATAAGTTTTTGTGCTCTATCAAGCAGAAAGCAAGCAAATGCTTTTGCCCTGTATAAGAACTCGACATTACTTGTTAATCGGTAGAGAGAAAGAAACACATAGGTGTTCCCACTTATGCCATGGCATATTCCCACTCGCTTAAGCAGACCCCGCTTCCATACCACCTCCCCTGCATCCACAGCTGCTTGAAGAAACTCCTTATCTCCAAAAACCTGATAATTTAAAGATTGTAAACATGACAGACATGAGTTCCTGAAAAAGCTGTTTCCCTAACACGGCTAGAGAATTAATGCACACACCAAGTCTGTCATTAAAGAAGATTTTATTTGGCCATTTAGGAAACAGAACCCTAAAAATCAAACTGTACTATAGGTGTGTTTGAACTTTTTTATTGGCATTGAAAATGGATTGCTTGTCTACCAAATGACCAAGACTCCTTTTCACTTTCACAGAATAGCACCAGCTACAAGCTTATCACTTGCATCATATTACCAACTATATAAATTTTAGGGTAAAACACAGTTTTGGTCACTAAAATTTAGTTTAAGATCAATTTTCATCACAATTTTAAATATTTGAAATTTCATCTCTAAGTTTTTTTTATTGAAAGTATCAATTTCATCCTTCCATCATCTGCTGTTAAAGAAATTGCATATGTGATGCATGGAATGTTAAGTTGGCATGTTATAAAAAGCTGATATAGCTTGGTCTAATTTATCAATAGATGGACAGAAGGATGAAATCAACAATAAAAAAATATATATATCAAGGATGAAATTGCAACATAAATTTGAGGGATGAAAATTGAAATTAAACCAAATTTCATCATAAATCTTCAAACCCCCAAAAGAAGTGGTATCTTAGCAGTATGCTAAACCACCTGCTTACCAAACCAAGAGTAAAATATAAATTTCAGATCCTATCAGAGCTTTTGTCAGCAAGATCTTTGAACGACCATGACTATTGTATTGAATAACTTTGTATAATTAGTTAGTAGTGGAAAATGGTAAGCTTGATAACGATTACCTTACTTATCCCCCAACTGCTCCCCCACCCCAACCACCCCCCCCCCCCTCCAAAAAAAAAGTTTACCTCAGCTGCCTTTACAAGTGTAAGGGCAACCCCAGGAGCACCATGGCACCAATGCACTAGACGGTCTGATTCACTTCCTTCACTTGAAGGATAATTGCCACTAGGGTAACGATTCTTTATCATATAATGCAGTGTGCCCTTGACATCCTCCAACTCATCTGGTTTCAGTTCCATGTCCATCAAAACATGCATAATCCCTGCAAGTCCATGGGCAGCACCCCAGTACTTCTTCCCATGCCATTCATACATCAATGGACATTTTCCCTTGCTTGACATTCGTCTACCAGCCTTTATTACGTCATCCACAACAGGTCTCTACACAAATGAGAAATCTAATTAGGGAAGAATTCTTCTGAATTTCTTAAATCAAAAGATATCATAGAGCAAAAATGTCTCACTGTTTGGGCAGCTGATATGGTATCTTTATCAACATGCTTATTTAAGAATGAACAGGCCCACAAGAACCCTACTCTCCCATATAATAATTCATTTGGCAAATCACTAGGCAGTTTGATCTGCTCGCAAGGGCAAAAATGAATCTCAAGATTAATATAAAAAAAAATTTCTTTAATAACTATGAATAGTAAATTCTAAGGAAACAAATAAATCAATGTATTGAAATGCTAAGTACCTCTTTAAATTGTCTTAAGTAGTGCCCAAGCAGTCTTTCATCACCAGCATGCTTTGCTGTCACAGCCCCAAGAGCACAAACACCAGCCCTTCCACAAATAAATGTCACACGCCTACAGTTCCAAGCATCACGTAACAAACCTAATCAAGTTATATTGTTCATCTGCAATGGCAGGTAAGCTAGAACTGAAACGGCACTTAGGTGTGCAATTTACTATTCAAATTAAGAATTGTATAACAACCTGAAAAGAAATTTTCTTCTATGTTTTGTAAGTAGACCACATAACAACCCTACTTCATCTGATTTGTTCATTATTCATGGCAGTAAGCTATGTTTTAGAATCTTCAGTTGGGTCCAAACTCTTTCAATAAACTTAAGAAATTTCGCACAACATAGGACAGCCCTAGTTGAGCTAATTACCTCATTTCAAGCAAATGGTAAGCTACAATTGCACTCACGGTTATATAAATGTCACACAAGATCTTGCTTTCTGTCGCACACTTCTATCAATACTAAACAAAAGGAATACAAAATAAAAAACAGCACAAAAACATCAAAATGGACTAAGCAACAAGTGAATTGCATTGTTTGCAGGTTTCCACTCAATTTGAGCATAAATACAAACCCAAAAAAATATAGGGTAAAAACTAGCACATGACACGAGTGGGCGCACAATTCCCTTTACTTTGGGCAATATCAAATTCTGAGTAAACTAGAAATAAAGCTGAAAAGTTGAGATCCTACACAATCTTGGTTGATCAAAATGTTCGTTTTTAAATGGCAGTTCTACAGAATTTATTTCAACTTGAAAGCCAATTTGAGACCATTTCAAGAAAGAAGCTACGCGTACCCTGAATCTGCAGAAGCTGAATCACAAGCCTCGACAATCTGAGAGCACAACTTAAGATCATTGGCATCTTTGGTGAGTTGGTAAGATTTAAAAAGCAGAAAAGCAGTCCCAAGAGCACCAGTGTACAGTGTGAAATCATTCACACGCTTCCCACTCGGACTCAGTCCCCATGTCTCCCTCACGACCTGAAACCATAAAACCACAACCACGTATTGCTTCACTTGAACCCATCTCCAAAATCCCAATTAAAGTTCCATAAACCCATAGTTTACATGAAAAGCAAAAGTCTTGTCAGACTTGGTGGGCATTCCTAAAAACCCAAAATAGCAAAAACCCATAAACCAAAATAGCCCCATAAATCAATTGTGTGGAGTGGTGTGTTGTGGAGTAGATACCATTTGTTTGAGGTCGAGAGCTGATTTTTGGAGTTTGTGGGAGAGCGTTTTGTAGGGAAGATGGAGGAGTTTCGTGAGTGAGTCATTGGGTCCTCCACTTCCAGAGGCTGAGGATGCTTCGTCCTCTGCTACGAAGTCTGGCATTTCGTTTGGGAAGAAACGGTCCGCCATATCTCTCTCTCTCTCTAACTGAGGATGTTCAATTCTAATTCTGCACTTCTACTTCTTTGAGTCGGTGCGTTGTGCTGTGCAAGATTGCCGTTGTTCGTGTTCTCTCGAACCAAACTTTAATCAAATCCTTTTTCCCAAAGTCCCAACCGTAAAGTGCCAAAAAGATGCTCCTCGTAAGAATTTTTCCTATTAACAACTGAGTTTTTAAAATAATGTAAAAATTGTGTTTTAAAAGGTGTTGTGAAATGACTGATAATGTTAAAAAAAAATAAACGTATTTAGTATTATACTATCATATTTCTAATACAACTAAAAAAATCATATTTCTAATAATATATATTTTAAAAATATAATTATGTGTTTTTATGAGCTTTTTTTTCTAGTGTAAGGGGTAACTCTATAACATATACCATACATTTATTAATATTTTATGGATCGAGTCATAAAACTGGGTCAAGTATTTTATTTTATTTTTTTTTGAGAATCGGGTCAAGTATATAATTGATCTAATTATGATAAATAGTTAATAATACCCATTATCTAATATATATATATATATATATATATATAATCGAAGCTTTTGAAACTTCCACATTTTTCCATGTCAACGTAACATTAAAAAAATAAATAAATAAATAAATAAATAAATAAAATAAAACACTACCCGACTGCCTTCTCCCATTACCTTCCTCCCACACGACTGCCTTCTCTTTTGACACTCTGCCATTGCCTTCCTCCCACACGAAAGCCTTCTCTTTTGACGCTCTGCCATTACCTTCCTCCCACATGAAAATAAAACACCGATTCTATGCCATTTCCTTTCCACGGCAAGACCCAACAGACCGATCCTCTGCCTCTTCCCCGATCCGACCCAACAGACCGATCCTCTGCCTCTTCCTTTCCACGACAAGACCCAACGACACCTTCTTCAAAGCACCGATCCATCGATTTGCTGCCTCTCCCTTTCCACGGCAAGACCCAACAGCCCGATACCGATCCGACCCAACAGACTGATCCTCTGCTTCTTCCTTTCTACGGCAAGCCCATGGCCACAGATCCCACCATACCCATATCCACTTCGCTCAGTTTCCACTCTTCACCAGCCCGTGAAAACTAGGCTGGGTCGGTCGGCAATGCAATCGACCCAGCCTGTCGAGACCGGCCCACAGGTATTATTATCTTATAAACCTATATTTTTTTCTTGAATCCGAACTCTATATATATTAGGACTCTATAACTATATATATAAACCTTTCATAATGCTTTTTTTTTTCACGGCTATTCAATTTCTAGGTTTATTGTTATTGCCTTTCTCTTCATTCTTTTCCTCCATTCGAATCAGAGTTAAAGGTATGCTTTTCTTAATTTTTTTTTTGAATTTTAGTTATATGTTTATGTTTTTGTATGGAAACTGAGCTATTGGTCAATTTTAGTGTGGATTTCTTAACTTTTTTGTGGAAACTGAGCTACTATTTTAGTGTGGATTTCTTAATTTTTTTTTGAATTTTAGTTATATGTTTATGTTTTTGTATGGAAACTGAGCTATTGGTCAATTTTAGTGTGGATTTCTTAACTTTTTTGTGGAAATTGAGCTACTATTTTAGTGTGGATTTCTTAACTTTTTTTTTAATTTTAGTTATATGTTTATGTTTTTGAAACTGAGCCATTTGTTTTTGTGTTCTAGAGTTGATTGAATTGTAGTTTTTGTGCACACACTTAGATAATCATTTTAATTAATTATACAGAGAAATACATCATAAAAATTATAAGCTTACACATATCATGTGATGTAAGTGCTATTTAGTCCTGTGCGCACCTAAATCAATGCCTATTTTCTGTCTCTGGCCTAATCCCATGGCTGTCTATCCTGGCCCGTGGCCAGTATTGCTAAGAACATTGCAATCCCTACTTTCCCTTCAATCTAAACACATACAAAGACACTTATCATACAAATTAAAAAATATCCAAGGAATACATGCCTGGAGACTTTTATCCAATGACCCTGTGATTGCTTCCTCATATGTTTTTGCACAGGTAGCACTGATAGCATCATTCTTGGAAAATAGAATCTCTTTGTTGTCACCATCTATGTTGTTGTACATAATCTTAGCAATACGTAAGATAAATATATAGTACTTACACAGTAACTTCTCAACTAGAATTGTGTTCTCCTTTGTTAAATTATTTAGCTGCACAGAACATATTGTAATTGCAAACATTGAGATGAATGTTCAGTAAGTTTTCATGTCCCTTTGACTGACTCTATTATTAAGTCTCCTGATATATATGTTTGCAATTGCCAGTCAATAATGTTTGTGCCACATTCAAAACAACAGGAGTGTGCTGTTACATAATTAGATATGCAGAAAGTATGGCTTCAATCTGTTTGACTTTTCTACTGCTTTAGGGATGTCAATGGGGTGGTTTTGGATGGGGCGGCACCAAATTGAACAAAAGATCAGATTACATAATTGCTCTTTCTCTTTATAAAGTCTAATATTTACTTATAAAGAAAAGATCCACTGTTATCTCACCTTTAATAGACTTGAATTTAATATTAGGTATATGCAAGTACCTATCCTAGATTGTTACACAAGTTGCGATGAATCTACTAAGCAAGCAAACTCTTAATGTTACTCAAAATTTCAAATAGCCCCCCTGCTGTTTCAATTGCCCTCAAATTAAGAGCAAATCAATGGACATGAGAAGGAGAAAAACCTGAAGAGAGCTTTGGTTGCATCTTTTGTTGTTGTTGAATGCATTGAATATTTAGTGGAAGATATCAAATAAATGAAATTGAAAAATAAGAATGTGCTACCAGAGAATCGATGCTGAATTCCAAAAGCTAATGTCACATCATTTGGAAAAAATTGGTAGCTTTCCCGTGCATCGCACGGGTTAGCGACTAGTTCAATTAATTTATTTGGAACAAGATTTAGGTTATAGTTTTAATTGAGTCTGGTCTTGGCGTAAAACACATGGTTTACAGCCTCCAATAACAACAAGACACATTAGCAATTTCACAAACTAATGAATAGAGCTTACCACACTCAATATTACCTTTTTAATACTATATTTCAGAAAATTAAGGGCCTATTTGGTAAGATATTTCTAGCAACGTTGTTTAAGTTTTGTAGAAATACGTGTGTGAAAAATACGTATTGTGATATTTAAACAACAGTTTTCGTTATTTAAACACCGTTACCAAATGGAATCTAAAGCTATAAAAAAAAAAAATTATGAAGAACCACCGCTTCAACTCGAGAAATGCCATTGAATAAGATGTCTTTAGAGTTTGGCAAGAGAAGCTAGAATTATAGTCAAATCTCATCACAAATTTAGAATTGATATTACTCAAATAATTGAAAGGCACATTCAAATATATAGACATGTGTTGATGTTGGGCCCTGTGTGGCTTGAATTACCAAGCCCAATTCGGTCTTCAAAACCGAATACAACTAGGAATATAAATCCAAGTACAGCTGATCTATGACACACACACACACACACACACACACACACACACACACACATATATATATATATATATATATTAGGTTTGTGTTGTAGGGCAAGAGAGAGTTAGACAATTCCTAAAAGCCTAGCAGCAGCCACATAAGAAGAAGAATAGTGTTTTCTTGTCTTGTGGGTGAGAGAGAGTTAGGGTGTATTGGGATTTGGGTTTCTTGAGAGTGTTATTGTGTATTATTGTATTTCCCTATTTTTTATAGTGAAATTTCTCCGTCGTCTCCATGGTGGTAAGCAGTTTGCCAAACCACGTAAATTCTTGTGTTCTTTGTGTGTGATTGTTATTTAATTTTCACTAATTTACTGTTATTGATTTGAGTCTTGGGGTGCTATTTGCACAACAACATGTAAATTGTATTTTGATAAAAATTCAAATTCCAAACTTCCAAAATATCTAAAAATTAACTAAAAAAATGTATAGTTGTAAAAATTATCCAAGCTATGTTACATATTAGAATAACATTATATCATTGTATACTATATAATGTTATAGGATAACATCTATTAATTAAAGAGAAGAAAAAAAAAAGATAAAAAAAAAATTAAAACATAACCAAATTACATTAACCTAAAGTAGAGTTCAACACAAAATTTATCAACCTAAAGTAAATATGCAATAAAAAATTAAAAATCCACCAAAAACAAATAGAGACATAGAGAGTATTTACCTTTTGTGTGGGAAAATATTGATTGAATGTAAAAGAAAATAACAATTTTTTTTTATAGTAAATAAAATGGGGAGAAGAATAATCAAAATAAAAGGAAGATGAAGTGATAAATGAGTTGTAATATTAAGGTATACAGTAGTTGGGAGATAAAAATGTAAAAGTGAAGGGAAAATGTTGAGGACGTGTAATTGTAAGGTGAGAGAAAGTGTAGGAAATAGGTGAATGATGTGTCTGCTAATGTGGTGCTATAGAAGCGTAATACTTATTAAGAGAGGAGTTAGAGCATTTACATCACTGAATGTAAAATAGAAAATGTGTCTAATTTTACACATTTAGTCCCAAAATTCTCTCACATCGGTTAAGCTAAAATTGTGTAAACTTACATAATTGTTACAATAACCGTGTAAACATACACGATTAATGTAGTTTTGTATTTGATATATCATTACAACAAAATGTATTTTTAGTGACGAAAATTAGTGAGAAAATATTTTTCGTCACTAAAAATACAGCTTTAGTGATGAAATATGAATTTCGTCACTAATAATGAAAAAAAATTATAACATTTAGCGACGAAAAATAAATTTCGTCGCTATTGTGATTTGAAAAATGATCGCCAACGGAGGGAATTTTGATGCCAGCTTAATTAATCTATAGTGACGAAATATTTCGTCGCTAAAAGTTGAAATTTTTAGTGACGAAATATTTCGTCACTGTAGGTATTACTGTGGATAGTTTTAGTGACGAAAATACTTTCGTTGCTATAAGTAAGAATTAGTGATGAAAAATAGTCGTCACTAAAAATAATAATAGTTTTGCACTTATATGTTTTTAGTGACGAAATATGAATTTTGTCACTAAAAATAATAATAGTTTTGCACTTATATGTTTTTAGCGACGAAATCACATTTCGTCCCTAAAAGTATGCTTTAGTGATGAAATATGAATTTCGTCTCTAAATTTTAATAAAGCTTGGGTTCTTTAGTGACGAAACTGACATTCGTCACTAAAAAACATAAAAAATACCTTTTGCGACGACGAAATGAGCATTAACAACGGAAATATTACGTCGCTAAAGACCCCTATATAAACTGAAATGGTTTTAGTGACGAAAATAAACTGAAATGGTTTTAGTGACGAAATATTTTCGTCACTAAATACTGTTTTTAGCAAGGAAAACATTTAGCGACGAAATGTTTTCATCGCTAAAAGTTTTTTTCTTTTTTAAATAAATCGGACTTTTAGTGACGAAATTTTTCGTCGCTAGGACTTTTAGCGACGGAGCTACAGCGACGAAACGAATTTTGTCACTAAAGGTTCTTAGTGACGAAAAACTAGACTTTTAGTGACAAATTTTTTCGTCACTAAAAATACATTTTGTTGTAGTGTATGTTGGTGCAAACACAATAATAATGGAAACAACACAAATAGAAACTGAATAATACGTTGAATATTATTATTTTGAAGAGATGAATTACACAACACTATTTGAACTAAGGCGCGGCACTCGCTCTCTTTAAGAAGATTCAAGCCCTTGGTTGGCTAATCTTTGTAACCGGTGCAGACCTTCTCTGACTTGTCTCCCCCAGGATACAATAGCTCAACAAATGTTGTATGGCTAGAATAACTTCTGCACAAAGTGTTCAAGCCCAAAGCTCCACCAGAAGAACACCTTTCTTCGGCCCGAAATCTCTTAAGTATTTAGGAATATTATTGAATTCACTCTCTCACACAATACTCTTTGCTTTTAACTATTTTTCTTCATTCACTCTTGATATGAAATTAGTCCATAGCATAGCCATATATATAGTCTTCCAATCCCTCACATAACCTACATGTTATTTATTAATTTAAAAAACTTCTCTTAATTTATTTAATCTAACTTACATACAAGTAACTCTTTTTTTAACAAATTTTATTATAACTCATCTCTTTATTCATCTTCAGTTATTTTGAGTTTTAACATATTTAATTTAAAATGTACTAACATTCCCCCACTAATTTTAATATTAAATTTGGAAAATGAGAGATTACTAGGCAAAGATGGATTATTATGTATCATGAAGGTGTGCTATGCATTGAACCTTCACTTAGTGAAACAACAATCTCTACTCCAGAGTCAGTAGTGGTCTCCGACTTGAACTATGATTGCTTAAGGGAAATAAAATATTATTGCTCACACATAATGATCTAGGTGTTGACATGAGCTTTTATAGCTAGCACTTTACGGCCGTGTGTTGATCCCAGTTTCATGAATGTATTAGAGATTAAGTCCAAATATCATAGGGAGCGGCCCCACCCCCACACTCACATAGGTGAAATTTTGTCAAGGGTGTTCCTGTAATTTTGACACTTCACTCATACGAGCTACAAATTTCATTAAGAGTTTTTTACTCAACCTTTCCACATTACAGGATAAATGCACTTACATCATGGGGATGAACAATTACAAAATTATTTACAAAATAAATAATTTTAAAAAACGAATAGTGCATTTCTTACGACCATCGTATGATTCATTTTTCCTATTGAACCCAATTCTCAGGATCTCTGGTCCTTGGATTGGATATCCTTATACATGGCTCATGATTCTATGGACTTTAGTCCCATCCCCCTCGATGTATTCTAGACCCTATCTTTTGCCAAGGCCTTAGTAAATGGATCTGCAAGATTATCATTAGATTTAATATAATCCACAGTTATGATGCCATTACTCAAAAAAGATCGCACGGTACTGTGCTTTCTTCTTAGAGGTCTAGATTTACTATCGTAGTAACGGTTTTTAACTCTACGAATTGTGGTCGTGCTATCACAATGAATTAATATAGGTGAAATTGGCTTTTCCCAAAGTGGAATTTCATATAACAAATCTCTAAGCCAATTTGCCTCTTCACTAGCTGAAGCTAATGCTATTAATTCAGCTTCCATTGTTGAATTAGCAATTATTGTTTGTTTTTTAGATTTCCAACAAATAGCACCACTACCTAAGGTAAAAATATAACCAGTGGTAGAGAAAGAATCACTTGACAAAGTATTCTAATCAGCATCACTAAAAGCTTCAATCATAGCAGGGTACTTTTTATAAAATAAGCCATAGTTTTTTGTACCAATTAAATATCTTATGACTCGCTCAATAATTAGCCAATGATCTTTACTAGGCTTGCTAGTAAATATGCTAAGCACTCCTACTGCATATGCAATGTCAAGTCCAGTACAATCAGTAGCATAACGCAAACTACCAATGATACTAGCATGATCCTTTTGATTGAAAATCTCATCATCATTATTCACAGGAAATAAATGAACACTAGAATCAAAAGGAGTAGCTACACTTTTGTGATCATGAAAATTATATTTTCTCAATATTTTCTCAAAATAATTTGATTGATCAAGATATCTTCCATCACATGTTTTTGTAATTTTCATGTCCAAAATGAAATTAGCCTCACCAAGATCTTTCATATCAAAATGGCTTTTTAACATATTTTTTGTCTCATTTATAACATGCATATTTGAGCCAAAAATCAACATATTATCCACATAGAAGCTAATAATAACATGTAAATTATTCCAAGATTTAGAATAAATACATTTATCACATTCATTTGATTTATAATCATTTTCAATCATGCAGGAATCAAACTTTTCATGCCACTACTTAGGTGCTTGTTTTAAGATATATAGGGATTTAGTTAGGTTACATTCCTTGCTTTCTTGTCCAAGCTCTACAAAGCCTTCGGGTTTATCTATATAAATCTCTTCCTCTAGGTCCCTATTTAGAAAAGCAGTTTTTACATCCATTTGATGAATTTTCAAATAAAAAATTGTAGCAATAGCAATTAACAATCTAATAGATGTAATTCTTGTTACCGAAGAAAATGTATTAAAGAAATCAAGATCAGCTTTTTGTTTAAAGCCTTTTGCAACAAGTCTAGCTTTAAACTTATCTATTGATCTATCCAGTTTCAAATTTTTTCTAAGGACCCATTTACAACCTATGGTCTTACAACCCTGTGGAAGATCTACTAATTTCCAAGTTCTATTAGAAATTAGAGATTCCATCTCATCATTTACAGTCTCTTTCCAAAATATAGCATCAAGTTAGGTTAAAACCTCTTTTAAATTTTGGGGATTTTCCTTAATGTTAAAAACATAATAATCAGGACCAAAATCCTTTTCAACTCTAGCTCTTTTACTCCTTCTAGGTTCCATTTCAAAATTTTCTTGATTTCATAAATGTGAAGTAGAAGAACTAGATTGTGACAAAATATTTTCTTCACCCCCATTATTTTTCAATTTAAAAGGAAATTTTTCTTCATGAAAAATTGCATTACTAGATTCAAAAATTATTTTATTTTCAAGATCAAAAAATCTATAGGCTGCACTATAAATCGCATAACCAAGAAAAGTATAGGTAGTTGCTCTTATACCTAATTTAGGTATTTTAGGGTCAGTAAGATTTCCATAAGCAAGACAACCCCATACTCTCAAATATCTCAAATTTGGCTTATGTCCTTTCCACATTTCAAAAGGTATGGAATGTGATTTTTTATGTGGCACCCTATTTAAAACATGACATGCAGTTAAAATAGCTTCATCCCAAAAATGTAAAGGTGCACCAGATTCAATTAACATGGCATTTGTTAACTCAATTAAAGTTCTATTTTTTCTTTCAGCCACACCATTAGAAGCAGGTGAATATGGTGCAGTAGTTTCATGGATAATTCCCAAAGACTGAACAAATAAGTTGAATGCACTTGATTCATACTCACGGTCTCTATCACTTCTTATTCTTTTTATTTTTCTATCGAATTGATTTTCATCTTCTTTTAAAAAATCTTGAAAATTTTCAAAAGCATCACTTTTATTTTTCAACAAATAAATAGTTGTATATTTTGAGAAATCATCAATAAAAGTGATAATGGGTCTGTTTGGATTGAACTTATTGTTGCTGAAACTGAAAACTGAAAATACTGTAGCAAATAATTTAACTACTGTAGAGCGTTTTTGGGATTGAAACTACTGTAGCGCGTTTTTGTTTTTGTTTTGTTTTTTAATATTTTTTTATTTCACTCCTTCCTCAGTAGCCTTTTTTTTACTCCTTTCCCGGTAGACATCGATTTCTCTCTCTCTTCGATATGCACGAGGTGGAGTTTCCTCTCTCTTTCTCCCATGGAGTTTGGTCTTATGAAGAACTAATGTTTTAGTTTCTTGATTTGGGAACTCGGTGGTGGTGGATAGATTGATCGGCAGTGGGTTTGATGGGTTGATCGGCAATGGGTTTGATGGGTTTGATTTAGGAACTCGGTGGTGGTGGATGGGTTGATCGGCGGGGGGTTTGATGGGTTGATCGGAAGTCGGTGGTGGTTGATGGGTTGATTGGCGGTGGGTTTGCCGGGTTTGATTCCGTTTGCTGGGTAGATCCGTTTGATCGATTACGTTTGCTGGGTTTGATCGTTTGATCGGTTGTTGGGTTTGATTTTTGATTTTTTTTTTTTGATTTTTTTTTTTCACATGGGTTTGATTCATATGGTTTTGGTTTTACCGTTTTGATCACTTGTTGGTTGATGGGTTTGTTGGATTTCAAGAACATGAATAGTCATGTTCTGGGTTTGATCGGTGAAGAACACGAAGAACGGTGAAGAACAATACACGCACACGCCCAGCATTGAAACGGTGCGTTTAAGCTGATTTCATCCTGCGTTTCAGTTGGGAAGAGTTGCGCGTTTATTTTTACACACTGTAGCGTGGGTCCCACGAAGTGTAAAACGCAAACGTAGAAAGACTCAGCTAAACGCTGGATCCAAACAGATACAATATATCTATTTCCTCCACGAGTTAAAATTCCCTCAAATTCACATAAATTGGAGTGAATTAACTCAAGCAATTTGGTATTTCTTACAACACTTTTATGAGGCTATTTTGTAATCTTAGCTTGACTACAAGTTTCACATTTTTCAAAATCTTTTGACAGTCTCAGAATTAATCCTAAACTACTCATGATTCCCACATATCTACTATTTATATGACACAAACGAGCATGCCAAAAATTAATAGAAGAAAGCATATAAATTGAACTGGTAGACGCTTTATTATTCTCAACATTCAATTTAAACATTCCATCACAAGCATAACCCTTGCCCACAAATAATCCATTTTTAGTGATTACATAATTATTAGATTCCATAGTTTGCTCGAAGCTAGCCTTGTTAAGCAAAAAACTTGACATCAAATTCTTCCTCATGCATGGAGTATAAAAAACATCTTTCAATGTTAGCACACGTCCAGAAGTGAATTTCAATTCAACCTCACCACTCCCAAGAACCTTGGTTTTACTAGAGTCACCAAACATAACGGTTTTTTCTTCTTCAAAAGGAGTGTACAATTTGAACCAATTTTTGTCATTACAGACGTGCCTATTAGCACCAGAATCTGCCCACCACCCTTCAACATATTGCACCATATTAATGTCTATAATCATAGCCACTAAAGGCTCTTCGGTTATGTTAGCTTGCAGGACAGATTCACGTTTCCGAAATTTGCAAAATCGAGCAATATGCCCACTCTTGCCACAGACAAAACATGATCTATTAAATTGATCTTGTGAAGGGGGTCCTTGGTTCTTATTGTAATTTTTATTCGGGTTTCCCCTTTCTTGAGGTCAATTATTATTTTTAAAAGCTTTCTTTTTAGGCTTCAATTGACCATTTTTAGAAAAATAATTTTTGGGCATATTATTATTGGCTGAAATAAGGTTTACCTTTGTGGTGGAATTACCATTGCTCTCTTGTGTCATGAGTGCATCTTGTCCTTTAGCCTCCGCCTCCACACGAATGCGTGTGATCAAAGTCTCCAAGGATGTCTCATTTGTTTGTGCCGCAAAGTCTTTTGGAACTCCCTCCAAGATTGTGGTAATTTATCAATTATGCCAACTACTACCAAATTGTCTCCAATCTTTATGCCTTCGGATCTCAATTCTGCCACAATCATTTGGAAGTCTTGTGCTTGATCCACCACCGATTTTCCATCCACCATTTGGTAACAGAAAAATCTACTAGCAGCATACTTCTTTGCACCAGCCTCCTTGGTATCATACTTGCTTTGTAAAGCTTTCCAAATTTTCTTGGCAGAATTGTAAGTTGTATCATAATAATCATAGAAATGATTGGCAAGACAATTCAAAAGATAAGAGCGACAATTATATTCATCTTTTGTATACTTATCTATTTTTTCTTGATAGAGACTAAATTCTTCCTTACTCATCTCATCGGTAGAAACCTTTGATGGATTTTTGTCAGTGAGGATGTAGGCAACTTTGAGAAGACTCAAGTAAAAGAGGACCTTTCCTTTCCACCTCTTGAAGTGGGCTCCCTTAAAGCGAAAGGGCTTGTTGAGATCTCCAATAGGCTCATTTGGTTTCTTTTGTGTAGGCTCCATGTGTTGAATTTTCTTAAAATTGTTGGTGCAAACACAATAATAATGGAAACAACACAAAGAGAAACTGAATAATACACTGAATATTATTAATTTGAAGAGATGAATTACACAACACTATTTGGATTGAGGCACGACACTCGCTCTCTTTAAGGAGATTCAAGCCCTTGGTTGGATAATTTTTGTAACCGGTGCAGACCTTCTCTGATTTGTCTCCCCCAAGATACAACAGCCCAACAAATGTTGTATGGCTATAACAACTTCTACACAAAGTGTTCAAGCCCAAAACTCCACCATAACACTTTTCTTTGGCCCGAAATCTCTCAAGTATTTAGGAATATTATTGAATTCACTCTCTCACACAATACTCTTTGCTTTTAACTATTTCTCTTCATTCACTCTTGATATGAAATTAGTCCATAGCATAGCCATATATATAGTCTTCCAACCCTTCACATAACCTACATGTTATTTATTAATTTAGAAAACTTCTCTTAATTTATTTAATCTAACTTACATACAAGTAACTCTTTCTTTAACAAATTTTATTATAACTCATATCTTTATTCATCTTCAGTTATTTTGAGTTTTAACATATTTAATTTAAAATGTACTAAAAATATATTATTAAGAGAATAATTAATTAAGAGAGGAGTTAGAGCATTTACATCACTGAATATAAAATAGAAAATGTGTCTAATTTTACACATTTAGTCCCAAAATTCTCTCACATTGGTTAAGCTAAAATTGTGTAAACTTACATAATTGCTACAATAATCATGTAAAATATACACGATTAATGTAGTTTTGTCTTTGATATATTATTAATTTTTCTCTTTCTCACTTACTTCTATGTTTGTGTGTGTGTGTGTGTGTGTCTCTCTCTCTCTCTCTCTCTCTCTGTTTAAACAACACATAATTTCTCTATAAATCCACCCACCATCACCACCACAACCCATTATATTACACGATAATCCAATCACAAAATCAACCCAAAATCAAAGGAAAATCAAATCCAAAATCAATGGAAAATCAAATAAAAAATCAACCCAAACCCATCAATGGAAAACCCAAAATCAAACCTTCAATGGAAATCCCATCAACCCAAACCCAAAATCAAACCCAAATTGTCACTGACGCCAAGTATGCCGTTGTTGCCTCTGTCGCTTTGAATGATCATTTCAAAAAGGAGAGTAGCGATCCGATGAGGAATAGAGAGGTGGAGGTCGTGGCTCTATGTAAGAGAGAGCTCAAAGGAGAGAGAGAATATGAGGGAAATTCTTAAGAGAAAGAGCGAAGGTGTCTTTGTGTGAATGGATGAAATGAGGAAAACTGTGTGAGTGTTTGTGGTTTGGGATGAGAGAGAGAGAGAGAGAGAGAGAGAGAGAGAGAGAGAGAGAGAGATGAAATTAATAATAAAAAAGAATAAAAAAATTATTTAAATAGAATCAAGTGTAGAATAGATAAACTGATGTGGGTAGTTTTGAAAAGTGGTTATGTTAAAATAGAAAAAGTTGGTTCTTAGGTTAAAATAAATAGAAATTTTTATATATATTGATGTGAATGGTCTTACTCTTCAAAATATCCAGAAAAATGCAAGATACAAGATTTTCTAAAATATATTTGAAAAACTTAAAAAAATTTAGAAAACTTCATAGGAATTGGAATATTCATCTATTGATATTCATTTGAGCTGTTGTGTGTGTATAGTGGTATTATACTCATACAACACACATATTATAAAAAATTGTATATAAATCAAAGAAAAAATTTCAATACTATAATTGAAATTAAAAAATAAAACAGATAAAAAAATGAAATAAACAAAAATTACTTTTGATCACGTGATTGAAAGCACATAGAGTGAGACTAAAAATTTTTTCGAAACCAAAAAAATAAGATAAATGAATAAAATAATTTATAGTAAATATTAAAAACCATCTTACAATTTTGAAACTTTTAGTAATAAATTTTAATCACAGAAATATTCAAAATTCTTTAAAAATATCATGTTAATTATTTATAATGCATGACATGACAAAAACATGATGGATAAGACTTGACTTCCCATTAAAAAAAAAAAAAAAAAACTATGGATAAAACTTGAATTTTACATAAACATCTAGTGTGACTAGAGCATTTTTCTTATTAGTCAAATGTTTTTTTATTTATTTCAAAAGCGATATTATTGTACCGTCCTTACAACATTTGTAATTGAACATGTGATGTATGTACATTACAAATTTTAAATGAGTGATGTATACAAATAACGTATCCTATCAAGTGTGAGTGAATAATCATCGATTTTCTTTAGGTTTGGTTGGTAATTAAACTTAGCTCAATTGGCAAAATTTTTAATAGCTAAATAAGATATTTGAGATTTGATTATTTGCTTATACCAAAAACCTAAAATCAATGATAAAAAAATAATTATTATAAGAGTCAATGTCATAAGTAAAACTTTCTCAAAAAAAAAAAAATGTCATAAGTAAAAAATATATCCCAAAAGTAGAATTTTTTTTTTTTTGGGCGTAGGTGTGTGTTTGGGCCCATTACCGAGCCCATTGCTCACCCAAAAAAACAAAAAGAAAAGAAAAAAAAAAGACAAGCCTGAGCCATTGAAATAAAAGCGCATGAGCCTGATCCAAACCCGCAGAAGATTCCATCTCCTCGGCCATTAGGGTTTTAGGGCTTATTCTGCTCATAACAGAAGGGTTTTTGTCTCTCTCTCTCTCTAAGGACAGCCGCGCTTGATTTCAGAGTCCGGTGGCAGTGGAAAGGAGGTTCTACTCTTCAACTTGATAGAAATTATGTGTTAGAAAACACTTCCTAGTCCTAGGACACAATTTGATGAAAAAAAATTTGATTTTTTACTTTGAATCCCAAACACTTCCTAGCATGTTGTTTTAGCTTTTTTTGATCATAATTCTTTCTGGGTATTGATGCTTTTGTTATAATATGCTTCAATTTCATTACTTTTTGTGAGAAATGTTGACAATTTTTGCTTGTTGTGAATGTTTTGTTGTCTATAGAGAATAATTATAATTGCAAGAAAAATCAATGGGAAAGAAGAGAAAACAAATTGAGGCTGAGGTGGTGGAACCTGAAGAGATTCCAGAGAGACCCAAGAGGACGCTCTTGGGTTGGAAAGACAAGAGTCAAGTACCGGACGAAGAGACTGATTCTAAAGTTTTCAGGAACAAAGAGAAGGTTCTTATCACTTGCTCGCGCCGCATTAACTACAGGTCGAAAATCTAGTTTCCTTTGCACACCCCTTGTTGTGTGAATTGTGTTTTTTGGTTTCACTAGTATATTGATTCCGTCTGCGCTGTGGTGTGTAGGTACCGTCATTTGATGTTGAATATGGTTTCTATCTTGCCACACTGTAAGAAGGATAACAAGGTTGAGTCGAAGGCTACTAAAGGCGCCACTATGAATGAGCTGGTTGAGCTACGGAGTTGCTCTTCTTGTCTGTTTTTTGAGGTGATTTTTTTTACTTGTTTTGGTGGTTACATTGGTATGTTATTTTTTGAATTGGGTTTATCGTAAGATTACATATTTTTTGATAAGTAGTAAACTTTTATTGAAATGAAGACAATCAATGCACCCCATGTACATAGGAGGTGTATTAGTGTAGCTACAAAATATCAGTGAACATTACAAATATCTAAGAACTCTTCCAAATTGGAAAATGAATGACCACTCAAAGCAGGCATCCAATCATACACAGTGCATAAGAGAAGAAATTTCAAATCCAATGTTGAGCGTTCAACCCCTTCAAATTTACATTGGTTCCATTTTCTCCAGGTGGTCCAGTTCACATGTAAAGGAACTGCCCCCCAATAAATCAGCACTTCGGTGTTTACTAAAGCTTTCTTTTCAACAAGCCAACAAATCCAACTCCCCATTGGGCTTAACCCAGCGAAGTCCATATCATAAGATTAATTTTTGGATAGATAGCTTATAGACCTTGTTAAAATTTAAAGCTTTACTCTTCTGTATTTCAGTTATCATGTGTGGATGAATACCCCTTTTCTTTTTCAGTGCCGGAAACATAAAGATCTTTATCTATGGATGGCAAAATGTCCCAATGGGCCATCTGTCAAATTTTTAGTTAATGCCGGTAAGCTTCTCTTTTGGTTTCTAACTATATGGTTGTTATGTATTAATGCCTGATAGAAATAATCTTTACCCATAATTGAAGGACTGCAGATCAATTAATTTCATCCTAAAAAATATGTTTAATTTTTTTTTTTTCGAAGAAATTTAGAAAAGTATGGGCTATCAATGTATTTTTTTTCGTTTTCATTTCCAGTGTACACAATGGAGGAATTGAAGCTTACTGGAAATCATCTAAAAGGGTCTCGTCCTATTTTGACTTTCTCAAACAATTTTGATAAAGATGCACATTGGAAACTTTTGAAGGAGATGATAATACAGGTATTGAGGTTTTGCTTCCTTACATGAAGCGATAATTTTTTTTTAATCTAATTTTTCATATGGAAGAAACTGTCAATTTCTCACTGTCAAATTAATTTATAAATGACATTTTGAAATTCGATCTGCCCAGAGAAAAATCAAATCTAAAAATTAAATCTGTATGATATTTGCTTTTGTGATGCAAGGTGCCACTGCAGCTCCTTATGTACTATATCTTGATATACATGGTAGCTTTCAAAAAATGGTACTAACCAGCATCATGAAGCCATCAAAATAATTTGGACAGATGATTGTTGTTATTTGATTTTTCACATTCTTTTCTCAAATTACCCACGGAGAGTTTGTTACTACAATATTTTTGCTCATTTCTCTTGGATTTTGAGATGTTGAGGGAACGTGCTTGTTGCTTGTGCCTAGAGGTCATACCTAGTGCACAAAGCTCTCACTTTTGTGGGGCCGTCTAGGATGGGTTATTGGTAGGAAACCTTAACTCGAATTGTTTTTTGGGAGGTTGATTCCTAGACTTGAACTTGCAACCTATCCCTCTTTGGTGGAAGGCACTTGCCATTGCACCAAGGCTTGACCTCATGCTTGTGTGCCTAATTACATAAAATGTTTTGTTTTGAATGTGGACCCAATATTGCTATAAATTGGATTTTTAATTGGGACCCATATAATGAATTAAGTTTGTTTCTGATCAATATTATTGTTTCTTAACTTTGTCATTTTATGATACTACTCTTTTACAGTTTATTTATTTATTTATTTATTTTTTTTTTGGGGTCAGGGCATAATACTGACATATTCTTTGTTCACCTTTCCAGATATTTGGAACACCAAAGGAACACAGGAAATCTAAGCCTTATCATGATCATGTGTTTGTTTTCTCCATTGTTGATGACCACATATGGTTCCGGAATTACCAGGTTGGTCGAAATGTAAATTCCTATTAATTTGATATAAAATTATGCAGAAGGATTCATAATGAAGGCAATAATTTAAAATTCAAAGATTGGTTCTGCCTTTGTCCTATCATATATTTACATTGGTATAGATATTATATAAAAAATATTTTAGGTTAAATTACTAATTTGCTCTGCCAATTATTGGGGAAAAGTTCAATTTAGTTCCTCACATATTAACTTTGTCAATTTCATCCCTCCACTTTCAACATCAAGTCAACCTTGGATCTCATCAAGTCAACTTTCTCCAACTATTGGTTGAGTGTGTAACTTAGGAATAAAAAAAGAGTTATTTGATGGCTATTTGGTAGAAGAAAGTATGTGGTTAGGGTTTTGATAGGGAAAAAAAGAGCTTGATTTGAGGTTTTAAGAAAGAAGGAAGATTATATGGAAAACTCCTACTCCACCAAGGGAGGCTTTCTTTCTTTGGAACGACTCTTGGAATGGTGCTCTTGATTTGAGGATGTGAATCATTTATTCCTATATTGTGTGGTGGCTTGTGAATTGTGGCCCAAGATATTATGTTTGTTTGGTGTTTCTTGGGTGATGCTGTTTTCAGTTTAGGAACTTTTAATGAGTTGGCTAGGGAGGTATGGGAGGAGAGGCAATGGGGGACTATGGTCAGTGGTTTTATTGTGTCTCATGTGGTGTCTCTGACGAGAACAGAGTGCGAGGTGCTTTGAGGGCCAAGAGCTCAACATGTTGAAGTTGAAGTACTTATTTTTGAAGTCTTTATAGGAGTTGACATTGTGCTCACTGTCCTCTTCGATCGAGTCCCTGAAACCAGAATCCAGTTAAACAGCATCTTAAAATATTGCATCCTCAATTCCAAAACAGTCCGTTAATTACCAGTCACCATGTAGGGTTAATTTTTAGATTAACTGCTGTTGATATCGTTGTCAGTTTAACTGCTGTTGATAAGATGTCTTGCATGATGCCACAAGATCATAGTGATGTTTATGCTGATAAATTGTTCGTCAGGAGTTATGTCCTCTCTAAGGGTTAGTTTTCGAGGCATACTCTAAGAAGGAATTAATTAATGCTGTTAATGACATAATTCATTTATCTTGTGATTTTTGCAATCTTGCTTTTGTAAATTCCTAAATCACCAGCTATAGCAATACAAGGTGATAATAATACATTTATAATTTTCCAGCAGTAACTATGGTCTTCAGAAAAAAATAAAAAGAAGATAAAATAAAATAAAAACTTTGAAGATTCTCCTGGAGAAGTCAATTAAGTGAAAGAAACAGGAACACGACACCCCCCCTCCTCCCATGCCAAAAAATACAACTGGTTCATTAGTGCTGAATTTTGGCATATTCCGTGATGCAATCCATTTTTATTTTTGGGGAAATCCTTTATATTTTTTCTGTATACTGGGGTTCTATTCTCTAAAAAAATATTCATATTACTTTTAAAAAGAAGAAGAATAATTTAATAGAGCGTTCTCTAATACCGTGTTGTATTGTGTCTTTGGATTATTGTGCCGGAGCTGTCTCTTATTTGAAGATTGTTACTAATAATATCAATGCTTATTTTCTGCTTCTTATAATGCAGATATCAGATAAAGGGCCTAGAGAGGATCGAGAGAAAATGACCCTTATTGAGGTTAGCAGAGATTTGCTTCTTAAATTATGTGCTTTATAAGATACTTGTGATGGTAGTTTTAACACTGAATACACTTGTGTATAGGTTGGTCCACGATTCTGCTTGAACCCTATCAAGATATTTGGTGGCAGCTTTGGAGGCCCTACCCTGTATGAGAATCCGTTTTTCGTATCACCAAATCAGGTATTCATTGATCTTTCATCCTGGACTCTAGCGTTTGAACTTTTTTGTTTTGTTTCTTTATTTATTTATTTTCTCTTTTATTGTTTAAATTTCTTCTTAATAATCGTGCATTATGCTTCTCAATTTTTTGCTTCCAGATTCGCGCATTGGAGAAAAGGAAAAAGGCTGGAAAGTTTGCAAAGAAAGTCAAAGCAAAGACAAGGAGGAAGATGCACGAGTTATCTAATCCACTGGAGCCTGATGAGTTTGCAGATATGTGGAAAAAGTAATACTTTTGAAGGCCTTGACATTTTTGGTAATACCAAACAGAATTTCCTTGCCATCTTGTATCCAGCTTAAAGTGGCAGATTTTGGTTAACAGCTTGTGCCTTTCTTTTTGGATTGCCCCTCAACTGATAAGCTTATGTATTCAACTTGGGGCTTGTTTTTGCATCATCTATATTTTCTTGCTTCTGTTTGTTAGGATCTCTTATTTTTTCCTATTTTGTGTCCCAAACCAATAGATGCATGTATCATTGATGTGTTATCTTCCACATCATATCATTTTTGAAAGGTTTAAAATCTCATCTATGCTTTCTTTCCATTGGAAATGTATAATGTTGGTAGTGCTTCATAGCTTTCATCAATGGGTTAATTATTATTTCCTAGATTTATGGCTTATCATTTTAAAAATTACTTTTCTGTAAATTCATGTTGAGGGAATCTGTGACACATCCTCGGTGAATAAATGTCTACCAAGAAGTTAGAAGAGAAGAGGGTTGTGAGATTGATGGAGTAGTTTAGCTCTGACTAAAGGTAATATAACAATTATTGAGCGGCTTTGCAACATATTACTTTGTTAAAGGAGTGGAGTTTCTTTCTTTCCATTACAACATACGAATTTTAAAAAATTGTCACCCCAGTAGATGCCCTCTGTAACGCCATTTTGTTGGCTTTACCAGAAATATTTGTTAATGTAGAAAGTAACACCTTGAAAAATAGAAATGTTGCCAATAAAGTTCTGCTGAACCAAGCCAACTGGAGTTAACAGGACGTAGATCCTTCAGCTCAGGATTAGGGAATGTTTGATACACTAATAAAAGTTGTAATGTAATAGCTATTCCTAAGGAGTAGCTATTCAATTGTTTGGTTATGCTTTTATTACAGGGAATACTCATTCCTACTGAATAGCTATTCTTTAAAATGATGAATAACTATTCTTTATCAAAAGCTATGTAATAACTATTTCTTAACCTTTTCAGTTTTCTTTTAAAATAAAATTCCTAAAATGCCCACACAAAAAAATTGCAGTTGTTTCTTGCTAAATTAGGTTCTCTTTATATAGAAATTAAAAGGTATGTAAAGTTATGTGGCTGATTTCTTCCACCTATTAAAATTAAAATTTCCAACAAAATATGTTCATATTGCCAAGATCACCCACAGTGGATTAACATCCATGAATTTCCAAAGCAAAACCCATATATATATATATATATATATATATATCAATCAAAATTCAAGTCTCCAAAATGCTTTAAAACTATCCATATTCGTATGATAAGCAATTGTTCTTGGTAGATTCTAGAACTCTTATTTGCCAAACCCTCTATAAAATTAAAACCCAGTCCTATAAAATAGTTCAAGACTATTATAGTTACATGTTGAATAAAAAAATAATATTCTGAAACTTTGTTATCATATCATGAACATCATTCTCTTTAAACATTTATGGAGTTATAAATTTTGAACAAAGGAGGCTAATATTATTTAATATTTTTTTTCCAATTTATACATAATAAATTGTTAAGCTAGAGCTATAAAAGTGAAAATATAAATTTATAAATAAGGGTAATTTAGTAAATTAGACTTAAATATAATTTCATTTAAGGTTTTATTCATGTGTTGTCACCAAACTGATGAATAGTAATAGTCGTTCCATTACACCTAATTGTATCCCTTGTAATACTAATATTTAATACATTGTAATCATCATTATATTGTACCAAATATATCCTTAGTGTCTGCCTATGTAGTCATATCAAATATTTGTAGTCATGTTTTGTAACATCGACCCTGCACGTGCCATGACAGCATGGCATAGGCAGCTTTTACAAGTCTCTATTTCTATGTATCTTTTGAAAGGCTAAATTCTGCTACCACAGCGTGATATGTCCTCAACTATGACACTAACCAAGTTATGCTGGCTTGTAGATTCTACCTACTGGCCTAGCTTTGAAAGCTGGGGAAGGTAAGGATGGACCTGAAGTGGCTAGAGATCAAACATAAATGGTCTTGGATAGTTGTCTAAGTACCTCTGCTTTGCAACTGTGTGATACTGTTAACCTGTAAATTCAAAGCAGAACAGATAGAATCCTGTTTCTTGGCATTGCAAGGTTTCAGGAAACATAATCTCCTGATTCATTGCGTCATAGAATCCTGTTTCTTGGCATTACATGGTTTCAGGAAACATAATCCACTGATTCATTGTGTCATCTCATTTCAATTTGCAGTAAGAAAGAGCATTGTCAAAACTGTGCACTAAATTTATAGTTTGAATCATAATGTTCTTGTGGAATATTGTGTCATTTCTTGTTTTGCATGGTTTAAAATGCGTGACTGCATTAGCGTGTGTTGGACTTGGAACCATATCCAAAATGAGTTTAAAGTAGGCGTTGCTGACGATCCTTACCAAAAACAGTTTCAGCAAGCCACTTAAAGTGCCAAAAAGGCACTCAATCGTTCATGGGAAAAAATTGTGAATAAATTTACACAATGTGAACTTTTCAATGCCATGATTACTGGTCTACGTGCTTCTACAGCACTAATGATATTTGTAACTAGATTCGGTTGGAATTAGCAGATTTCAGTCAGACCTGAGCTGCAAATACTAATGATATTTGTAACCAGATTCGGTTGTGTACTAACTAGAGCTTGTGAAGAAGCTAAAGCCATTATTTTCTTCCCAAAAGAGTAGTGGGGTGAATGGAAGTATGCAACAGAAACAATTATAAAAGACGGCCAATTAGGTACTGTAAGGAAGACTAGAGGAACTAAGTTGTGTTCAACTTTGGAGTCAAACTGAATCATTTCGTTAATTATTAACATTCATCCCTCTTTTTCTTGCCACTAGACCATGTAGAATGCTTTCCAGAATGGAGTTTGATAGGCAGTATCTTCCACAAAGTACTTTCACTCAACTATTTGGGTTAATTTGTTCTGCCAATCATGCCTAATTTGAACCATGTAAGTCATGAAAATCAGGTGTACCTTACATGTCTTAATTTGGCCAATATAACTTGTGATGCTTTCAGGTAGACAAGGAACATTAACATAGCTTGCGCTTTGCCTAGCTAAGTAAAAAAAAATAGAAGTGAGATCAGCAGGCTGTATGTGCTGTGCTCAGTCAGATGGCCCACCCAATGCAAGTTACAGCTTTAGCTGAATTGGTGTATTTCGATTGTGACCCAAAAATGAGTGGTCTGCTTTTTCATGTCGGTTTTCTTCTATTCCCTTTGTTGTTCTACAATCTTCGGTTGATACTATATAAGAAGCAATATACCCAACAAGGTTTCTGTTTGACCTTATTTATTTATTTATTTATAATAAAGCCAAAAAAAAAAAAAAAACTATTGATCCACTCATCCATCACATTTGTTTTTATTTAATTTACTTTTGGGATTTATTTCTTTATTATTATTTACTAGTTTCACTTTGTTTTTGTCTTCTTTTTTTTTTTGGATTTTCAGGCCTGTTTAAAATGTCACCCTTAGCATACAGAGAGAGAGAGAGCATTTTTGAAGAGCATTCGAAAATTAAATTCATTCATTCGTAGAGAGAAGCAAAGGTAAGAAAGAAAGAAAAAAAAAGCATAGAAAAAAAAGGCTAGTCTAGTGTGGGGCTTTTGTAAAAAAAAAAAACTGCTATTTTTTAATAACTTATTTGAAAAATACCATATTTTTTAAAGTCATATAAGACTTTTAAAATCATATATATATATATATATATATATATATTAAAATTGTGATATTTTTCAAAAAAAAAGTTAATAAAGAAACAACAATTTTTGTCACAAAATACCCCAAAACCAGTGGTTTAAGACTTTAGTTATGGTGAGAGAGACAGACACACAACATGAATATATATATATATATATATATATTTATATATATACATATGATTCAGCAGCTAAGTTATTGAGAGTCGGAAAGGCTCCAATTAGCTTCACTTCCAACACGAGGAATGCTGTTGACCCTTGTGTACTTATCAACCTTGAAACTGGCCCCACACATGGCCCCTTCACTGTCTATCCTTGGCATTGCCTTCAGCTTGTTCATTGGATGCTCAAAGCTCATCAATCCTCCTCCCCCACTGTGGAACATACACCCTGCACACACCACCATACATGTGAGGACCATGCTATCTTTTCGCATGATATTATGATGGTTTACATTACTATATATACATTCATCCGATTAAAGTAATTTTGTTTATCGTATAAAAGTGACAATTATATTTTAAAAAAATGTGATAATATTATGTAAAAATACAATTATTTTTTGAAAAATGTGATTTTTTTTTTTTTTGGAAAGTTGTAAAGTGATGGTGATACATACTTTTAAATGCAACAATATATTCACTCAATTTTTCACGATTTTATTCACAATTATTAACATGATTTATGAAGTTTTTTTTTTTTTTTTTTTTGAGAAAACTATTTATGAAGTTAAGAAAGTGAAAGTAACACTACAGACAGGAAATTACAATAGTATGTATGATCAAAATGACCTAAAGTACCTGTTGGGAAAGGAGCATATGATTTGGCACAGCCGGCTTTTATGACCTCCAAATCATCAGAAATCACTACAGAGCCATCAGCTGAAATGCCCCAGTACAGCTTAACTCCACCATCAGAACCCTGCAACCATTCCATTATGAACATTTGTGAAAATTCTCTATACACACTTCGTTTTGAAATTGTATTTTTAAAACTTGATTTCTGTCCATGTGACTGTGTTTGTAGGAGGAGTGTGTAATAACAAGTATTTGACTATCATTATAACTCATATTATATTACCAGTGCAGCAAAGACAGTTCCAGCCTTACTATCATAGACAACAAAGGCAAAGCTCCCTTCAAGATCCTTGACAACTTGGTCAGCCGGGTATGGACCCCGGTCTCGAAGTGTACGATATGCCTCGATCACAAACATGGCCTCATTAGCGCCCTTTGATAGACCATACTGCTTATTCAGTGAACAAAGGTTTTTCAAGTTCCCCAAGAAGAGGCAATATATATCTTCGAATCCACAGAACAACCTGCAATCACCCACAAACCAAACCCTTTATTTTTCTTATACATGACATTCTATAAATACAATATGAGCTCATTTAAATAATTAGAATAAAAACCATTAGAATTTCCAAGATATGTGTGGAAGCTCTCACAAAACCTAGCATTGCAGACCCTTGGAGGGTAACAGTTCTAACTCAGGATACCTTAAAAACTGTCTTCCTCAACCAGTAAAATTTAGTTTAAGTGGACCCCTAGAGAATCTAATAGAGCTGCTCATGTGTTAGCTACTTGGTCTCTTAGTAACAATTTCTCTGGTTGTTTTGTATTGGGTGCTTCTCCCTCTGTTTTTGCAAATGTTATTGAGAAGGAGAAGGCCTAGAATTTCCTTTTGTGTTGCTTTTGTGCTTTAATAAAGTCTTTTCTCAGTTGGTTATCAAAAAAAAAAAAAAAAAAAGAATAAAAACCAAGATCATAATGTCACCTAATGATAAATTATCACCTGTTACAAAAGCGTACAGCGATAGAAAATGATAAATTTAAATTCTAACACTTTCCTTTACCTATGAACCAAAATTCGGTAATATATATTCTAATATTATGATAACTACCGCGTGTTCCAAAAATATAAACCGATATAAAAAGGGTGAATTTAGTCCTAAAGAAAATTTGAAAAGTGAAAACATTTAATAGTGACAAGACTAAAAATCTCTGTATTGTATTGTGTGTAAAACTATAACAAGGACTGTCATTATATATAGGCAGACATTTGAGTGTTGTATTTTTAGATCTCATCTTGCTTAAGTAATATTTTAACAAGTGGTCGATTATACTTATTAAGGAAGAATCGAGTGGATCTCATTGAGAAGTTCATCGAGTCCCAAAAAAGCTAGTTGAATGCTATAAAAAACTCAACCTTACGCCACTTGTTAACTGACCCTTCTAACAAATAGTCATACACAATTAATTATAAATTCCACATACTTGGAGAGAGAGAGAGAGAGAGAGAGAGATTACCTTTGATGAAGTGAGTAAGGTCGGTCAGGCAGAACATAAGCAAGCACAGCTGCATCACCAAAGGTCATGGAGAAAGTTTTATGAGGATGATGAGAAAGGAACTCATTGAGAGTTTCCTCAGGAAGCTTAGGCCTCTTAGTACCATTGTAAGATGAAGGACTATGAAGCTCCTCAGGTGGGTGAGCAAAAGCCTTGTGAAATATAGCCAACATGTCTTTTTATTTTCTTTCTTGTAGAAGAAACTACAATTTTGTTGTTGTATGGAATAATATGAGGAAGAGATAATCATGGAGGGTCCTTGGTCTTATTTATATTGTTACCTTTATGACATAAAAGGGTACTGTTAAGGTGGCAGATTTTTCTTATATGGTGGGCGTGGGTTTTAGTCTGACTCATCTATGATGATTGATGGATAAGGATTCTCCTTTCCCGAGATATTCTTATTTTTTTCTGTATTTTATTTATTTTGGTTTTACAGAAAATAATATATAATATACTCACCTCAAGATTAAGGAGTAGTAACATGTTTGTCATTTAACTTTATTAGTATTATATTTTTAAGTTCTTTTTTTTGTAAGATTTTTTTTAAAAATTTTATCTACTAAAAAGAAGAAGAAGAAGTCTTGTGAAGACTCTTGTCACCCATCATTATACTTAATCATTTTTGTTTATTTGTCTGGTAAATAATGTATGGATTCCCAATTGATAACATAGACATAATAATATTTGCCCTCTATGGCTCGATATCTCTGCCTCTACAATCTACATGCCTGACTCCCACAGGCGTTGGAAGCCAAACCTGGCCACTCTCTTGGAGGGGGGCAAGAGAGAGATACCCTGATAGTGATAAAATAATTTAGCAATTTTTTTTTTAAAATAATAATAATGTTATACTACTCAATATTTTTTTATCAAAGGTAAATTTTGACAAATTCATAATTAGATTATCTTTTTTTTTTTCTTATATTCTTTGTCTGAAAAATTTTAAGATGATTAATAGTTATGTGACTTATGTCATCAGTCATACATTTAAATTTTAACTATTTAAAGAAAATATAATATACCAAGATTCTAATAAATGGTTTAATTATGGAATAGAATTTAAATTTAATTAAATATGTATCAAAATAATGATGTGTAAAATTATGAGGAGTAAAAAACTTAAATATGCATCATAGTATTATGAATTCAACTAAAAGTCAAATTCTTTTTTTATTTTTGAGAAAGTACTAAAAGTCAAATTCGGTTTATATATATATATATAACTTTATTTTCTTATATATTTGTGATGAAAATTATAATAATTATTTTTTGTTACTAGAATTACTGATGTCAATAATCAAAGCGGCCAAGTGCTATCACTATCCTTCTTATTTGAATTTTTTTTAAAAAATTTTTCCGAGTACGACAAATATTTGTTTGTTTTTCTTTTGACTAATTTTTTTGGGACAGTTGTTGGTTTCTTTGTTTTAATTATTTTAGGGTGGTTTTATTCTCGAGAGATGCTACGTTTACAATATTTTTACAACAAATTACAGGTGGTTAGTTGTTATTGGTTCAAATTTGAAACGAACACTAAAATTACTTTTTTGCTCCAACAATAACAACCAATAATAACCTGTCACTTAAAATTTGTTGTAAAAATATTGTAAACATATCATTTCTCTTTCTCACGTCTTTTAGTGGTTTTCTTTAACGTCTTCTTATCTTATCCTTTTTCTTTTTCTTTTTTCCCTTAAATAATTTGATAGCATAATAATGGAGGAACACTAATTAGAGAAAAAAACTTTTGTGAAAAAAACTTTTGTCAAAATATAATTAACCTTAATTTAATACCAAAAACCATGTAAAAAGGATATTATAAATTTGGGTGATATTACGTTTTCATCCCAAATTTGGGTTTTTAAAACTTTTTTTTTTTTTTTTTTTTTCATTTCAAGTCTACACAAAGTAAAATTGGTATTTTATGGTATGTTTAGATATCGCTTATTTTACTGAAAATTGAAAACTGAAAACAATAAAAAAATAATTTTCGATTTTTGTTCACAAATGAAAATACTGTTCATTTGCCTTAATACACTGTTCATGTTCCATGAATAGTGCAAGAGGCACTGTTTTTTAAAAAAAAAACTGCAAAACGCTAAAACGTGGATGTGTAGACACAATCCAAATAGTACCTTAAAATAACTATGGTTGATAAAGGATATATTTTTTTGATACATAAAGATTTAAGCCCTAGATTCTTTTCTTATTTTTTTGAAAACACAAAAAAAAAAATATTAGCTGAAATATAAGACACTTGAGTCCAATAAAAATTTTGTGTCAATAAAAGATATCATAATAAATTATTTTATTTTACATAATTAAATATAGATACTCTACACTTGTAATCTATCTGCATCATTACTACATTTAATTTATATATATATATATATATATATATATATTTAAATTAAAAATCAAAATCAACGGACATAACTAAGAGTAAGAGGTGTTCACTATTCATATAAATACACTTGACAATTTTCTTTAATAGTCGGTCGTACACTCGTACTAATCAAACTCACATGATAGATGTGTGCCAAAAAATTGTATTATTTATTATATATTATCTGAAAGCAAATAAATTAAATTAGTGTAGTAAATTGACAACAACTTGCATTTGGGATATATATGGTTTGGTATGGCTGGGTTCTGGTCTTATCGAAAACTGGCAAAGGCGGCAGAGATGGAGTCAGCTCAGCTCCCATACTACAGGCCATAACCATTGTATTTTGAGTATTCTGTGGGTAACAATAGTGGGAATGTCATTCTTGGCCAAATTTTCAAGATAGCTAGGGGAGGTTTATCACTTTAGCAAAATAAGAACAGGATGGCTATGTGATATGACATTGGCTTCCTTTTTTTCTTTGGTGGACGCCCACCTCATGATGCAATGTGATAGTGCTGCTAGCCATTTCATTTTTGACCCATCCCTTTCTTCCTTTCCGTCAGCCGTTTGACCACCAAATATTTTTTAATTGAATGTAAATTTTGTTAAATTTATTATATATCTTTTTTATTCTTGTAAAATTTTAAGATAATTATAGATTAATAGTCATATCATTAATTAATCGTTCAAATTCAAGTTTTTGTAATTTAAAATAATGCATAAAAGATGAATTAATGGATCGAATGGTAATGAATATCCAATTAATATGAAAATTTGTATCCATGTTAAGAAAATATAAAATATGTAATTCAATTATGGAATTTTCAAAATATAAATTCAATAAAAAGTTATTGAGTTGTTTAATATTACTTAGAGACTTAGAGTTATATATATTGTGGGGCCCAAGAATTTGTGGTCTTGGCCCATTTTTACATTGGGGCCCAAGGCTCGAGCCGAGGAGGGGTATAGCTGAGGACGTGTAATAAAAGTCCAAGTAGTCTTGAGACATAGTCGAGAATAATTCTGTCCTCGGCATATCCGAGGTCCCCCTAAAAGAAAGGGCAAGAACGGTATAGGAACAGTTTTGGAAAAAATCTAAAATATCTATGTCAATAGAGAAGGAGACGCTGGATAGTATAACGACCAAGGACAAAGGGAAAGCTGCCATTACTGCCATTGAATACTCTGCACCTGACAAAGTCATGCTCTTCAGCTTTTACAACCACCCCCAACCACTTTGGGTATGGGCTGATGGGACAAGTATCAGTCCTGGAAAGTCGATCCTACACGTGGACGTAGGATAAGAGATACAGGCTAATATAAAAGGAGAAGCAAGCAATCCGGAGAGAGGGGCTAGGAAAAAAGGCCAAGAACCAGAGCCTTCCAGACTGGCTCAAGGAGAAAGACTCCTCGAGCGAACACGGATTAATTATGTATGAACACCACGACTAACCATTGTTCGGTGACCAAGGTCTAGCCTTTCAAACCCACACTTTACAAATTATATTGTTTGGGCCTTTTTTACGTGCGAACCCAATATCCTTTTTGGGTCGTTATAAATTGAGTCCTTAAAATTGGCGCCGTCTGTGGGGAGACTTGTGTGTTGGCACAGGCGGTGGGTTGAGACAGTCCCCCCGTCATTTCCAACAGCTGGTTGTAGTGCTCTAGCGTGAAGTTTCACTAGGGGCTACGTTTCTTCATTAGGGGCTACGCTTTGAAGCGTCAGTAGCGCGGATGGTTCTAGGGGCTTGGCCGAGGAGCTAATCCCCCTAAACCAAGTTTTGGACAGAACCAAGGTATTGCATGGTCCTCGGACTCAAATCTATGGGGAAACCAACTACTTAAAAATCAAGTTTTTGACAGAATCAAGGTATTGCATGGTCCTCGGACTCAAACCTATGGACAAACCAACTATTTAAAAATCAAGTTTTGGACAGAACCAAGGTAACCAAGGTATTGCATGATCCTCGGACTCAAACCTATGGGGAAACTAACTACTTAAAAAGCTAAGTTTTGGACAGAATCAAGGTATTGCATGGTCCTCGGACTCAAACCTATGGGGAAACCAACTACTTAAAAAGCTAAGTTTTGGACAGAACCAAGGTATTGCATGGTCCTCGGACTCAAACCTATGGGGAAACCAACTACTTAAAAAGCTAAGTTTTGAACAGAACCAAGGTATTGCATGGTCCTCGGACTCAAACCTATGGGGAAACCAACTACTTAAAAAGCTAAGTTTTGGACAAAGCCAAAGTATTGCATGGTCCTCAGACTCAAACCTATGGAAAAATCAGCTACTTAAGGAGAATTCTAAGTTGCTTAGTTCTCGGACCAAATACCAGAAAAGACTAAGGCTATGAAGGTCATTAGGAAGATGGCGAAACGCCTTATTACTCAGCGACCCGCAGGGGCTGTTCATTTTTGGTTACATATTCTTGGATGATTACTTTCTACATAAAACCAAGCATTCAGCCATCATCTCGTTCAGTTTAGGGTATACAACCCTTTTTCAGGTCGGTCTTATTGTGCAAGATAGCTTCAATAAGTTCATAATAACATTTTTTTTCTTAGTAAGGGTTTCGGCCCTAAGTATCGTTTTCTCAGGTCGGCATTATTATGCCGGACAGCTCTAATAAGCTCACAATAACATCTTTTTCGTTTTTTTTAGTAAGGGTTTCTGCCCTGAGTATCACTTGTTCAAATCGGCATTATTATGTTGGATAGTTTCAATAAGCGCAGAGTAAGGTCTTTTTATTAACAGGGACTTCGGTCCTAAGCATCGTTCAGAGTATAAAAATGAAAAGAAGTCATACAGTAGTATGTCCATTCACAGCATAACCATTGCAGGAAAGAAAGAATACATAGAATAAAACAATTGCAACTTTTATTAATGTAAAGAAGTAGTACAGCGTACAATGAAGGGTTTAAACAAGCCTATATAGGAAACAAATTACAAGAACTAGAATAAAAAAAAAAGCAACAAAAATAAGTAGTCTTGCTAAATTCTGCTCTAATGGCTACCATATTGAGAGGAGGACCTCTTTTGATGGAAGAGGAGAAGAAGAGGAAGAAGGAAAAGCACCAGGATGGATCTGGTGATGGGAAAGAAGAAGAAGGGGAAGTAAAAGAAGGCATCAGTGAAGGAATAGAGGAAAAAGCAGGGATACTTAGTCCCTGCGTCAGCCCTGACTCCTAACACGCTGGTGCCATATTAGTTATGCTCATAAGAGAGTGGCTGATACTAATAATGGATAATCTCAGCTCAATCGCATCAAAAGCTTGATGCAACTAGCATCTGCTTCGAATTTTGGCTGAAGGAGGATGGGAAACATCTTGAGTCTCTGCCAACTCTGCCCTGACCAAGCCATCTTAAGTTTCGGAGGGACATAACGCTTCTGAGAAGGATGTGATCTTTTCATCACCGTTTTTACTTCAAACGTGTCACACTATAAGCGTTGGCTATGCTGATAAGGAAGACTTTGAGCACAGCTTGAGGTTTGAGGCTTTAGGAAGGTTAAAGAGTCTTTACACGAAGGGAATACCCTCTCGTCTGGCTTCTTATATGGAAGGTAAATTCAGTGGCATTTAGTTCGTACAGATTTCCAAGAAGATCTGCAAATGAGATAGCATCTGTTCAACTCCCCAATGTCATCTATAACCGTCAGATTTGATCGGCCTCGTAGTGTAAATCTATTAAAGATGTGCCTCGTACACTGAAACGGTAGGAGCGCCCAGTGTGAAAATCTAGACGAATGTCTCGTAACCCAGCGCATTTACTAAATAGCTGAAGGGACACTAACACTAATGAAGGTTAGAGTTGAACGAACTGTAATAAAGGCTAGGCATTGCCAAAACCCTCCTCTCCGACTAAGAGGTCGGACAGCAGGGTTTTGAGGGGCTATTGTGAGGCCCAAGAATTTGTGGTCCTGGCCCATTTTTACATTGGGGCCCAAGGTTCGAGCTGAGGAGGGGTATAGCCGAGGACGTGTAATAAAAGTTCAAGTAGTCTTGAGACATAGTCGAGAATAATTCTGTCATCGGCATATCCGAGGTCCCCCTAAAAGAAAGGGCAAGAACAGTATAAGAACAGTTTTGGAAAAAATCTAAAATATCTATGTCAATAGAGAAGGGGACGCTGGATAGTATAACGACCAAGGACAAAGGGAAAGCTGCCATTACTGCCATTGAATACTCTGCACCTGACAGAGCCATTCTCTTCAGCTTTTACAACCACCCCCAACCACTTTGGGTATGGGCTGATGGGACAAGTATCAGTCCTGGAAAGTCGATCCTACACGTGGACGTAGGATAAGGGATACAAGCTAATATAAAAGGAGAAGCAAGCAATCTGGAGAGAGGGGCTGGGAAAAAAGGCCAAGAACCAGAGCCTCCCAGACCGCCTCAAGGAGAAAGACTCCTCGAGCGAACACGAATTAATTCTGTATGAATACCACGACTAACCATCGTCCGGTGACCAAGGCCTAGCCTTTCAAACCCACGCTCTACAAATGATATTGTTTGGGCCTTTTTTACGTGCGAACCCAATATCCTTTTTGGGTCATTACAAATTGAGTCCTTACATATATATATATATATATATATATATATATAAAATTTTGATGGCATATAAGGTTCATAAAATTTAATATTTATGCCTTTTTTGCTTCTTATTAGCGTCAAAATTTGTTTCTTTTTCTCCCATTAGATACTCAATTCAATGAGCATAAAAATGCTCATACAGTTAGAATCTCTTTCTCTCTCCTTCGTTTGTGTGAGTGTGTTTGTTACTCCAAAAAAAAAAAAAAAAAACACAAACCATTAATAACATAATGTTTTCGTACTCAATTTAGTAGCCATGCGTTCTTTTCCTTGTTTTCAAAGGTTGTACTTTTAAATTTTAATACATAAGAATGATGGTCATGCATTTCTACGATTTTGTCCATTTGGAAATAACTTATTTAGTTTTATGCTGAAAGTGTATAAAAGTATACTTGTATTTTGAAAAAGTGGAAAAAAAAAAGTAAGAAAAATTGAGGTTTTAAAAAATTGTACATAAAAACTAAAAGATAAAAACTGAGTTTTTTTTTGGTTGAGAAATAAATATACACACGAGGGAGAGGGAAAGGAGTTCTAATACAAAAGTACACCACAACTCCATTCAAAAATTAAGGTAATTTAGCTATAAGCTTTAACCATACAGACATTATTGAATTTGGTTTAAAATATGAAATAAATGTAAAAACTTCGTTTGTGGGTTACAGTTAGCTCAACTGGTAAAGTCTCTAATGGTTGTATAAGAGATCTAGGGTTCAATCCCCGCCTACACCAAAAACTAATTGGTGTCTTGGTCTGATGATAAAGAGCTATCGTCAGGAGTGGACGCCATAGGTTGAAACTCTCTAAAAAAAAAATGTAAAGGCTTCGCTTCACCCCCTATAAATATGATCAGTTGAGCATATTCTTTAAGAAGAACATTTTTTGTAGCCTTTACAATCCAACAGTCGATCCTTAAACTTATTCCCTCCACAACAATTTTGTTTTTTTTTTTTTTTGATACAAGATATAATTCTACTCTAGCCTAATCTAAGTGTAAGTGTGTGTGAAACTCCCTCCTGGAAACTTGAACCCCGACCCTTGCCCCCCACACCCCATAAACACTTATACTTGTGGAGTGACCATCGCACCAAAGATATGCGGTGGTCACAACAATTTTGTTAAATACTTTACTTTTTGTACATACTATTTAAGAGCTTTTTTTTTTTTTTTTTTTTTTTTTTTTTTTTTTTTTGAAACAGAGCTTTTCACTTTGTAGACTTGTAAGAAATACAACTTAGTGCTGGACTTTTTATATCCCAAGGACAGGAGTGCAAAATTGTTGGTCTATTACATTGAAAAACTCAAGTAGATGACGTATTGTCTTCAGAGTGATAGTAACAGTTTATGGTAAATAAATTATTGTTGCTTGCACATAATACAATTAATAAAATACATTTCATAATTTACAAAATAATTATTTATATAATGTTATTTCACAAAAAATGTAATTTACCATAAAATAGAGAATAGATTTAGAGATATTAACTCATTGATACTTCAAAATATCTATAACATGACAAACAAATTGTTGTCGTCAATTTCACAAGTTTATAGGTGGCGGACTTGAGGCGCATGCTAGGTCACTTCTTGAGATGATAAGCATCGTTTATGGAATTTCTTGGTGTAATAGACTAACAATTTTGCATAATATTGCCAAGATAAAGCAAATCCAACCACTACGTTGTATACTCTTCTAATTTTACACTACTTTTAGGATAAAAAAACTGACAAATACTACTTTCTTAAACCCACAATGGAGAAATATCATATATATTATTTCTCAAAAGAAGAAGAATTTGTTGCTGCTTAAGGATGAGAAGACAAAACCGTATACCTTTTCCTCTGTATCTTCAATTTTGGCCAGACATGACGGCCTATAAAAAAGAATCTATTGCATTTGACATCTTTTTTTTTTTTTAATGAGATTAACATTAGAGATAAATTCTCTTTTATTACTTTGACTAATCAAAATAGAAAGGTCAAAACTTAGATAGATTACATTAGAGCATCTCCAGTAGAATCAGCAAATTTTTGTACTATTTGAAAAATGAAGAGTGACTTTTACCTTTACCTATTCACTTTTTCAAATACATTTTCCAACAGACTCTCTATCTCATTCAAATATTATTTTTTCATTCATTATTTATTACTTTTTTAACAACTACACATCTTCTAACATTTTTTTTATTCAACACCCAAT